>NC_024322.1:5859920-5945721 GCF_000523025.1 Cynoglossus semilaevis | reverse complement strand
TTATGCTGGTGTACAATTTACCTGGTGTGGTAGTGAAGTCGAGGTACTTCCTGTCAGTGTTTAGAATAAGTGGGTTCATCCGGTGAACCACATTAGCCTGCTCCATTAGATAATCAACCACATCTGAACCCTCTGTTAACTGACCCTGGAGGTAAAAGGAAAAAACTAATGAGATGCACAGTTAATGTGCGTTCATACAGTACAAGTGATTATTTCACAACGCATTCCCACCCACACTTGCTTTATTAGGTGAGCTGCACTTTTGTCTGTAGTCAGAAACTAAATGACTGTACATAACTCAAACTTTCCAAGGTCAGAATTAATGATTCCTAAAGAAGTGTCCTGAGCAAAAATCCCTTGTGTGTGTTAACAAATATAAAATCTAACTCAGTGTCTCGAGTTAGAACTACTGTTAATCCATCAAAATGACTCCCAATAACTTTGTTTATGATTCGAGCTGTCACTTCTGAGTCCCTTTGTTCACAAAAAGAAAAGCAGAACGTACAACGTTACATAAATGTATTCATTTAAAACAATGAGAACACAGTATAAAACTGGCGTTGGAGGTGAAAAATAAAATAAAACAAGAACTTGATATTTAATATGTTGTGTTTTACATCCTACCTGTATTTTTCAAGTGTAAAAAAAATATTAAAAACATAAAAATATTGTCCTCAAATTTTTAAGTGACATTGATCAATAAATTGGATTTTTTATGTAATATTTTATTTGTCATTGTGTCTGTCTATAATAATGCAGCCACCCCAAAGACCAATGTTTAACTGGGAACCATCGTGCTACTATATTTAGGCAATTTAGCAAAAAGTAAGCTGTCTTATTATACTTGTTATGGTTTTAATTATTCACCACATTACCACAATGAGTATTAGCTCGGTCGGTTTGTTGTACTCTGCTGCTGCAATAAAGCATTAAATTTTCATCAAATTCTGTATTCAATCCTTCGGTGAAGAGACCCCATGTGTGATTGTTCAAAGGGTTTTTTTTCCTTTGTAAGATGTTTATTAGCGGTAACTTGCCACTAATACACAAAACAAAAACCCTGGACTATAAACAGATATAATGCATATTGAAATCACAAACAGTCACTGCTACAGAATTCTTCAATCATAAGAAGTCTCTAAAATCTGACAAACCATAAATACAGCTCTCTGAAAAGCTGTGGTCGTGTCCATAATGCGCTGCAGGATTATCGTCTCCAGCTCTTCTGGATCCATCTCATCTGGACTCAGAGGAACTCCATTAAATAAAGCCAGGGGCAGGGCACCAAGGCCACTCTTGTTATAGAAGAGGGTTCCATCCTGAAGAAAAAAATAAAGGAAAAAATAATCAGTTGCAGGTAATCTATAATCATTAATGAGCTCATTATTTGCAACAAATCACAGAACACTAACAGATTATATAATTTCTTTACCTTTCTCTTGTAATCATACTCCGATTCTGCACCGAGAATTCTTTCAGCGTTGGCTTTGGGGAACTTTTTCTTAAGGTAAGAAGTGAGTTCACCCACAGTTAGAGTCTCGCCAACTTCTACTTCTTTGTAAATCTGCAGAGAGCAACAAGCTAATTCAGGAGATACAAATTTATCAGCAACACACTAATCAACGGGGTCCAATTCATGGCACAAACAACCACAAGTGGCAATCAGTGTTTGAGGAGATTTTAGAACTGTGTTTTTATATAGGAAAAACAATCTCAGTGAATGAACAGAGATTTATAAATGTGCAAAGTGTACTAACCGAGACCATAGACATCAGAGCCTGGGGTAAATCATACTCGTCTGCAATGTAGTTCACTAATCGGTAGAATCCAACCCCTGCATCTGAGAAGCCATCAATCTCTTCCTCGGTGTTGACGACGAACACAAATCCAATTCTGAAACAACAAAAACCAAAAACAGGTATTCAATTTTCAGGTGAAATTAGAATCACTGCTGAGTGAAGATTATAAAATACCCAGAGAGGGTGACATAAACTGTGGAGGAGTGAGAAATAACTGCACTAACCTCAGAGGGATTTTGTGCTTGTAAAAGAGCTCAGCTAGTTTTAACAGCTCGACAGTTTCTTCTTGTATTGGATCTAGAAACAGCACCTAAGAGGTAGAAAGGAGGTACAGTATAATCAAATATTGGTGAAAGAAGCACAGCCGGTCCCAGACTACTGAGATAATCAAGGGGAAGAAAATATTTTATTTTATAAAATAAAACACCTTTGGTCATACTTTTATAAGGTTACGCTCAACTAGAGGGATAAATGGTGGATTTCATTGCCTGAGAACACACAGGAAACGTTCAGCTCCAGCACTGGAAAATACCTAGATCCTCACAGAGTAGTTTTAAATATTTCAAAAGATATGCATTTGTTGCGACAGTTTGACTGGGAATGACATTAAATAGGAATATAGGTATAGATTTTATTCCTACTTTGGATGCTGTGATGATAAAAACACCAAAACACTACTTGTTTTCATCGTTGTTGCAAAGATCAGATGTGTGTATGGAGCAGGTGGTATGAATATGTAAAACATCAACAAAAAGAGTTAAGTAATATATTCCCTAATAACTGAGCACATTTCAAAACTGATCATGTTGTTACCACACTGCTGCTCACCAACAGCACAAACATATATCCACATGTACACACAGTCATATGCATATAAATAAATATATACATACATACACACACACACACACACACACATATATAGACACACACACACATATATATTGTTTTTTCTGATTTTTTTAAGAGCTTTTGAAAGTAAAACTTAAATTGGATTGGATTTGTTTGACTGCCACAGGAGGACCAAAGTACATCAGAAGGCAAACATTTTTGAAGATAACAGAAACATTAAACAAAATTCAAATAAAATTAATAAAAAGGCACACACAGAATTTAAATGTTATTTTTTTGCACAAACCTACATAATCTACCAAGCCATCGATGACCTAAATCCCCACATTAAATTCAAACAATAAACATACGACCCAAAGCTTGCAATTATAATGTCAATAAATGGAAGAAAATGCAGTGCCAACAAGAAACTGTTTGAGACTATGAACATTTAGTTTACTCACAAAGACAACAATTTACCACAATACTGTCAGACGTCTGCTTTGGAAGCCTGTATTTGCATTCTAAAACAAATTGGAAAAAATATTTGAATATAAATCAAATCAAATATGAAACAAAACCCTAATAATGAATTGTTTCTTTATTTTTAGATTTTCCGGGAACCTGGCCCTGTGTTGTGAACTCACCAGGTTGAAGAAATTGCGTCGGATCTGCCTGATGACACCAGGGAAGGTGGCTCTGAGAAGTTCCTGAACACCTGTTGGCCAACTCCGGTACATCGGGTCATTCTCTATGTCATTTAGCCACTAGAAGGAAAAAAAACCCATAAAATTCCAGCGATTTCCTAGGAAAAGGCATTTTAGCTAAGAGGAGCTCTGAAAACAACATGACTCATGTTGATTTTTTTTAAACTGCAGTAAACATGCTTTGGGTGCTTACTAAACCTGGAACAGCAGTGTGTTAATACTGAACAAATGAATCCTTACTGAGGTCAGACTTGACTCTGAGGCAGGGTCTGAGAATTTTGTAAAAGCTTCATATACTGATTCAGACAGGATGGCAAACAGAGAAAGAACAAGCAAGTTATTTAAAGAGATTGGACAGGACTCACCATTATAGATGGATGTCTGATGTCTAAGGCATAGTTGTCGTCTACGATGTTCACAGGTAACCTCAACAGCTTGCCCTGATGCTCCTCTTTTATGCCTAAGTTATGAAGCCCCTCCAGGACCCTGGCCTCTTTTCTGAGGATGTCCAAAATGCTGTCAAAAAAAAGAAATTCACAGGTTATTTTCAAAACAGATGGTCCCTGTGTGTCAGTGGCTTTGAACGCTGCCACCTCTGATCTTTCTGCTGCAGGATTTCTGAGGTTCAGGTACAGTTCTAAGGATTTGTGAAAAGAGCACAGAAGACTACGGACATGTCCCGCTGTGCCCTTACCTGAAAGGGTTGTGAACGTCCAGATCAATGTGCAGGCCATTGATGAAAAGCTCCCCGTCCCCTGGGTGAACGCCAATCGTCTCACTCAGATGCTGAAAGGACAAGCTCAAAGCGTTTTTAAATGCCAAAACCCCTTAATTTGTGAGTCTACCTTTAATGCCTGACCTTTAACAAAGAGAAAATGTGGCATTACATCAGTGGGCTGAAAATATGAAACGTGCATGGAAACTGAGACGTAGAGTAAGATGCGACATCTAACATAATAATAAAAGGTGTCTGGAAACCCATTATCTAAAACAAAGATTGTGAAACAGCCATAGACGTTATCAAAGACAACCTCCCACACGTCCATGTGGGAATACTGCTTATGATATCGCACCTTTTGGTTCTCCTCAATTTCTTTTCTCATTTCCTGCTTTACAGCTACTCTTGTCAGTGATCTGTGGGAACAGTAAAACGCGTCCAGTCACCATCAGCTTTTACCATATCCCCAGCCAACTGTAAAATGCCAGTTTTAATCTCCAACAACAACAAAAAAAAACCTGGGGGCTTCAAGATGGTACGTTTGCAGTCAATTCCCTGTAAACACTCACAGCACTCTTACTCAGCAATTTTTCCTCTTATTACAAAGTGCCTGAGCCAACATAAGCAAGCATCACAAAAGCTGATTAGATCTGTGTCCAACAGATGCACCATAATCACAGGGGAAGTGATAGAAATTTAATAATACTCGTTTACGTGTTTTCAAAGCATATTTCAGATTAAATAATAAACTGCAGTATTCACAGTGAATTACACTTAAGGGCTGTAAAAAAAGTGTTAATTCTTAATGGTACTCAACGAGTCTTGCTACAAAGATAAACATAAAGAAAATAAATATTTAATCATTTACCTGGCTTTGCTTGGAAAGTTTTGACTGAGATCACGCATGACCTTCAACGCATCAAACTTTGGCACGGACATGACTTTAGCAGCAGCTTGGAAACTCAGATCTGTGGAGATCACAACAAGCCATTAATACATATTGTACATATTGTACGTATTGACACAAATTATGTGTACACACAACAGCGGTCAAACAATTCCACAATGATTAATCACAGAGTGGCTGTCAATAATCACGATGAATGTTAATCATCAGTTAATCATCATAGAGTTGGTGGAATTTAGTTATTACCGCATCTTGGTGGTGGCTTGTCAAACACGAGAGTTGCTTTCAAAGCTGCAGTAAAGCCCTTATCTTCAACAACATCAAATAGTCTGCGATTCTTCACAATTTGTTAAAATCATAAATCTGATTAATTTCATAAATTAATTAATGGGCTTAATGTGTTAATTTTGATTACCCGGGTACACACAAGTGAAGTGGTCTTGACTTTGAGAATAAAGAAAATAAATACCTTGCAGTTCCCACACTTTAAGTGGAGCCATATCATTGGTGCTCTCCAGGAGATGTTTGTGCAGCTCACCAAGTTGTTCTTTCAGTTCAGGGTGTGATTTTCTTAAAAGAAAACAGAAGGATGGGTTACATAACACATGAATGTTGAAAGATTTTAAATGTTGAGCTACTTACTTTAATGTTCCAAAAAGAAATCCTTGGACATCATTATCGGAATCCTCTGCATTTGCATTTGTTTTTGGATCTACAAAGCAAACATTTGTTTACATTGCCATGAATGCAGTGAGGTGAGCTCCTGTTTGACAGCACAACCACTGACCTTTTACTTTGGTGTCATCAACAGCTTTGTATTCTGTGCTTTTGATGGCCAACTCAACACTGTAGCCAGATAAAAGCATCTTTCTGGCTTTAGGATGCTGAGCAGAAAATAAAAAACAAAATGATTAAATACATGAAAACACAGTAGGGATTTATTATCATCTGCCAAAAAACATCAGTCACTGAAATTCACCAGAACAGCAGAGATCCTCCCGAGAGAAAATGATTTCTCTTTAAATCTGCCTTCATAAAAACAATTAGCGTGCTCAGCTGCAACGCCCACTGACACCAACATGAGATACTGTGATGTTACTTGGTGATCTTGGTAAAACCAGCCATATGTGTTCAAACAGCTAACTCTGAACTCTGATATGTATTTATGAGTTTTTGGCTGCAGCACAATATGTTTTTGATCTATTCTGTTTACAAGAGTCAAATAAATATTTAAAACTAATAAAAGCATTTTGGAATAAACATGCCAGACTGCCAAAGTCAGCAAACACAATCAGGGAAAAACACTTAAAAGCTGATGACAAACCAACTTCACTCACCGCTACAAAGTGCCGTAGCACATATAGAAGTTTACCCTCTTGAGCTTTCTCAGATAGCACTTTATGGAAAGAGACAAACTTCTTGGTTCCAATCTCAGCATACAGGATCACCACTGGTACATGTGTTTTGTTGACTCCGGGATACGTGTGATCATTCTTGAATAAATACGGCTGTGGCCTATAATTTTGTATGAAACACATTCCTTAACTCAATTAGGCTAATCATAAACAGGGCAGTGTTAAAGATTGTGTACTGAAATGCCATCCAGCAAGAAAGGTGTCATTTTATGTTACCTGCCTGCAGCAGCCTTCAGGAGCTTCTTGATGTCCTTGGTGTTGCAGCTGTGTTGACCATGAATGGAAACAAAGGCAGGACAGGCCTCAGGCGGAGGCTCATCGCTGGCTAGCTGTGGAGTGCAGGACGGCGGAAAGTGTTTTTGTCCTCATATCAGTGACAAAACAATGTCAGTTCTGCCAAGATCTGCAGCCATATTTTTGCCACACAAATACTTAAAAGGTGGGACTCAAAAAAAATGTTGAGATTTTTTGTAGCTTGTTTTACTACAGTCAGGTACCACTGCCAATCGGGGGAATAAAAACACAAAAAAACAAAAACACAAAGATACACAAACATTCAGTTAAATGGTTATATATAACAAGTATGTTTTAAATACATCTAAGAACAACACAAAAGGCACCAACAGGGACTGCTGTTAAATAAATTAATTCAAAATATTAATTAATACACTGTACGTGGCAAACCACAGACTGCTGGAGAAAAACATTCATCATTGGAGCAGTCTTTTCATCACAACAAACCTGCTGAGACGCATGAACAGCTGGTGAGTACGACCGCAGTGCCAGAGCAAATTTCAGAAGATTAACTTGCAGATCTGTGAGGAATTGGCCCGCCTTCTTAATGATCAAGTTATAGTATGAGCGCACGGACTCTGTAAGACACACCGTTTGTAATGGTGAAAACCCCCAAGATTTTTGTGAACACATCTTTGTGATGGACGAAGATATTCGTTTCAGACGACGTACCTCCTTGCTTGTAAACAGAGAGCTCCTTCACAGTGTCAACAAACTGCCAGAACTTATCGCTCCCATCTTCTCCTACAAACTCACTGCAGTTCAGAAAATGAATGTTAGCCATTTTATTTTGATATATATTCTGAAAAGTGAGGTTAGCAAAAATTACGAATTCACCTGCAAATAACAAATGCTTACTGGCAGCAAGTTATCAATCAACATTTAACTTTAGCTAATAAAATAATATTACATAATAATATTAATAATATTAGTACGTCAAATGTCATTGAATTATAATAGTTATTGAAGGGAAGAAGAGGTAAAAATGCACGTATGCTGTTGTACACAGAAACACAGTCTAAACAGTTCATTTAATGTGAGGGAAAAAGCAGAACAAACGCAGCCAAAAAATGCTTACCTTCAGCAAAAGTGCAGTAAATGTATACAACCACAATATTTTCTGCAATGTAAATCATTACTGAAAGTTCTAGTACTTTTAGGCAATTATGTCATCAGTCATGGTACCACTGCAAACATATAAAGGATAAACACTGAAGTAAAAAAGATATAGGCCACAAATACTTGACGTAATCAACACAGGTGCTACTCATGAAATTATAGGCTCTTCAGCAAGTCACCGCAGTGTGACACTGAGTCAGCAGCTACTCTGAAACACAGGGAGCTAAATGGAACAGTGCCTACAATGTCACAATCTAGGACTTGATGTATCAACTTGGTTATACACAAATGTGTTCTGAAGGCGGCAGGTTTTAGTAGCACACAATGGAAAATAACTTTGTGGACCAAACTCTTTTAAGCTGCTGAACTTGAAGGCTGATTTGTAGAACTTTAGTTTGACTTTGTTAGGCCCATTAAGTAAAACATGCAGTATAAATCTGAAAAAATATGATGTCCACCTCAACTACATCACAAGAGAGCCGTGAGGTTGCTCATAATTCAAATTTCAAATGCCAATTGAATCTGGCATTTAAAATTCAGTTAGAAGTAAGTTGCCATACATTTATTATAACACATATAGGTCACTTCATAACATGCTAATGACTTGTTTTTTCTGCAGGGAGTTATTATTCGTTATGGGCAGCTCTGTCAAGATTTTAAAATCTGTTACGTCCACTTACACAGGTATTTCTACCTCAAGTGTTTATCGCAAAGCCATGCTTATGGGCAAATCACATCCAGTAATGACAGGTACCTTGTTTCTAGAAGGAAAGGTGTCATGCTCCACTTGGCTTTCAGACTGGCAGTGACTCCTTTGGGTGTTGATGTGGCATGATGTATGCTCAGAAGCAGCAACCACAGCACAATAACCGACCTCATTATCCCCGGTCACTCATGAAACTACGACAAGGAGAAACAATTAAGGTCTTCATATAGTCTCTTAGCCGGTATATGCCACGTAGGAGCTTTAAGTTGACGTACATACACAATAACATTAGCAGCCAATGCAATTCATAGATTTGATGAATTGCCTATTGGTGAAAAACTAAAGTTTTCAATAAATATTGTATATTTTTAATTACAAAATGTACTACCATTTACATTTACGTGAATTGAAATCAACTTCAGTCGTGACTGAAAATGTTAACGATTTAGTGAACGAAATTACAAACAAACAAAAAAGAATGGAACGGTTTGTTAATAAGGCAATAATAATAATAATAAAAAACATGTACCTTGACTGATGTTAACTTCTCCCAATTAAAGCAAAGGCTGCAGAAAGGTATTTTGGGAACGCTAACTATAAACTTGTGCCATAGCAAGCTGCCGGCGCTACAGGGTGGCTGCAGCTGGCCGTAGTTTACATTTTAAATAAACTGGAAGTATAAAATTCAAT
The DNA here is from genome assembly GCF_000523025.1 of Cynoglossus semilaevis. Taxonomy (NCBI): domain Eukaryota; kingdom Metazoa; phylum Chordata; class Actinopteri; order Pleuronectiformes; family Cynoglossidae; genus Cynoglossus; species Cynoglossus semilaevis. The sequence goes on along the minus strand of NC_024322.1, from coordinate 5,936,535 downwards.
TTTATACTGGTATTTTAAAATAAAATAAATTAATGATTATTATTTTCAAATAATTTATTTAGGGTGTGTAGTGATGACAAAAATATGTATTTTGCGTAAAAATGTGATCAGGCAGAGCAGTAGACAGCTAAAAATAAGTTGACCGGTCTAACGGTTTCCTCTATGAGTATTTGTGTTGAACAGCGGACGAATAACACATTTAAAAAGCTGTTAAAACAATTTTCCCATAAAATTTTTTTTAACAGAACTTAGTTATATAGAACTGTTTTGCATTATGTATTTATTATTATTATTTTCAAAAAATGTAATGTAATTTCAATTTGATCCTTACTCACTTTGCATTTTGTCCTGACATAAATAGCTACTCTGTGTATGGAAGTACGTAGCAAACGTAGTAAATCTACGCTCTGCCTGATGTAACTTAATGCACAAACTATGCCTTTCATTGTCAGGTTAAATACAGTAGGCTGTGAGAGATATACTTACAAGCATGTTCCTAATCAGCTGTTGTAATCGGCATCACTACCACTGACTGAAGTCCCATTACCATACACATTTTCTCTGAAACATTCCTGTGTATAGTTTGGCACGAAATCAGATTATCAGTTGTGATCAGTTGAAGGCTCAAAATCATTACCCATGACATCAGCATTTCCCTGTTGCTTCTTTGTTCCACTGGTAAAAAATTCAGCACAGACCCTAAGCCAAACAGGTTTCTAAATTACCAAGACAAATTAAATGTATTTCTTCCTGCCTGAGTACAAACCAGAGGAAAAGGAATGTATCCTTACAATCAAAAGTCAAGTGTTACATACTAACCAAGTGTTACATACTAACCCATCCATCCATCCATCCATCCATCCATCCATCCATCCATCCATCCATCCATCCATCCATCCATCCATCCATCCATCCATCCATTTTCATCTGCTTATCCATTACCGGGTCGCAGGGGCAGCAGTCGCCAACCTTTCCTGCGGGTGGTGAGTCCACTGGAAGGTACAAACCGCCATCACCAAAGTGCCTATATACTAACCACAATCACAAAATCACTTTTTTTTTACAAGGTATATATGTTTGCTCATACCTTACAGTCTTAATAATTATTGGATGGACCATCTGCCATTTTGATATTTTACTGGTATCGAAAGTGCCACATTTGACTGCCCTTCATTAGAAAAGATTTCTCCTTCACATCTGAACAGACACGTTTATTCCTAATTTATTCCTGAAATAGCAGTTTCAGCACAGCTTCAATAGGGATGTCATTAGATGCACTTAAACATTTCATCATTATACTTACACTCCAGATTTGTACACTGAGTAAATCTTAAAGAAAAAAAACATGCAGTTCATCTACAGCTCTCTTTTTAAGGAGTCAGTACAGAAAATATCTGACCTTGTTGAGTTTTGTAAAGCATTGTTGTCTCTTCCATGCAAATGAATTAATATAAATTCCCTTAGTATAAATATTATGTTAAGAACTTCTGTAATTAAAATACTTGGTCTGGATAAAAGCACTTGTTTATCATTAAAATTGTTTTCTTCTCTAGATAGATAGATAGATAGATAGATAGATAGATAGATAGATAGATAGATAGATAGATAGATCTTGGCTTATGATTTTGTAATTTTTTAAAGTCGATTATTGGATGGATGAGACCTGGTTGCTTTTGCAGCCAAACCTACACCAGAGTGTAAGCATGGTATAGCCTATTTGTCGGATCGGATGCAGCAGCAGCAGTAGCAGCAGCAGCAGAAGCATCCTCTCAAAAGCTCTGCTTCAGCACACTCAGTCAGACCGCCTCTGTCCGCCAAGGATGCTGTAGGATGCTGCCTGCACCTCAGACTCAGCCGTGCGATATTTCTCCTGAAAGGATTCTGTCACAGATATGAATCCCGCGGCGATTTAGTCAACAAGGGAGAAAACAACATCCGGGAAAAAAAACTCTTATTAATTGCCGCAATTGTAACTTCGCTTTGAAGGATGGGAGTCGCCGGGAAGGATGCAGCTCCTCACCGGCTTCAGAAGTTGGACAGAGACACATTTTGTTGTCATGACTGTTGACTTTGGACACATTTTCCAGCGCAGTGCAGACAGCTTGGAAGCTTTAAAATCCCTAACGGTGCATCTGTCCTGTTGTCTCCCTGTACATGTGTTCGTGGATGATGTTCTTCTGTGAGGCACTTAAATTAAAATACACTTTAAATGTTTCCTAAGGTATGGCGAATTATTGATCCTTGGGAAAACGAATAACACATGGGTGCCAGTTATTATTCAAGGTAATGGAATGAAGTCACTATCTTGATATAATGGATGAGAGGTCCAGTAAGCTCATCTTGGTTCCCATTTTAGCGGTCCTTTTTGTTATGATAGGTTATCAGTACATTTGTCCCGCGGGCAGCAATTCGTGCCACTTTAAGACTGATGGAGAGAAATTAAAGGGGGTCAGTCTACTCTCCAGCGCTCTGTACCAGGACAATGATGATTTCTACAGGGACCAGGACCTGGAGGATGACAGCTCCGCGAAGCTGTTGTCAAAATTCAACTTCACAGAACGAGACCTGGACAGACACGTGGAGTTCAACATTAAAGGGGACGACGTGATCGTGTTTCTGCACATCCAGAAGACTGGAGGAACCACGTTCGGGAGGCACTTGGTGAGGAATATCCGCCTGGAGCAGCCGTGCGACTGCACATAAGTATTGCCCTTGTCAACAGCCAGAGAAGGAGGAGTCGTGGCCCTTCTCCCGCTTCTCCACGGGCTGGAGCTGCGGTCTGCACGCGGACTGGACCGAACTTACAAACTGTGTTCCAGTCATTATGGATAAGAAGGAGGCTCAGAGGAATAAAAGGTACTGCTGTGTGTCTGGGTGAGTGCGTGCGCTCGCATGTGTTCCAGGGTCAGAACTCAGCTGGGGCTATTGGCAAAAATTTGGGATATTGTACTTGAAGTTTTTTTTTTTTTTTTTTTGAGGAAGATTTTGATGCCCAGCATATGTCACAAAGTTAAAAGTGAGCCTAACAGTGTATATATAGTACGAGGCTATAGTTGGCTGTCTTAAAGTAGCCAGAATGAAACTAGGAGTTAGCCTAGAAAAAGTTAAACCAAAAGATAAGCCAAAATAAAACAAAAACTTAAAATGGTAAGATTATTTCCAAGCCAAACTAATGATGTATTTGTGATTTGTGTATCACATTGTCAAAAATGTTCCGAAAATATGTTGAAAATATAACATAGGTTAACTATAAACTAGTATAGAGTGAGCCAAAAAAATAAATAGATAAATAAATTTGATACTCAACATTCGCAAAAATCAAGGTAACCTGGGGGGGAGGGTAAACATTTCTACAAGGGACAAGGGACTGTGGTTATTAGTAAAAGGGAAATTACACGCACTGTTTATATATGTGATTCAACACTGTATTACCACAGGCCACAGATCACGTTTTAAAAGCTTTCTATTGCACCTGCTCAGTGGCCCCTTAACCACAAAACCTGTGGCAGCCCTGATTTCACATGCATTATTATCTTTAATTTGCCCAGACCTTGGTCTTGCAACTAAGCAACTTCATGTAGTCATCGTTTCCCCCTAAAAAAAGAAACCCAACAAAACAGTAGTTAAACCAGGCGGAATAACAAGGCCATAATTGTTGATTAGTTGGCTTCCACACATATTATAAAATGGCAAAAAGGTGTGACTGAGCTTAATGTACTGTTATAAAAAACACATAATGTTTTACTTGGCTTGACCCCCGTGTAAACTGCCTTATTTGTGCTTTATGTTCACATCACTCTCGCACAATGAACTCCTTTCCGCTGCCCAGCTGGTGCTCTTATTCTCTCTATAATTGTTATTAACCAGTTGCACGGAGCCGTCTTCTGTGCTCCCGTCTCACAGATCAAATGACTGTTCGTGACAGCACCATCCAAATGTTCCAGAGCCCTGTGGAGATTTCATTGTCACTGCATAAGCTCTAATTGCCCTTATTGAAAGTTGGCAACAAAAAGAAAAAAACAAAACAAAACCCCCCATGGATCACAAAACAACTTCACAGTTGTTCTGCCATGCAGAGACTTCACATTAGCAGCCTTGTTGTAACAGGAGATCAAATGAGTGTTTGTGTTAGATGACATTATCCGAATGTACATGTGCGTTTTTTCAATACTCTTCTCATAATCATTCATTTCTTTTTTGGTAATTAATAACTAGATTAATGACTGATCAATAATCTTGTGATGAAAACGTGTCATTAATATAACAATCTTCCCTTACAGCAAAACCGAAAACTGGATTTATTTTTATGACTTCTGTATAATATCTGTCACCCAGTAATATGAGATTTTCCCTTGTCTGCTTTGAAAAAATATAAACATGCACTAAAGGACGAGGGCACATGATTTATTTCAGCTGAACCAAGTGTTTCCTTTTCTCTGTAAAGTGCTCACTGGATCTGACAGCTCTTCATTCCACAGCTGCAGCATCTATACTGCACTTACTGTCCTCTCACCCCTTGTTCTTCAGTGGGTTCCTGCAGCATCTATTCTGAGATTATGCTGTCTTGAATGAGACTGTTGGCAGACACACTTTGTTAGTCCCTCCTCACTAAGTATCCCCTGCACATGGCAGCATTTTTCTTTTTTTCTTTTTTTTTAAGTGAGATGACTAAAAGCAATATGCAAATTTTATCTACATACTCATTTCATGTGTGACGCAATTAACATTTAAATGGTTTAAGGTCAAATTAAACACAGGCCCTGTCTAAAGGACGTTTGGAATTAATACTGGATAATCTATACTTCACCAAGAAAATACCATTCTCATCGTACAGTCTGAGAATAAGTAGCTGGGTTTCAGCAGTGTCAGATCGTGTGTATCAAAGGCACTGCCTGGCTGTCTTTGAATGGCCTTTATTTGTGTGGAAGGGCAAACAACACAGTACACTGACCTTGAGGAAAGGTCACATGTCGGACCAGATCAGTGTTTGTGGTTCCTCTGCAGTCTGTTGGTAGAACATATCTCAAAGTGTGGTGCTCAATAAAAAGCACAAGGATTTGCCCATTGTCATTGATGGACCATCTCCAACAGGTTGTTTCAAAAGTTGCAGCTGTCGGATACAACAGGTCTGTTGAGGCATTAAGATTTAAGGATTAAGGTTTTACAAAGAACCTAAAAAGAAAAACAAATCTATATTTCAACATCTGGGTCCAGGAAATCAAGTTCAGCAACTTGTAACGTCTTCTGATCATATGAAACAGGAAGTCTAACCATTTAGGTAACAGGCTAACCTGTTTGTATAATTTTGTACAACTGACAAGAAATTAGGCCAACCCGAGCATTTTAAAAAAGAGTTTAAGAGTTTAAATTCTTTGAGGGTGCCATGGAAGGCAAGGCCACTACACTGTCTGCTGCATTAAAGTTTTCCCAGGAGCACAGCAGCCACTCTCTGATTCTCAAATAGGCTAAATGTGGAACAACCTGAATTCTTCAGGCTGTACAACTAAAATAAGTCATTAAGAGAAAAAGATGGTGGTCACTGCTGGTCACAGTGGCTAAGATCCTGAGATGGAAAGTGTCCAAAGACTTAAGGGGATAATGAGTGTAGACTGATGAACTTTTTAGACTAAAGCTTTAGCAAAAGAAGAAATAAGGAAAGTAAAATAGATGGGAAAAGGTTTCGAATTCATTGTGTATCATAGAACAAGTAACTTTTAATTTAATGTAATGTAACTTAACGGTTAGTTATCGATGAATTAATAGTTAATAATTTCTATATACAATTTTTTACACGCAGAAATATTTGAGTTTATAGTGGCATCTTTGGCTTCATCTTAACAATGCACTGCTGTTTACAAACAATTTTTTTTAAATAAAATAAAAGCCATATGCAGCATCACTGATAAAGAATGACACAGTTAGGATGACGCGGACATTGTTTCTGAATGCATTTATGGCTATCATATTCAGTCATCCATTGGTGGTGTATTAGTGTCACAGTACTTGAGGCTTTGAGATCATGACCCTAAAATATATTTTCAGATTTTCAATAGTTTGGTAACACAATATATATCTAATTAATAATGAATCTACCTCTGAAATAAATTAGCGTTCTTACGACGACCAATAATAAATAAATGTATGTTTCTGTCTTAATCATTTGCCAAATTGTGTACAAATGGTGAATTGTTCCTTTAAGATGCTCTGCAGAACTTATGATTAATGTTGTATGAGTCACATGAAACCTTTATCACACATCAGAGACATGGATAAGACACATCTTTTATGTAGTGCAAGGTCACTCTACCAGAATACAGAATACACGGGGCATGCAGATTAATATTCACATAACCATCCAAGCTGTTTCTATAGAACGCAGCAGGGACCCAGTGGTGAACACTTAGAAGTCATGTGACACGGTTAATAATAAAGGAGAAAAGGTTCACATTGAGACACGTCAACAACAGGTGCACACAAGAAATATTGATCTTTATCATAAATCATATCTTTTTGGAATTTGATTTGAAAGGCCATTAATGTAGGAAAACAAATGCTTTCTGATTTATTGCATAGAAACAATGTTTTATTCCTTTATCTCTGTTTTCATTTAATCTTTCCTCCCTTTTAACTGTAGCCCTGTGGTAATTTTATGCCACTGCTGATGTTGCAGATTTTATTGGTACAAACTCCTTATTATCAACTTTCCTGTTGCTTATGCATAATAAATGCCAAGTACAGAAGTACAAAGACCTGGGCTAGAACACGTGTTAAATGAAAAAGATCTTTAGTGCTTACCTTTGTGAGTGGGAGCGAGGGATTGAAGAGAAAGTTGTCTTGTCTTCCAAAAGACAATGTACTGGAATATTTACACAACAAAGTGGACAAATCTAGATCAAAGCATAATGGATTCCCTTTCAATCCACATCTGGAACCTATTTTACATTACGTTCCGACATATGGCCAGGATAACAAAGATGATACTTTGAAAGGACTATAGTGAAGTGTAGCATGGTACCAGAAAGTTGCAGCAGACCTGCTTGGTTTGTTAGAATGACCTGTGCTGTCAAAAACTTCCTAACCTTAAGCCTCTACAGCCAACCACTTCTTAAGCCCCTGAGAGGATATACTGCTACCTCCGGCATCGTGACCAGCTGCTAAAGACAACAGTTATAGACGCCATCTGTAAAGCTGTGTCCAACAAGCCAGCAAGTCTGTATCACTTTCATTATGGTCACTAAACCCTGAAGCCTGAGCCAAGATGACCAGATGGTCCGCTCACAATCATGGACCACCTTGCAACATTCAGCCTGAGGCCCAACATGACACTATCTTCATCCCCCTTTAAGCAGGTGCAAGAAGGCTAAATACGAGGAGTCAGCGAAGCAGTGCAGGTTGAAAGGTTTACTGCGTTTTAAAGAAGGTTGTAGTGGATTCTGGGTCCACCAGAGCTTGTGGCCTTGCCAAAAAAACCAGTCATCAAGTGCAGTCTTATTGTCATAAGTATCATCAAAATCACCTGCATGCTTCCATCTACTATACATGGCTACTTTGGTTCAGCCAGTCTGTGGGATGGTGTAGGAAAGTTCCTGTGTGGTATCTGAGGTCTCCAGTAATAGTAGTTATTCAAGGCAGGAGTTTAAATGATGGATAGCATTACTTTATGGGAATCATCTGCTCGGCTAGGATCATTCTTTATTCATCAGGTTTCTTGACTGTAATTATAAAACTTTATGAGCATGTGAGGCCGTGAGCCTCGGCCACTTCATTCAACCTCACTGCAAATATATTTATGTGTCATGTTTTATCCCTTTAATACCATATACTCACACTTCTAGTCCTGCAGCAGCAGTAACATAATTCCTATATATTGTAATTACCCGTTGTACATACACAACTGATGCCATGGTCTGATCCCAGCCTGAATAACACACTTCCACGTCATATTTTATTTATAATAAGTGATGCAGAGAGGGGCTGCAATTACTGTATGCTCATTAATACTTACAGCTCTTTGCAGTGAAGCATGCCCCTCTCACTTCATCTCCTACCTGTGCGTCTGTGACATCTCCCACGACTGGTCCTTTCCCTGTGCCAGTTTGTAAGAGGAAGTTTAGATTTTTTTTTTGTAAAAGCTTGAATTAATTATGTAAGGTATTGGTTTGAATTAGCAATTGATTTTTCTTTGCCGACGATGGGTTAATAATTAATAATTAATTTACATTTTCTTATGTTTAAACTCTGTGTTTTGGTATGAAATTGTAGACTGTGATATTTTTAGTCATACAGTATGTTAGGTTTTATATTATCGATCACGGTTGTCTTAAACAAACTCACCTAAAAATATGTATCTTATCCTTTTTTTTTTTACCCAGGATGCTTCACTTATGCATCCTTTCCCATTAATCTAACCAGAGGTGTGTTTGTAAGACTAGCAAGTATATCATAGAGTTGAAGGCATATTTAGTAGAGCTCTGTAAATCAACAGGTTTTCTTGTTACACTTTATGGACTTTTCATTTCTTCCCCTTTACTCTGAATCTTTTTGTGCAGAATCACTGCAACAGAGGAGGGTAATTGAAGTCACAGACACAGAAAGAGACTTAGATGAACCTGAGGGAGGATAGTTGAGAAGATTTACAGTCTGGGCCATATTTTCAAATGTGGGAGGCAAAGTGCTCAGCGCACTGATCTGATGTTTATTATGTTTGGATCTGAGAGTGCCCTTGCAGGCCTTGAACTTTCAGGGCACAGTTATTGCTTTTTATGTGACTTTAATTCAAGTCCTCATTGCTGGCACAGTAGTCCAGGGGGTTGATAATTACGATGAATGTCGTTGCCACCACCAGGATTGAAAGTCTATATAGCAAGTGCTTATTCTGTGTAGTAAACATAGGGAATACAACTGTTATGGAATTATGGTAGTGTGAACCAGATTGGAAAATGGCAGAGATTTTTTTTTATTTTTTTGTTGGCAGTCTTAGAAGATATTTTGAAGCAGAAACATTTTTCCACACCTATTTGAGGATGTTTATTATTTCTCATATCTTGTTTTAACACCATCATGAGAGCACCACGAAGAAGTAATAGTTCTTTGGGAAATATAGGCCATTTAATTTAACCCCCAATGATCAGGTGAACTGTGAAAGCGGCGCTGGCTTTAATAAATCCAAAAAGATTAATCACCCTCTGAGGTTCTGTGAAGCACAGCATCGTTCACCTCAATTAGTTTTTCTTCCTTTAATCCTTAAACTTTTGTTTTATTTCGCTCCAGTCTTATCTTCCTTGTTTCTGGGGCTGTGTTGTGCCCCAGAGGTCTTAAAAAACATTTGTTATACAAACACCAGCAATTAGCAGGACACCGGTTAGATACTGGAGAATTCACAACCTTAGGAATCAGATTTCATGGTGGATAGAGGCCAAAACGGGGACCAAACGGTTGGATTTTGACTCAATGATCCCACAACTTCACAAGCTAATACACTAGGGGCCGTGAGTCCTCTTATGCTGCAAAAGGAACTTTGATTGACATGAACAATTGCTACACTATCATTTGAGAAGGACAGGAAGTGTATGATGGTAATGAACATTTGTCTTTGTCTCTGGTTGGGACAGTTTGAGATGTATTTTATAAATGGAACTTACCGTCCCCATCTAAAAGCCACTCAAGTTAATGAAAGCTTTGCTGTTGGCCAGATTAGGTTTGGAGCTTTGCTTTGCTGTCAAATACTTGCTGCTCTGGCAAATATGAATCCCCAATAATCTGATTCAGCTTTTATAGTGTGATTAAGACATGGCATTCGGTCGAGTGGCTTTGCGGACTCTCCTGTCACTGCCGCTGTCCTGGAAGCTGACACGTAAAGACTTCCATCAGTCTCTGATAAGAAATGTGCAGAACTGTGACACCAGCGACGCTGTTATTCCTTTTTGAACAATTACAACATATGGTGATTGTGACGTGTGTTTGCTGTCGTGGCGCTAACCTCCTGCTGCCTACTCAGCTTTTGATAAGACTGCGCTCACTCTGTAGACTGAATTAAACAAACAAGAGTGGCAAAGCACCTCATACTGATTTAGTTAAATGCAGTCATCAGTGTGATGAGAATGAGTCAGCTGTTGCAGCAATTTCAAAGACTCAGTGTTTAATGTCCCCACGAGGCCTGTTCTGGTGACCGAGCCGAGCAAGTGAGCCTGTTATCACAGGGGCAATTAACTTTGGCTCTGTTGTCTCTCAGCCCCCCGGAAAGAAGTTTGGTCTAAACTCTAGACAGGCTGTTTAAAACAATTCATATACCGTAATAATGAAAAATATTAAAATATTTTTCAAATATCTTTAGTGTTTGTTGAAGTGGAGCAAACCAATCTAGAACGTGACAATCACCTTCACAGCTACAACTTTAATGCTGCCTCTCTAAAAACATCTGGCTCTCTATTACTCTCACTATTTTGGCCAGTTATATGATTTGGTTTATTTTTGGCTTAATTCACATGCAGGAAATTTCACTAAGTCAAAGCACCACACTGTAGTAAGACCAAAGGAGCACGCAATTATCTACAGTACCCAGAAGTTTTCCAAGTTGGAGGTGAACTACTGACAGGTTTGAGGTTTAATGAGTATTAAAACAGCTTCCTGTTGATTAATGTTGATCCACAAATCAGGCTGAAGAACCGGGACACCTTTGTTGCCAATGCACATACATACACTGTAGAACATTTTATAGCTATTTGTGGGCGTGTTTGTTGTTCATACAGATTCCCGTGGTTGACAGATTGACATATTGAAAAGTGATGTATAAAATGCCAGCAGCGGTGCCAGGCTGTGTTATTTCTCAATTGATACCTGTAAGACGGGACGAGGGGGGACGGTGCCAGGAATAACTGCCTCTGTAGTTGATTTATTGTAGCAACCTGGGGAAAAGTCATCTGTCCTTATCTGGGGCGAGTTGGTGACAGGTAAGTTATACAGTAGTGAGGTGAGCTCAGGCTGCCTGCCTCACACTGTTCCCCAATTTGGGTGCAGCAGTTGACTGAGCACCCTGCACACTTCAAGTGTGAGCACAGGTAGTGTCACCTTCACATGGACTAACGCTGTGCTGCTGCACGCTGTGCCAGACCAGAATCCTCTGGCAGGCAGGTGCAGTAAGTGTGCAGAGGAATGATAATTCATAAAAAGAAAAAAAGTTGAATCAATAGTATCTTTTACTGCAGGTGTTCCCAGCAATTTTCCTGTGTTGCAGCATCAGTCAGACCTGCCATAAGAGATTTGAATAATCTCCCTGAACAGACTGCAGTCCAGATTGAGCCTCTAATTCCTGCATTTGTAAAAGGGTGTATTATCCTTGCTTATTTTGGCAAATAGTGTTAGGTATTCCACCAGCACTTCCTCATGGCAGATACTGGAGTTGGAATTTGGCATTGTTTTTTAGCCCTTTAGTTTTTGGAGATTAGTTATAGTTATAATTCAATCTATGGTGGAGGTGGCATGTTAGTTGAGCTTCACAAATACTGTATATTTTTTATATATTTTTTTTAAAATAGGTGGTTTAATAAAAGGTCATGCCATGAACGTTTTAGGTATGTGGTAATTTCAGCATATCACAGTCTCATTTCAGCAGACTGTGACGTATTAATATTAGGCTAATGTTATATGAAGTAAGTTTTAAAAAATAGTTTTGAGCATTTATGGATGTTTTTCCTCAGTTATGAAAATGAAATTAATAGATTTGCTTCATAGACAAAAACATAACATTAGACATTGGAGTCTTCAAAAAATATATATCCGATTACAAGTCTGTAACCAAGTTCTTTGAATGTGTTTGTGAGATTGATTTTGATATTAGATCACGTTCTGTATTTGATGTAGTCAGAGAACGTCAGGTCAGATGTGCTTAGTTGTGAGCTATGGTAACTTAACTATGGTATATTTCCCTAAAGAAAAAGAAAAAAAACAAAACAACTTAAGATCAATTTCTGTTCACAACCACAACAATATTGCAGCATATATTGGATCCCAGGCCACGGTATAATAAGTATGGATTGAAAATGCAGCCTAACAACAGCTTGTCACGAGAGAATAGAACAGCATCGTGCAGCATCACAGAGTACTGGTGTGGAACAAATGGCATTTTGTCCCAGCACATGTTGTGATACAGCACATCAACCCCATCATAGCAATACAATGTCCCTCCATACACTTGATTCCTCTTGAGGTGCCAGATGAACAGCTACGAAACAGAAATTTGAATACCGCTCATAAATCCCGGGTTCAGGGATCAGGTCTCATCAGTCCTTGTTCTGCAGTTGGAGAATGTGAGTGTGAACTTTGTTTCATTCGTCCTCATGACTAAGCCTCCTCTTCCCTGTGTGGAAACCTGGCTGTGAATTTACTTATTTCTCTTTGAGTGTGGTGAAAGGAAATCATCCTGACACTCGAGGCATTCTGTTGCACTTGGGATGCTGGGCATGTCTTTGAATCATAATAACTCAGTGGAGGAGGAACAACATTAAGTGTCTTTGAGTGCCTCATTTTCAACAATAGATGTGAATTATCAGCAAATGGGTTTCCCCCTCCCTCTCTGCCATTATAATGCAGATTATGGCTTGTTAAATATTTCAAGATGGAGAACAAACCCATACATATTAATGTAATATGACTTAAATGAGCATTGATTCTGAGTTCGTACTCACCTAAAAGTGTATTGAAAAAAGCCCAGAGTGTTGAGCGTTCTCAGCAACAAGGTGTGGGGAAGTTGGGCCCGGGAATGCAATGCAGGGTGCCAACATGACTAATGGGTCTAACCTGGATCCCGTATCGACCTGCACAGGGATTGATTTGACTGCTTATGCACTGCCATCATCTTCCCCTTCTATGATATGGTTTCATGGCTATTTGTAAAAGTGCTGCAGCAGCATTTTATTTTAATGTCGGTTATAATCCCAAATTTGATCACTGTCGGCTGCCCGGCGACAGGCCATGTGTCCAGTTACTTTTTTTAGATTCAACCTTCCTTGTCACTGTTACAAGAAAGGAAAGATGGATGGATTTACTCTGTTGTTGGTGTGGAGTAGTTGAAAACACAGTTTTGTGTTTTATTTGTGTTATTTTGACCGTATACTGAATAGTTAACTAAACTCAACATGTATGTTCTTGGACTATAGGAACAATCCATCCATCCAACCCTGGGGTTCCACACCAATGACAGAGACGTTGCCTCTCTGTCAAAGCCACACTATAGGAACTGTAAGAGTAATTATAAGTATTAGTATTTAAATTCAGGCCTGTCTGAAAGCATTTTCTTCAAACTTTTTCCTTATCATAAGCCTTTTTACCAGACATAAATATTTAGCTGAAATATTAATGAAAACCTGTTTGTTTTAGAAGAATAAAAAAACCTGTTCAGGTTGTTTATTCAGTAAACTTGCACTTGTATTCTGAGGGGTCACAATTAAAAAAACATGAAAATACACAAATAAGTATTTTCAGGCTGGAGACAGATGACTGCTCCACAGCCCCATCCTTAAGTCTCATTAAAATCCTAGCATGTTTTTTCTCTTTTCTCTTTTCCTCTCGGTTTGATTACTCCTTCAGAATGCACATGATGAAAGGGTGAGCAAACGGTTACCACTGTGAACGCCTGTGTGTGTGCTAATACAGTGGGTGTCAGAGTGAGTTCAGCAGCCATCTCTTCTTTCCTAAAGTGAGGAAGGATGGAGCTCTAAGCAGCTGTTCCGGCACAAGACTGTGGTCTTTCCATGTCGATGATTGATTCAGGTGCCGTGAGGAGGAAGGGGAGGGATCAGGCTTTGGGCTGTGTCCGTTAATCACACTGTATTACCACACAGGAGGCATTTATCACCCGGCACCAAAGACTTTGGTCCAGGGGGAACACTGAAACCAATCTCATTGCTTGCATGCAATCCATCCAGGTCCGCGAAAAGCAGCCTTACTGAGCGCTACCACATTCATTTTATGTGCAAGACGGGAGAGGAGGTGTTGTGCAAGAAAAGTAAGAAGCGGAGTACACCAAGGTTTAAAAGACTTTGCAATAAGTCCTTGGAATATCCTTGGTTTTTTTGCCCCCCAAACCAGAGCCAAAGTCACAGTGCTCTGTGCCCCATCAACTAAAAAAACTATAAACAATTAAGTGAGTAACTAAAGTGAACCCACTAGCATTACAGTCTCTGCTGAGCTCTTATGACTACTGTGATTGAATAACATACTTTTATTTCACATTTGAATATTAATGGATTTCAGCCCACTCTGGCTCTTCAGAGGTCACAGCAGCAGGTAATCTGCACAGTAGCTTTGGCACAATTTTTATACCAGATGCTCTTCCTCATGCGGGTTTTTTCCATTTATCTGCACTCGCACTGAATTCCAATTGCCTCACATGCTGCCATTCTGGCAGAGAATTTTGTCAAACTTTTGTCCAAATTCATTTTTTTGCTTTACAGTGGTCATGGGTGAAAAAACAGGATGGATTTGTAAATGTAACGTAGGAGTGTTTTCATTATCTAACATATTGTTTCCCAAAGACTGGGTCGCGACCCTCAGGTGGGTCGCAAGAGTTTTTCTTTGGTCGTCTCGCATCATGGTTCCAAGGAGTTTACGAATAATGTCTATTGACTTGGGTTGCAAAAGTTTGTGACTTTTAAAATATGGGTCCCCAGAAAAAAAGTTTGGTAAACACTGATCTAACAGACCTGTGCTGCCAATATAAAAATGCTCACTGCTAAAATACTTAAAGTATTTTTAAAAAAAACTACAGTTGACACAGTAAGCAGCTTTCTCTAAGTTCCTATAAATGCTCATTAAACTACATGTCTAAGGACTGTACATGCACTTGTAGCTGAGTATAACCCTGACGTGGCATCGATGCTGCTGCTTCCTCCTTGCAGGATCAGTTTGATAATTAATTTTCTTAGCCGTCTCATGATTATCACTCTGTGCCTGTTTTCTCCTTTCATGTCATCAGTTGCTGTCTTTGTAAATACTACACAGCGGACAACAGTTCTCATGTCTTAGCAGAAGACGTATGGGGCTGACATTTACACCGCAGCGCCGGGTTACTTGTCCAACTCCTGGTGTAATTGTTTAAAAGGTGAAGTCATGGAGACACACTCCCTCGATACTCGATGAGCGATGCTCGATGTCTCGGAGCAAACAGATGTCCCCGGCTTTGACGAGCGCTAGTGTTTTGTCACATTAAGAAGACAAACAATGTCTAAGAGCTCCTGTTTTTTAATTAACGCACACTTGCAATCACACAACCCGAGGTGTTTACTGTGGAGTGAGAGTGTGTGTGTGTGGGACAGAGAGACAAAGTACTTTAGAAGGAAATTCTCTTCTGAGACCAGCTTCTCACCCTCAACTGTACAGTACGTGACACTTATACTGAAAGACAGTTTTTCGAGGATTCAGCTGAAGAGAAGAAGGACAAAACACTTGTTAAGAGTTCCATTTGGACATTTGTATTCATATTGTACTGCTGTTGTGCAGTGGTGAGGAAGCAGTGGCTCTGGGCAGCAAAGTGATTTTTCACATCTCGTCACTCTCATAATCATGGTTGCTGGGTTGAGCTGAGCTATCTTATAGATAGCTAAAGGTTAGCCTTGCTCTACAGTATAAGGGTCTAAAGGAAGATACATTTAATATATATATATACAGATACATATAATTATAATAAAAAAATTCAGGTCGATCTTTTAACTACAGTGGTGCAGTGATGGGACCTGAAGGTTTTGGGTTCTGTACAACCTGGTCCCTAAATCCCAGGTTGGGTAATCTCACGATGTACGTCTGCTGTAAAAGTTCTACCAACATCACAAAGAGGAGTTGTGCTGGAGCGACCCCTAATGAGGAGACAACTGTAGTGTAACTAGTTTAAGCATTACAAATCATCCTTGTTGATTTTCTAGCCTTATTTGTGAAATGGCTACAAAAACATGTTGGAAAATCCTCATCAATACCAAATCTTTACATCGTTACATCACACCATTATTTACTGTTAACTTTACATAATGAGTCTCAGGAGTGAAACAAGAAGAGGATGTGATGAGTGTGGGTTCAGTGTCTTCACATGATGCGGTTCATACAGTTACTCTGGCCTGAGGGTCTTTACATTTACTATCTCACGTGACAGTGTCGAATATTTGCATCACATTGGGTTGACGCGACATTATAGAATTGCTCGGCATAAAACGAATTATTTTACTTTGGTTTTTAAGAAGCCTAGAGAACCAGTCTGCAGAACTGAGGGAGGTATTTCAGTGACAGCCTGCACCTTTCCTCCAGTCCAGGGAGACAAACAGGAAAATCAATAGCCTCTTACTCAGGACAGTTCACTACAATGGCCTCCCTCATCGCCCTTGTCCGTCAGAGCCAGTCCCTCATGTGAGGTGAAATGGAACTGCTGACACAGAGGGTGTCAGAGCGCACTGATCACAAGAGTTCAGTCTTGTTCACAGACACATGCAGAAATCCAGAGACACGGAGCTCAGGCTAAATGTCAGCCGATCTGTTCCTCAGCTTCTCACGTGGACTATATATGGTTCTCTTCTCTATCTGTGAGCCTGAACTGTGTGAAGCAGCATTAGCACATCAGGGCTTTATGAGGATGACTATTTGTACTGCATGGGCCAATCAGAAGAGAGTTTATTGATGATTTAATGCACAATTTATTAATTATGGCACACACCTAGTATAGCTACCAACTTAGCAATTGAGGCTCATCCTGACATAAGTAATTGTTGTGTAATTTCATAGTAATTACTGCATAAAAGCAAGAACAAAAATGCACTGAAACCTTTGTTCATTTCTACTTATACTTTTCAGTGCTTCCATTATTTTCTACTAAAAGGTTTAGATGCCGTTGAGTTTGAATTCCCATTAAATAATAGGCAGTTACTTTAAATAATTAACCAATTCAGTTTTCTTTTTTTACTACAGAAGGTAGTTATGCTTAATGAGTGAATGTACATGTAAATGTAAAAATTAACGACTTAAAAAATATCTTTGTCTACGAGTCACTTGTGTATTGGATTGAACAGCTAGAACATCCAGATGGTAAAGATGGATTATTCAGAAATCACATGCACAATTTACAGGGAAAAAAGCTTGAAAAAGTAATTAGAGTTTTGTTGAAATACTGTTGGTGATGTAAAGCCACATGGAATACTACATACTTCAGGTGTAGAACCAAACCAATGGTGGTGTTAGATCAGCTTGTTCTCCTGTAATTAACCATAAGGTCTGACTGGTCTTTTTTATCACTGGTGGTCTTTATAAAGGGAGACACAATTTGATTTATGTAAAACAAAAGATTTATGAAGACAATGTTGTGACCCGTGGAAGTCGTGTTTCATTTACACCCCTCATCCCCTGTAGAGTATGGAGAGACTGCTACACTCTTAATATTTAACATTATTAAGCAGAGGTTAGTAACCACTGGGCCGAGGACAAGTACCAGGCCATGAATCATTTGGTACAACACATGAAAAGAAGAAAAAGTTGTTTTTTCAAAATAATACTTCTACTAGGTCTACTTCCCAGTTCTCGGCGCAGTTTTTTCATGCACAGGTCAGCCCTCAAACTAACTTCAGCCAAAATTAAAAATTAAAAAACAAACATGGCTGAAAAGCCGTTAAAAAAGGCAGAAGACTCCAAAAAACTTCCGAGGAAAAAAAGTTGTATTTATAATAAAATACCACGAGTCCTAAAAAGAAAGTGTAAAATATAAAATATTAATCACTATATATTCACATATATGTAGTAATAAAATTATATATGAAGCTCTTTATGTTGTTCTCTTGTTATGCGCGTAGCCTCGCCTGCTGCTGGTCTGTGGAAAAATTGTCTCACATAAAAACGGACCGTTCAAAAAAGGTTGAGGGCCACAGCCATAAACCCTGTTGCTCGACTATAGACCTTTGAAAACAAAGTTTACGTTCTATTTTCTCTTGTTTTTCAGCTGTTTAGAAACATAAAAATTCCACTAGCAATTAACAATTAAATCAGCCTAAAGTACTATAAAAAAATCGGCATCAAAGACGGTGGTTAATGACAGATGGAGCATTACCAATCCAAGCACACAACTTTCCCCGTTCTCCTTGCTTATTCCTTCATCCATTCTAGTAATAGCCCTGTAAATGAGGAGTGGGTGGGAAAAGAAAGAGAGAGAGAGAGACGAACAGTCACATTTATTCCGAGTATTTTCTCTGTGTGTGGCGAGGGAGGGGGCCATAAGTTAGACTTGCCAATGGTAATGAAGCCACCACTATAAATGAGCTAGTCATTCATGATTAACTGGCGTGTCATGCCTGAAGTAATTGCCTTAATTAGCTATTGAACAGGTTTCAGGGTTAATGGGACAACAGGTTGGCAGTGAACCTGATTTACTGTGGGATGTTAATGATTTTACTCTCATCTTTCCCTCATTCCTTGAAATGATTTGATTAACAGCGTAGGAGAAACAGATCCCCTTGTTTGTCAATACAAAATCAATTTCATGCCTGGCTGAACTTTCTCCGACAGTGTGTGTATGTGTGTTTATTTTTTATTTTTTTCTCTACCGCCAAGGTCTTCCGTCAGTCACTGGAGACAGGTCAAACACACAGGCCTGTAGCTGGTAAATCTGCCACTCCTGTGCAGCGCTGTCATGCTGTTGGAAGCAGGCAGGGGATACCACCCCGCCCGCAAATTTACCATCACTAAGCTCTTTCCTGTCATGACTAGCAGTCAGTCCAATATGTTTTCCCTGAGACTGTGTCAGAGGAATAAGCCTGTGGAAGTAATTGGGAAGCAGGTACTGTAAAGTCTCTCCCCTGCGAGGCAAGATCAATGTGTTTGGAAGTGTGTTTTGGTCTGATGTGTTGTACGGGTGTGTGTGGGGGTGGGGGGTACAGGGGGGGGGGATCCTTGCTTTCACACGTTCCACACGTTCCCAGGCCACCTAATTGGCACGTCCTACAATGAACGGAGGTGGAAATCAAATAACATTTTAACAGTTAACCTCAATTTTCCTACAGAAACCGGTTCAGACAAACACTTTGGCTCTGCTTGATTGTGCCTGCAGCGTAGCCTCGATGTTTTGACAGAGCTCACCAGCTGGTTTCAGAGCAGTTGCTGTAGATTTTCATTATTTTTCTGGAGATTTTGACAGTATAAATAACCCTGATTATAATGGGTGTACTCAGAGGTGAATGTTAGGGCTCATGACTTATAAGACAAGAAGAAAATCACCAGTTCACTGCTTTTAATTTCCAGTTTTACTGTATGGAGTTTGACTTTTTTCTGTGTGGGTAGGTTTTCTCTAAGTCCCCTGGCTTCTTCCTATAGTCGATAACATTAATCAATAATAAATACCTTTAACAAAAATTACAAAACATTTAGTTTGTTTTTTACAACTTACAACCCACTGTCAGGATGCAAAGAAAAGACTAGAATCCTTAGAAAGCGCAGCATTATCATAACATCTGAGAAACGGTGGCACCTGATGATCTTACCTTGATGATGAAATAAAAATAAAAGTTGGAAAAACGCAATTTTAAGCCACATGGCAAAGGTGTTTAGTGCACTCGCCTCACAGCTAGAAGATTTGATCCCTGGATGATGAGAGATGTTCTCCATTTGTTTTGGTTTTTCCTGTGAAATCCACAAAACATGAAGGATTAGGTTCATTGCTAGCTCCGAAGAATGCCTTAATTGGTTTGAAGTAATGTACAAAAAAAATATGTGGCTCTCCAAATATTCAAATATGTCATTTAATTATTTATAATAACCAAAAAAAAAAAAAAAATTGGTGACCTCTCCAAATGATAACAATGCTAACAAGTTGATTGTAAAATTTCAGGGAGCCAAATGGATTGCACAGTTCCTGGAAATTCATTAGCTAGTTGTTTTGTTCAGCTTGTTAGCCGTTGGCTTACTTGCTGCCCTGGGCTCAGAGAGGCTGATCTGACACGAGTCGGGCATCTGACCTGAGGCAATATGAGGCAATATGTAAATCTTGAGAAAATTTCATGTCCAGTTGCCTAACAGAACTCTCCAACTGTTAACCTTGAGGGGCTTCAGAACTGTGTGTAATTAACAACATGCATATTGACTTTGTATCAGAGCAACAATATTTCAAAGTAAGGTCATTCTGCTGTCATGTTTAAAAATCATTGTGAATGAAATCTGATTAATTTAATAAGTTAATAATTATGAGTTAACCTGTAATTTAGACAGCCTAAAAGAAAATCCCCAACTAGGTCTCTTTTTGGATGATCACATGTCAATTCTGAGGTTTTCTCAGGAAATATGTGCATATTCACCAATAAATTCAACCTTATAGAACATGAACTTCACCCCAATTTAGAATTGTTGATGTTGATACTGTATGTAACTAGAACGTATGTAGTAAAGTGGAAAACAACAGTTTCTGCTGAGCTCAGGACACCTCGCACCACCTCCTGGGAGTCAGAAAAGTGAGGCTAGGATAGAGTTCATGAAGTGTGAGTGCATCCCAGGCCTTCCTTCAGTTAGTAGCTTATACACAGTGTATCGTTGGAGGCTAAGGTTAATCAAGTGTAAAAAAACAATGCCTCCATAGGAGACATAAACAACGGGTAATGTCAGAGAACATATTCCGACTTACGATATCTCGGAGCAACTCAGCCCGTAAGTCATTTTTGTGCTGTGCAGTGTCATGAGACCAGCGGCAGAGATTATTTCATGCACCCTTCACAGCATTATAGCTATAAGCCGGGCTGTTTGTTCAGCACTTCTGAACCGTTACGACTCTGCACACACCCGACCATGAGCTTTGGTTCTGATTCACAAGCACCAGGGAGGAAGATGGAGGAAGACAACAAGTGAAGAGCGTGGAGGAATGTCCTCTATGTGCAAAGGATATAACTGCAGTGGTCAGTGTTTTCCTGTTGCTCCAAAGATGGAAAGTCCTGCAGAAAGTTGCAGTGACGCAGCTGATAAAGTTTCATTGACCTGTACAGTAACAGAAACATCCGGAAAAGGTCTCCACTGTTTTCCTCGTTGCTTCAGTGTCTGTTACGTCTTCTTTTATCAGGCTGTCAGCTCGGTGGATGCCTTTTTCTAACTGAAGCTAGTCATTGTACCGACACTGTCAATGAAACTTTGTGGACGTGAGCAAGTTAAGCTCTCAGTGTCCCACTCATCTGTCAGAAGCAGCTGTTACACTCTGCCTTCTGATAATAGTCGGGCTGTTGAAGGATCCTCCTCCTCCTCCGCATATGTCTCTGCCACTGTTCAGGAGTAAGTCATCGTGAGATTGGTGAAAGCTACAGAACAGGCAACAAGCAATTTTTAACTTTAGAAATGCATTTTGACCTGGTCCGTTAAAGAAACGAAGCCATGCTGTTAATGTTTGCTGGGAAATTAGATTTTCTTACTTTTTATAGCTGAGTAATGAATGTTTTGGACTTGATTATTACCTCGAGAAATATTGATGTAAAACTGGGCTGCAAATCTGAGGTGATTGATGGACTAAAGCAATGGAATAATAATATAACAGCATTTTGAATATGGTGGTGGGCCGCCATTAAAACATAATCAGGTTAATAACAGGCTTTTAAATTATTTAATTGAAAGAATCTCGTTTTTATTCAATTGCATTATAGGTCACAACAGGTACGTTTCTTCTGTATTAGTGAATAAACTCAACAAACACAAATTTGTCTTTTTCATTGATATTTCTCTATTTTTCAAAGTGCTTTTTTGTTGGATCTAAACCTGGGTCAGGTACTATAAGAGACAGTTTTATGGTTTTATGACCAGAATAACTGAGAAGCTGTTTTGCTTAAACCTGGTTCTAAAGGTAATTTACACTGAGATATACCGGTGACAGTTTCAGATGCGAGTTTTCTATGGTTTTATATCATCCTGTGATGCCACTGTCTTGACAAAGCTCTCTAAAATCTCTCTCTCTCTTTGTTCTTGTGTTGTAAAACGGTGATGTCACAAACCTGTATATTTTATCCAGTGTGAAGGTTTAACCGTGTATGGATTAGGGTTTTAAATTCAACCCGTATCTCAACGCGCTACGGCCTTTTTTTGCCAGTGGAGTAGTTTAGGTTACATGTCTGGGATTCTTTTTAAAAGCATCCTCCTGTAATCTGAGCTCATTGCGCTGCAACAAACGCCAAAGGAGCTGCTGGGCCTGTCAGCCTAGTGCCGGTCTGCTCTCTCCCCATGGACTGTATTACAGCAGCAAGACATGAGGAAGATAAATCATGGATGTTATCAGGTTAAGATCCAGGACCACACTGCTGCCCCTCCGCTCTGTAGGTGATCAGGGAAGTTGAATAACCCCGCTCTGCAGAGATGCCCCAAACTGATAACAACAACTGCTTTGGAGCACTAAGCAAAAGGGGCCACGAGGTCCCACAATGCAACACTGACTACGTGCTGTATCGGTGCGAAAATGACAGTCAAAAACCTCCTCTTCCTCTCTCTCTCTCTCTCTCTCTCTCTCTCTCTGTCGTCATTTTTTTGTGGATGCCAACTGTGAACAGCAGAGCAGGAGACAGAGGTGGAATCTGCCAGCGGCATAAAAGACAAGAGTTTCACCTGACCTTGTCAGACTCCCCTTGACTTACTCCACAGTCTCCACTAACAAGCGTCTGAAGCATGGCCAGCCAAACAGAACAGGATCCATTTGTGTCTACTGCGTGCCGTACTGGAGGTGTCAGACATCTGTATGTCCAAGCACTTTCAGTTTTATTGTTTGTCTCGCTGATCTACAGGCAAGTAAAAATCTAATTCGGGGATTTGGACTAACAGAAATGATAGACCAGAGCATAATGCGCCAGCAGCCAACTGAGCTGATGGAATAGAACATAGCTGCGTCCATCTGTGAGTCCATCTGGTGCGATGTGAAGGGATACATAGAGCGAGGAGCGACTGTCCAAAATGCAGATTATACATACGACATGACCTGACATGAAATAACTCACACGATGGATATGTTTGGCTGGACTCACGACAAAAGAATCATTCCAGTGCAGAGGTAGACTCGGATATGAACAGTGGAAGGTCAGAGCGCGTCTCACAGATCATGTAGGCTTTGACTTTGATGGTGAGTGGGAGTCTTGTCTTTGTGTTTGTTCAGTTAAAGGTTAAAGTCCCGGCTAACTGGCCACAGCGCAGGAGCTCCGACGTCTCCCCACTCTATTTCTGTGGATAAAATGTCAGTATTGATTGAACGATTGCGGAGAAGCCTCAATGTTTTTGAGGTATGACCTTTCTTATAGTGTTGCATGATGAAATCGATTATAACTATACACATAATATCCACGAAGCATGCCGTTTATTTTCCTTTCCCTGTATTGATCTTGTACCGTTTTGAGGCAAAGTAGTGAAATAAAAAGCTATAAGGATTTCTACCTGGGGGACATTACATGGATCGATGAAGAGACGCTTAGGATATTATATTTCATATTAAACAAGACGTTTCGGGATGCCTTGTTTTATTCTTCAGTTCAAACTTAGCGTTTCACAGTGAAATATTATGTTGGCCTCGGTTCATAACATTAAAATGTTCCAATTAGTGCAGTCCCTGAGAGTCCCGGGAAAAGGTCATTTCGACAGTTTCTTTTTTTTTTTTTAAACTGAATTCCTCTCCATTATGTAGCGCACAAGCAGGAAAACAAAAGCTTCACCCAGCAAGGGCAAAACATAATGAAAGTCTATAGTTCAGTGTAAGGCCATGCAGGCATCAGCACATCAGTATCTGAAGGCGAAGCACTGAAAACAGCGTGAGCAACTGACTGTGTGAGTGAGAGCTGCATGTGAACAGGAGAGAAAGTTGTCATTAAAGGGGGGGGGGGGGGGTTGTTGCATTTCTTTCTTTGTTTCTAACCAAAATAAAACTAATTATACACACACTATTATATAGTACTGCAGAGAGCATCTGCAATGAGTTCCTTAAAAGTTCAGCAACCTGTTTTTGAAATGTCTTGTAAAATGTCAATTTAATTGTCATCAAACAATAGCACTACAGCTAGGCTATGCATCAGTAAAAGTAAGGCTATAACTATTTCTCTCAATGTGCTCAAAATATCATGTCATGTACAATGCAACATTAATATACTTATATTAAGATTCCACTGTGCTTATCTTACGAATTGATTACAAAAAAGTAAAACAGCAGGCATTCATATGTTTTGCTCCAATAACATGGTTTACAAACCTGGTAAGAGTACAAGAATTTAGTTTGTGTTTATGCTAATACAGAGTACCATTCCGATACTCTTTCATTCCACCAAACTCTCTGTGTTTCTATCAAACTACTGTGCAGGTGTGTGTTTATCAGATTTTCTAAAGAAGACAATTGTTTTCAATCTCAAACAGGATTTTTTGGACGTCTTTCACAGATCGTTACTGTTTCTATATTTGGTGATTTTAATAATTTCAGGATTATAAAGGATTACAGTAGGATTATTATCAAGAATGTTCACCTTTGTTTTTCTTCTTTTTGATTTACTTTACAGCACAATTCTTTAAGAAGAATGCGTGCGCTGTTGTACATTGCCTCTTTTGTATAGGAGTTTATCATATGTTTTAGGCATTTTAAGACTTTTTTTATTAAAGATTCTCTGATATCTTTAAAGCAAATGGAGGGTTAAAAAACATGTTTAAATATTTTTGATATTACTGGTCATGAAAGGAGGCTCACTTATATGATGACAGCAGGCAAATCAGAACCATGTCTAACTGTGTCCCTACTGGTGTTATCTGTTGATTTTTAACAGACCATAATAATGTCTCAGCCAAGCTGCTAACTGCTACACCCAAATTGTAATATTGTTTAGCAAGTGATGACAAGGTCGCAAATCACAATTCCATTTGATTACATTTTCCTTTCCTCCATTTTTGCCTTTTTTAAATCAAACTTTTGTTATAAAAAAACCCTCAAAACATTGAATTACAGGAGTAGTACCCAAAAGTTTACTAACATAAAAAGCATTAAATCCTATAAATAAATTCTCTCTGTTTTTTAATGAGGTGCTGGCGGTTTATGGTGTTTCGCATCAGCAGGGATGCTACACTCCTTTCTTTTTATTTTCACTGTCTTTGGCAACAACAATAGTAATGCTTTGGTTTAAAAATATTTACCCTCATTGAATCAATTTAGTCGGTGGCAGTAATAAATCTGAATGTATGCAGTCGCCTATAAAACCAAATGATGAGGAGAAGAAACGTAGGAGGTTGGCTTGGCCTCATAACACAGTGGGTTACTTGGGTGAGCGGGTCAGTATAAAGTTTCAATCTACAGTAAATGGAATGTTATTTTTTTTATTTTCAACAATTACTGGGGGTGTACAGCACCATAACAGCTGATTTCTGCAACAATGACACAGTAGGTCAACTCTGGGTATGGGCCACATAGGCTTTCTAATGGGCTCCACCTGCTGGAAGTGGCAGTGTTAAAATAGCTAAAGCCATCTGTGGACGTAATATAAGCTGCATCTAGGTGTATTTACAGTCATAACCATGACTGTATTGCACAAGTGCAATATAAGATGCATTGTTTTTTTTCTCCCTCAGTAAATTACAGTGATTACAGGGAAGGCCATACAGTAGCAGCTGAGCAGGTTAAAAGGCAGCGTAGGTAGGTAAACAATACACTACAGATACACTAGGATACTATAATATTCAATTCAAGTGATTTTTATTTATTTTTTTTATAAATCAAGCTCGGCTCAAATACAGCTCCGATATTCCCTAATGATTCAACATTTTTTTTAACAATATGTCAGCACTTCTCCTGACCCAGATTAAATTGTTTCATAATTTCCTGTTTTACAGGAGAATATATCGTCATGGATTCCAAAGTTTC
This sequence comes from Cynoglossus semilaevis, assembly GCF_000523025.1. Lineage (NCBI taxonomy): Eukaryota > Metazoa > Chordata > Actinopteri > Pleuronectiformes > Cynoglossidae > Cynoglossus > Cynoglossus semilaevis. Next base: position 5,910,683 of record NC_024322.1, on the reverse strand, counting down.
CCCCAAATAATTGTATTCTATTTTCGGAGACCCAAAATAATGAAGTATTGTATGTGATTGTTCCGCATATCAATTATTCAGCAGTTTTCAAAGTATAAAAGGAACATTATGTAAAGGCCCGTGTGTCTTTGCTGTAAGACGGTGTAATGGCTCTTTTATGATCAACCTCTAATCTCAATAGTCGCAGGAACAACAGGTACGTCACACTGTACTACAGTTGTACATCACCTGACGCACTTTGCAGGAGGACGAAGAGTATTTTATGTTTGATACCAGTAATGGTGCGTTCTGTTTCTCTAATGAAGGGAAATGTGCTTACTGCCAGGCTGTAACACATCCACGGCAGCTTATTGATTTCTTAAATTGAAGTTAGGGTCCTGGATAGTTCAGACATACCACTATTATACCCACTGTTGATTCCGACACCAGATTCCACTTTTCTCAATAACAAGAGCGTGACAGGCATTCAGAGGAAGCACGGCTGCACTGAGGAAGGCAGAAGAACCACAGCCTTTTTTTTAAAAAGAACATCTCTTATTTATTAAAGAGTGAAAATGGCTTAGCAGGAACCATGCAGAGGCAGGCTAATTATGTGTTCAATCAGAGGTCAGAGGTCAACAACGTCAGCAGTTTGGAGGCATTTTAACATCAGGAATTAAGACAAAGGTTCAACAGGTTCACACACAGTACAACACAACAACTGAAGAGGCGCCAAAGAGTTGAAAATGCAGGTAGTCTATCTCACAGCGGACAGATGAGGAGTCTACACCCTCAACAAGTCACTTTTCTGGTGAGACTTATTTAACCAACATTGCTTTTGTTCACTTGTTAAATTAAAACATGGAAGTACAGCATCAGTGACTGTTTAATTCAAAGCAGAAGGATGTGTTTTGAATTGAAGTACGTTATTGGTGTTAAAGCTCCGCTCACTTTCTGTCCAACCAACTGTGTTAACTAAGCAGAAGGTTGTTTTTTTAATTTATTTCTGAAGACGTATCATTGACTGTACTCAATATCATGTGTTTATAAAAGGAGATAATGAGCTTTTGCAAAGGTGTAATTATATATATCTATGTCTCTATATATATTTCTTTTTTTTAAGGTAAAAGGAATACAATTTACAATTTTTAATTTTCTTACAGCTGATCATTGCCTCTTAAATGATTTTTCTTGGAGATTATTGGTGAACCCACTCCCAGTTATTTTTTTAAAATAGATTTTGTCTTTAAAAAAAAAAAAAAAACTAAACTAAAACTAAAAACAAACCACAGTAAAATTTGGCTTTCACCTGTTTAATTTCTGCCAAACCTAAGAATCTTTTTTAATTTGTTTTCTATATATACTATTTAAGAATATTATATATATATAAAGTCAGACTGAGGTGCTGAAATGTTTTAAGGCCATCTGATTGGCTGGTTAGATAATGGCACCAATGTACAATTCAAATAGGTTTCCATAATGAAATGAGCTGGAAAATCTGCTGAGGAACTTGATAAAATCTAAACCACCAGTTTCTGGTTTGTGGCCTATTTTTGGATGAAATTCCACACTTTGAGAAATGCAGCTTTAACACAAGAACCGTATGAGTAAGGTGGCCCAGCTGCTGCTCACAGTCAGGTGTGCCATTCTGAGAAAAGTTGTTTTCTGGGCAGATATTGTTGAGTTAGAAAATACAAACACAAACAGAGACAATTCTCTGGGCTGTGATTATCCTGGCCATTAATCTGCCTTTTGTTTGAATTGTATTTTTCTGTGCTTTGCGCTGTTGCTCACTCAATTCTTATGCAGAGCGTATTGAGCTCTGTGGTGGGACTAGTGGACCACATCCAGTTTGTTGAAGGCAGGCGCTGTGTTTTTTTTTACTCTTTAAAGTTTCAGCTCCCTGCCAGCATAACTGTGAAGGGGTCTCTGCAGGTCAAAAGTAACTACAATTCATTTTTTACCCCTAATTTGACAAGCAGTGCGCCTAAACAGCAGGACGTTCTGTGTTTTTTTCAGACAATAAGTAATAATAATGGCAAACAGCAGGACGTTCTGTGTTTTTTTCATAAGTAATAATAATGGCCCAGCTCGGGAATATTGAACACACAAAGCAGCAGAATTACCGCCTTTGTAAATATTCTGCTGTAATGCATAATGTCTTTGTGCTACATTTGGTCACTGTGCTTTATTTCGCTCAGATCCCAGACTCTAAGGACCATCATTTTGTTCTGCTCTATGCTGCAGATCTTGTTGGCCAAGCTGGTAAAACCTCCACACATAACTCTCTCATGACCCCATCGGCACCGGTCTGCACCGCTTTAGTGAGTTTTCATGGCAACAGCCTATCAGTGATGGATATTTGATATCGCCTCTGTAGCAAAGAGTAGAATAGAGTAGAATAATCCAATTTGTGGCCCAAAAAAAGAGAATAAAAATGGTAATTCAACTGCGACTGAATAATCCCCTGAAATAATAAGCTTAAAAGCTAAAACCCACTATAATTTTATCCGGAATCTTCCATACACTGACACCACAATGACATCAAAGCAGGACAGGAAATGCACGCTTAACAAATCAATAGACAGAGGAGTGGCATTAGAGCCTAATTCGTGGCAAAGTGGAGCTTTGGTAAAGGAAAGCTGTGAGGTTCAGATGATCCACAAAGAGCTGGAGTCAGAGATTTCCAGCCTGCAGTAACTCAGATTCCACCAGGGTCTCAACTCTGCTGTAGAACTAAAAGTGGTTTCATTCTTCATCTATGTTTGTTTTCTTTTGCTGTCACGTTTTAAGAGACGTCCATACAGAACAGGAAGTACTTTATTCTGTCCTGAGTGATACATGATGACATGTGATGTGGTGGTTAACTTTCATAGTTACATCTGACGTGAACCTGAACACTAAACACTAAAGTAGTGTTGGTTCCCAATTATTTTCATGCCCAAATATTTGCAAGTGTAAAAGCCCTCCTGAGTTGGTGGATTTTGGTATACTCCACAGGTTTAAATCAAGATTCACACCAGAATTGTTTTGGGATTATTTTGATGTTGATACAACCCAACCTGATTTTGGAGCCTGGTGGATCTGCAGGCCTGGTGGCACTACATCTACATCAAGGCATGTAGTACAGTAATATTAACCTTGGTATTTAGGAAGAAGTTCTTTACTAGTATTAAAATATAATTCTGTCTGGAGTGAAGTTAGGAATCTATTTAGTTAAGACAAGCTGATGACACGTGTCATGTTCTCCAAAGGTTGACTATAGAATTCTTGGAAATTTGGAAACTAATTTATATGCAAAAAGTAAAACAATGCTTTAATAATTAACTAGAGGTAAAATAATTAACATCCACAAAAGATTAATGTCAACAATCACATATATTTGGTTTTCTGGAATTTAAACGGCTAAGGTGTAATGAAAATTATTGTTTATTTCAGGAGTTGTTTTTTTTTTTTTTTAATCTGACATCTTAATATTTTCCAAAGACAAGTGTCTAACACAGCAGTGTGGTGTCCATGTGGTTATCAAGCAAGAAGGGCTGTAATCCAGCCTCCAGCTCAAGGACGCCGCTCTCTCAGTGCAAACAGCTCCCTTCCCTTCGCCGCAGTTACAAACAGCTCTTTTACTCGGTCTGAATATTGCCTGGGGGGATGGTGTTTTGAAATGGAGCTTCATTCTTTGATTTTTATCTGAATGCTTCATCCAGTCCATCCTGGATCTGTCTCCGCTGCAGCACAAAGGAAATAAGTGATACGTTACAGTAGAATATGACATTTCATCCTTCTCTGCAGCCCTCGCTGAATCCCATTTTACTTTATGTACATATTCAAAGCACATGCTGAAATGGCTTTTGAGGCTGTGCACAGTGAAACTAAGAGAGAAATGGTATAAGATTAATGTAGAGAAGTCCATGCATTTTAATGAACGCGGCGACAACTTCTTTTTCCAGGAGAGATGTGTTAGGCTACAGTGTGCAGCACATACATCAAAAACGGATCTGTCTGAATTTGTCTAATTTAGCATTAAGTCCTCGGAGGATGGCTCTTGTAGGAGTGAGCAATCGACTCTTTAAACCTCCACATATTCTGAAGGGAAGCCCAGGCATGAGGAGATGGATTAGCTGGATGTTCCTCATACACGAGGAAATCTTGTCGTGGGGCCTGAGAGCCATAGCAGGCGGCGGCATCGAAGACTGAAGCAAAGGATGGTGGTGCGCTAAGGATGCTAATTGGGGGAGGAGGTTCTATGTGATTTCAAACAAATGTTTAAATTTTGATTAAAACAGCATGATGATTAATATGGTTAACAATTTCAATTATAATTTTGTTAGTTTTACTATCTCTAGATTTAATCTGTTTCTGTATTAACTCCCACTTTGCAAAATACAAAACCTCTAATATTTTTCCTTAACTTTTAATTAATGTTTTTTTTTGTTGTTTCGTGCTATTTATTGAGATATATAGATAATGTGAGATGCTGTACAGTTGGTGAGTTTCTGTGCTCACGCTGCCGTTAGTTTTGGTGCTAATGAGGAGAAATGTAGCACTACTTCATGGGATCATTCACCTTGCAAAAATATGCAGGGAATGGCATGAGGAGGATGTCAGCACTCGCACACAGACAAACAAGGTTGGTTTTACTGTAGATCATAAAACTGGAACCAGAGCAAGAAGAAATGCAGCCGGGATGTATATACAGTGGAGGTGCACGAATACCAGGGTGAGAAATTTATGGAGGACATCTGTTACCAGATTTTGTTGCGGTGTTATAGGAGGAAATAAAAATTTGACATCTTGCTTACTGCACTGCAGGTACTTCAGTGGATAGTATTCTCAGCCTGTCGAGTTCCCATAATTCCTAATTGTATATGTGAGTGAGGAAATTGATTAGAAAGATGTGTGCAGTGTAGAAGCACAGTTTAGGATTCAGGTCCCAGAATTTTTTTCTTTTTTTCTTACAACAGCAACTTTACCCCTGTGATTTAATTATTTGACATTACAGACACAAACATCCAGCATCATGTTGCTCTCCATACATTCCTTTTATGGCTTTTACTAATGGAGAGAACACAGCAGTCAGTTGTTCTATCAGCTCCCAGCAAGACACTTTTATCTCAAGTCACTTTTTTCCTCTTGGCTTTGTGACAGTTTCATCTTCTGATCCTGTAGCTGCTCATGTTTTCCTCTCAGTTTGCCTGTTACTAATTATGGGCAACTCTGTGTGTTCTTGTGTAAATGCTCCTTCTGCGCACATTAGCGTGATCACCCATTTTATAAAGTGATTATGATTATTTATTAGGTTGATGATAAAATATCAGCATAAGCCAATCAGAGGTCAGGAGAAAAATCACTTTGCACGACGTGGCACTCAAATGGACTTTTTCTGTCCGTGTCCTAATATCTGCACTGATATACTTTTTTTATATTCAATTGATCACAACAGCTATCTGAGCGATTGCAGGTCTTTAATTCCAACTCTGAAAAAAGTTTGTTTTCACCGATGAAGCTGCACAGAAGATTGCAGTCTGACATTCTCACTTAACAATCACACATCTGTTCATAACAGCTTGACTTTTTTTTCACTTAGTCTTTTGTTTCCATTTTGGTCAAACCACATATGAACACCTGTCTCCAGCTGCTACTTTCCACTGATCATAGGGTGTAATTTTTTCCCACTGTAGCATGTTGTATTGTGACACCGCGTGGAATGATTGTTTGTTATTTCTCCGTACAATGACACTTCTTGTGATGATGAGTCTGTTGTTTACAACAGAGAAGGAAATAAAACTCGAAAATGCAAAGGTTAAAGAAATGAAGTAGAAAATGGAATTGTGAAATGTTTTTTGGCAGAATTATTTATTCCTGATCATCAGTGTTTGCTGCAGTAACGACAGAACCGTCTTCATTTGACCAGGATGAGTGTGAATAATTGAAACGGCAGATATTTATACCAGTCTCTTGCCCTCTGAGATCAACTTTGGAGCATGTGCTTTGACACATATCTCACACCTCTGCCTGACAGACAGCATGACAGGGCTATATTTGTCCCATCGTTAACAGCCAGAAACTGTTCTATAAAGTCTCATTGAAGTGAACTGAATACTGATACTTGATAATGGTAACTTGATACTTGTTTGGTAATGATAAAAAAACCAAAACAACCTGAAATGGATGCTCTTTTTCCACTTATTCCAGGTGACAGGTGGAATAGTTTTTTTAATTTAACTGATGCAACACATTTTACTGCTTTGTATTCACTGACTTTGCAGACCGGCCTCAAAACAGGCAGCCGTTATTCTCTTGATCTTTTCTGTTGAAAGAGACTCCAGTCAACAAACTGCTGCACATTTCTAGGTGTAATGAAGTTTTTCTAAGTGGCCTCCTCCCTGGCACTTCAGTACTGGACCTGACATTGACAGTGTCGCTGTCAACAGTGCAGTAGTTGAGCTCCCAGCGAGCGAGTTTGAGTTCAAGTCCAGTTTCTGTTTTCAGGTGTGAGTAATCAGCAGTTTACGCTAAGCTATAGTTTGTATTACAGTACAGTATGTGTGCTGATTTAAATAGTAACATTTATGTAAGATTCATAGCCAAATTACTACAAATATTATTACATTTGAATACATTATTAATGTCATATGGGAAATCACTCTAACCATTTAATCCAACTGTGAAAAACACCCTTGGGATTATGATTGGTAATTTGCCTCGAGGTCTGGTACTTGCCACCAACCACAGTCCTGCCCAGGCTGGGATTTGCACCTTAAACGTCCAATCAAAATCCTTTAACATCTAAACCATGGGCTCTCCCCCATCAGAAAACAAATTCTTTCAAGTTTGTATACTAGTGTATAAGTATTAAAATTTTGTCTTAGGGTAATACATTGATTGATTATTTATTGATTAATTTAACATACCGTAAATTATACAGTATTTTAACAGATTTGAAGTATTAAATGTAAACGTGACATCACATTTTAAGTCAATTTTCTACATATCCTCCACTTAGGTCTGAGAGAGAATCTGAAGGATTTCTTGTTTTTGTTTAGTTTTTTTAATGTTCTGTTCCATCTCAGCACTGTGAACTTCATTCTGTTTTAATTGCTTTTTTTTTGTTGCTTTTTCTCATCTTTGTGTCATTCTTTGTCCTTTTTGTTGCTGCAACATGCCAATTTAGGCTGTGTCGGATCAATAAAGTCTAATCTAATCTAATTCAATCTAATCTACTTCTAACGAGAACCTTGGTGTGAAACAAGCTAGCAGACTGATGCCTATATTTTTAAGTGGTCTCATTTTTCCCTCTTCAGTCTTCAGAACAGTCTCTTGTTTGAACATAAATAAAAATATGAACATCATTCTGAGTGTTAACCACAAAAGAAACAGATATTTCACTATATAAAAAGTGAAATGCAATAAACCTGTTAGTGTGGAGGGTGTTTTTTGTGATGTCCTCTGAAGATGACAGCAATATTCTCAGGATGTTCCTCACTCTTATCTAACCTTAAGCACTGATGTTTAAAGTGACGTTCAGCACAGACTTGATGTTGAACCACGCTGTGGCAGATATTGATTTACGTGGTTGCAAAACTGCCGTGAAAGTAAGATACAAACGATGACACCATTTAAATCCCTGCTTTAAGAAATCAATAGCATGTTATTTATAAAACAAGAGAACGATGGCTCCTTCACTTCTGCTTCATAAAATCAATGTAATCAGGGAAACCTGTGGGCAAATACCAGAAAAATGATGCATGAGTTTGAGACTATTTGTGAAAATGTCATGCAAAGCCGCATCTTAAAAATGTCTCTGATAATGCTGTCTCTTTTGGCCAGTCTGACATGGAGGTCACTGACGGCGTTGAATCGTGCCATGTTTAATATTCTGTAAAAATAAATAAATTCAGCAAATGGGAAGCCAACAGTGAGAAGTGTGGAGGAAAGACGCAGGAAGCTGCAAATGTTATTTATTCAAGAGCAGTTTTAACTTCTCAAACTATTCCTTTTCATACAGAGACAATACACGCTCTCCTCACCATTAATGAAACAAGCAGCACTGCGGGGGACGAGTTCATTAAAGTTGCAGAAACATCCCCAGGCTGTAGTGTTTCACTTTTTTCTCTAGTCTGAAGACAAATCCAAGTTCATCTAAACAATATTCAAACGACACGTCTTTCAAAATATTGTATTTCGTGGTATTTTTAAAGCTATTGCACCGTTCATTCTCACTCACATGGATGTTTGATTTTGTTTGGTTTTTTAAACTGTACACTAGGGGAATCACAATTCAAAATTATTTCGGTATTCATTCACTGCAAACTGCTCCGCCAACAAGTTGCCACAGCGAAAAGTGTTTTGTCCATCAAAAAAAAAAAAAAATGCTGGCTCTGGGTGACATTGGCTCTGAGACTAATGTCCTCAAAGTGATTACACAGGCAAAGTGATGATGATAAAGCTGCTGGTGATAAAGCTGCTGTCAGCAATGTCATTTGTGCCTTCCTGTCGTTGCTGCCGTCCCCTCCTCCCATTACCTCATGAACGTGTATAATTGATCCCAGATGGCGCCAAAAAGAGCAGCCTCGGTACATTGCTCCCTTGTGTCGCTGCTTTGTTGTGTGATTTTGTTTTATTTTTAGAAGCTAAATGCTAAACGCTTGGTTATTCTGCCAACGTTCACTCTCCTGGTGAGGTGTAAGGACGAGGTGAAAAACTGAGGTTTGGCAAGCAGGTCATGCAGTTACTGCCAAATGTAGCTAAAGTTATACTACTCTGTTAGTAAATCGAGTTATTTTGCACCAAATTACGGCCCGTGGGCCAGATATGGCCCAAACATTCTACATTCAACCAATACCAACCCAACACGCTGGTCAGATGTTAAACCTAATTTTGGCCCCTCAGTTTGCCTGACCATGTTCTAGACAAACTAAGTCACAGGAATCAACACAACACCTTCATTTCTCTTTCACAGAGCTGTTCATGTGTAACATTTCATGCTGCAGCTCCGTCTGCTGAAACCCATGCAACAAATGACATTTATATTAAAATAGATATGAAACCCTGTGGTTGCCGAGTCAGCAGAATTTGTCAATTTTACGCACCTCGGCACACGGGGACCCCCGGTCGGTTCCATGTTATTCCACTTCAAAGCTAAGTTGTAGTGCTTCCTATAATAATCCCCACACAGTTTGATTCAGTCAATTATTTTGGTATCTTGGGGGGGGCAGGGGCAGACAAAGCCTGCCCACACTGACTCACTGGTCTTTTTAGTAAAACCAGTCAACAAAGATGGGTTCTAGGCTTCTGTAGATTTTATTTATTTTTCCAGCACCTGCCACCATTAAAATGAAGAAGACATCATTTTTAAGAGACCTGTCTCTGACGATGTGATTGGATGAATTCATGTCAGTCATGATGTTGCACCTGAATTTAATCTCATTATATTTCTTGTTGGATGTTGATTGATTGTTGATTTTCTCAGCTTTTTGTATTTTATTACTAAATTGCTTTAATCATCTTCTATCAGAATGTGTCAGTCAGAAGAATTTCTGACATAAACGCTTTGTGTCTTCTGTTCCGTTTAAATGGAATGCTTTCACGTCAAACAACAAACTGTACTAAGATCTGCTGTGATGTGGCCAGAGGTCAAACTTTTCAAGGTCTCGGTGCAACGGCTTGTTTAATGCTAGGTCTTAGACATATTAGAGTCCATATTCAGGCTACGGTTTGTATTGACCAAACCTGTACAGCCAGCATCAAGAGATGTGACCCACTTTTATGGCTTATTTTCCTTGTATGCCAGAGTCTTGACCTATGAAATATCTAATAAATTATAGAAAGAAAATATAAATAAAAGATAATAATGTAAATGTAATAGAAATAGTTGGTTAGTTAGAACTCTAAAAAGAAATCACAATAAAGAACGCCTTAAAACTTTAAACAGAACTGCTCTTGTCAAAAGACTCGTGTCCTCCTTGGACTGTAACAGTCTGAATATTTATGTTCAATGCGGCAAAGTAAAGCAATAAAGCCAAGTAAGCTCAATTAATTTCCACCTGTTGCCTTCAAACTTTTACAGCGACACAGTTCATTGAAGCTCAGTCTGGGTTTTTTTTTTTTTTATGGCAGATCAGCTAAATGGTGCAAAGAGTTATATTTACATCTGCCCAGATATCTGGCCTGACAGCTCACGTCAGGATCTGTGTGAATAATTACAGTATCTGTTGCAGCAAAAAGCTGTCCGTCAGACTAGATCAGTGTGTATAGTCTTTGTACCAGGAAAGGGTTCTTAAGAAACAAAGTAGTACACAGCAAAGAAACCCAACTTGAAACAGTCTTGTGATGCTGTAGAGATCAAAGATAAAAAAAAGATCTGCTATTTTTCTGGGGTCTCCCTCAATATAACCTGTTGAATTTTTCATTAGGTAACTGACAGGTGTTTTCCACTGAGGGATTCTTGCAAAATTGTGTTCATTAAATTGCACATTGCAATGATCTGACATCTTGAGGGTGATCTCATGTTATTCAATATCGTGCTGTAGCTCCTTTTTATTTATTTATCTTTACCCCTTTCACCTTGGGTACTTTTGCCTTCTCCGCCAAAGAAACAAATACCAGATTGCAGATATTCACTCTAAATGTTGCAAATCTGACCTGTAGCCCGTTGCAGGAAGTGTGTAACTTTGGTGAATAATTTATCATTTTTATATATAAAACTGCCTGTTGCCTGATCAACCTGCTGGTCTGATGGCTGGAACAGGAGTTCCAACTTCCTGTTGTCTGTAAATACAGGCTTTTTGTTTAGTATTACATGCACATCCTGCTACAGTAGCACACTGGCAGAGTTATTTCAGAGGGCGGCTGGGCACAGTGCCACTTCACTGCTACTGTAAATGATCTTTGTCTAAACTTTTTCACTAACTGTCTCACTGGTACAGTGCTGTTAGTGCATTCCTGGAGCAGAACTCTGAAAAACCATTAGGTTGTCTCTGAAGCAAAGAAAAATGGCTCAAAAGTAAAAAGTAAAAGGCTAAAAACGACACTTTCTTAATTAATACAGATGACACAATAATTATTATCCTTTTTTAAATCAATTTTGAGAGTGCATTTTTACCACATGATACAACACAGAGTCTATATACACACAATATATGAACATTTATTTTTTAAGATTAATAATTAATATTCTCTTTTTACTGATTTGATTTCCTGATCATGGTCAAATCATGGTCAGATTTAATTATTCTCTATGACCAAAGAGATTAACCAATAGATTGACCAATTGTGATTTGTATATGACATCTGTCTTTAGGTTCCTATCCCTACTACAGTAGGCTAGATAACTGCAAAGCAAGGCAGACAGGTAAATGGCTACGTAGATAGCTAGATAGTTTTTTCTGACTATAATTATTCATTTGGTCTCAGGTAGAAAACATAACTTTGTTAGTAACTGTATGAATTTGTTGTGCATTGGTAAAGCAATGTTACCTTGTAGTAAGTCATTGCTAATCAAAAATTAAATCATTATTACAGATCCAACCCAAATGGAAAAAAAAGCTACATAAAGGTAATGACAGACAGATACCATTATATTGAGTCCAATATGGCATAACTGAGAATAACATGATGGTTTTATTAGTCTTTTTCTTGGCTTTCTTACAGAAAGGCCCCAGGCCGAAGTGCTTCTAATAAAGAGAAGTGCAGAGAAACACCACGTCTGCTACTGTAAAGTCATAAGCTCGTAAAATCAGCATCGGCCACTATTCCTGATTAGCTATTTTCATCATAACTTAGTCTGGCTCAACAGCCCAGGGCCATAAAAACACTTCAGTATGAAAGTTATTTTCTGAATGATCTGAATTCAAAGACTTACTTAGTGAATTTAGGCAATGTAAGCACACAAGTCTATGTGTTTAATTTAGTGGTTCCTAATCTTTTTTGTCCTGTGACCCCATTTTGACATCACAACTTTCTGGCAAACCCAGACACATTTTCTCTTTTCTTTTCTAGAATTAGTTTTTGATCATGAGTTGCCAGATGTGCACAAAATGACATTTTATTTCCCCATGTCAAATGTACAGTAAGGCTAGCTTGTATACCATTTAAAAAGAATGATAACTAGTTCAAATAATATTTTTAATCTGTATTTTAGCTGTTGAGTTTCTGAGGTTCGCATATACTTCATTAATTAAGTGACTCCCATGTATCACAAACAGTTACTTTTTAAGATTAGTTAGATAAGATAATTTCAAAAAAATGATTAGGGTTACGTTAAAAAAATGTGAAGACCCAATAAAAACAGATGGATAATTTGTTCATAAATTCAATTAAATTTCATATGCACCTAGGTCAGTATGTCTTTGCTTCTTATATATATTAATATAGTATAATATTTTTTACATTTTAGATGTCAGGTGGTGTCAGCCTGCACTGCTCTCAGTGCCTACAGCTGTAGAAGTGATGTGACTCAGTCTGTGGTCTACACTGACAAGTCTACTTCCACACTTCTCTGGTTGTATTATTATTTATTCAGAGACCGTGCGAGTACATGAAGTCTTTCCTTCCCTCTTCTCTTGCGCTGCGTCTCAGAGATTAAGAAGAGAGCATACATAATTAGAGTGTACGCTATCGTGTGAGTGTAGCCGAGCCGTTACAACAATGTTTCTGTATACAAATGCACCATATTGGCATTTTAGGAAAATGACCTAATCTCATTCGTAACACCTGGATGTTTGCACACTGATTTACATGTGCTACTTATTATTACCTTGTTCTGTCATTCAGTTTATTTGCTGCCTCTAATGTTAAATATTATTTTCAATAATTTTATATAATGTGGATCAGGTTTTTAACTGAAGGAAATGCATCGTCTAACTCAGGTAATGCAAGGTCAATTAAATTCCATTCCTTTTTAGTAAAAGGGCGAGGGTGAAATTCCACACCTGTGCCTTATGCTGGTTAGGATTTTTTTCTTTCTCTCTTTCTCGTGCTGTTGCTGCTGCTGACTAGGTCAAGGTTACAGTTTGTCTTTGAATCATGTCTCTTTGTAGCAGACCAGAGGCCACATGAATGAATATCACAAAGCTGGCTCAGAGGCAGAGATCACTCAGTGGATGTTTCAGATTTCACTATCCGTGTTCAAATCTGACTTCCTGTATGGACACTGGACAGCCTTGTCAACATCAGATGTTAGAAGGCGTGGGTAAAATGTTTTTAAAATTTTAAAGCTATTTTTTTTTTATCAACACTTGATGTACCAACAGCCTGCACTGCTGGTAGTATCAGTCACAGATGGGAAGTTTCTGGATCTTTTAATACCAAAGTCAGTCATGACACACCAGTTTGCCATAATGCCAGAAATCAGCCTAAAGTAATTGCAACAGTGTTTATCTTTTGGGTGCAGCTTTTTTCGGTTTTCATACAGCAGCATGGCTCAGGTATGTTTGTTTACTTGAAGGGTGTTTGGAGCCTGTCAACAACAGAGCTGTCTTATTATGTGGATTCATTTGCATTTCAAATTACAGTCTAAGCAACAAAAAAAGCCATTGCACAGAAATGCAAAGACAGAATCTATTGACACAAAACTGCTTCTTTTAAACAATTAAAAACAAACGTGTTTTTCCAGCTAGACAGAGGAAAAACAGGCATGCTCTAATACTGTAGTTAAAGAAAGGATTACTGTTTCTACTCAACAACATCTGGAGGCTCCCATTAAGGTCATGTGACACTGACCTAGAGCAGTGATGCTATTATTATTATTATTATTATTTACAACAACAATAATAAAAATAATAATCATCACAAAGCTTGTTTTCATTATTTATAATAATAATAATATTTTTAATTATAATTAACACAACTCTCCATTTTAAAGTTTAAAAAAAATGAAATTAGTTTTTTATCACCATGTGTCCCCATTATACTGTCTGATACCAGTAAAGGCTCAAGTTTTATGATAGATAAGGTCGGCTATCTCTACGTCATCTTTCTTTAAATACGAAACAGTTGACCATGACACGTTTGCAGAAAATGTTATAAAAATAAGTCTTGTTACTGCTTTGGCGAATGTGTCATGCTTTTACTTTTGAAGGGCACTCCCCCTCCCCCCCCCGTTATTATCCTCCACTCCTCGAACGAGCACTCTCTCTGTCTCACACTGTGTCACATGCCAGTTTCCTGACAAGTAGATGAAGGGTCCCATCGTTCCTGGTTTCTCCCCAGGTGATTTCCTCTGTCCCTATTCCGTCACCATCAAAAAGCCAAACGTGTGACTGGGAGTTAAAAAAAAAACAACTGTCCATTATAGGCTATCCGGGGAGCGTAGACACCATTATGGAATGGTATCGGTTACAAATAATGCATGTCTCTAGTCTAAATCTCATCTTGTTTGAGGGATGCGGGACAGTGCAGGGATGCACAGATGCACCGCGGAGACCTTACATGTTGAATAACATACATGCATTTACAGAACAAGAACATCTTCTCACCAGTGAAGCTATTAAGACATGTATGAGCTCAGCCTTAAAAAACACAATATCTTTGAATTCAACATCTGTAATAAGCAGCCAAAACAGAACAACAAACATGGCACATCTGTGTGTCTCATTTCACAGTATATACTGATTTACTATCAATGTTCAGCCCACGGAATGAAGGTAAAACTCTAATATTGCACTTAATTAAATGGTAGATTAAGATGCTTTCATTCTGTGGTTTTACCAGTTCATGGTGAAAATAGACCTTGTATTTGGTAACATTTATACTGATATTGCTGGATTATAGCCAAACAATTTTTCTATTATGGTTGGAAATTGAATGGGTACATTTTGAAATGTCCACACAGGAGGAAGGTGAAGATGAACGCCGACTGAAGGAGACACTGTATTTTTAGCTTATCTGGCAGATTTTCTATTACTACGGCAGCTTCTTCAGACTTCAAATGTCTCAATGCAAAACGCTGCTTCACACTCAGACCTCGGTGCTAACGTTTAATACAACAGTCATTGTACAGGTTGATGGTGATGGAGCTCAGAACCAAAGAAAATGTCAACTCTGAATGGAGCTCAGAACCAAAGAAAATGTCATCTCTAACTGTCAGTTTGCACATAAAATTGCACAAATAGATAATGGTAAAAATGTACTTTTTTTGTTTTGTCTTTTTACTGATCCAGTTGTAAACTGAAAATAATTTAAATTGAAAAACTCAAAACTGCGTGGGTTGTCAAATAATATTGTTCCTTAAAACCCACCTACTCTAAACCCACCACTAGCATTTATACTTGTTATACAACTAGAAATTCTTTCTGTTTTATTCCAAGTGAGAGAGAGCTAAATTGCCGTCATGGGTTATGATTTTTCCGTGCAAATGAACGCCTCGCAGACTACATAAAGCAGATGAATAGATGTTCCTTGGCACACAGTGGGACACGAGCTGCTGCGTGAGGATTCACACCGATGACGGCATGATGATACATTCATGCTGGGGAAACAAAAAAACCTATATTTGACTAGTAATGAAAAACAGAATTCCAATTCACCGCAGTGGTGAAGCAGTTTCATTACAGTATTTGTCTGAAGTTTTTGTTTCGAACCGTGTTCAGCACAGACTGGACCCTGCAGTTGTTCAGCACCAACAGCTTTGGTGCAAGTGTTATCAAATCTTCAGAAAGGTTTGCGATGGCCTCACGTTTTTTGTCAACGTGTAAATCATTGGTGCCGTACAGCCTACGGTGTGACAGCTACATCAGTGCTGGAATAAAAAGTGATAGCACGGAATATTTCCAGGTTGACATCACCACTGAGTGATGGTGTTAAACATGTAACTCACATGGTAGAAAAGGAGGTTTGCTCAGTTGTGTTGTTAGTGAATCCACATCAACATGTGTTGAAAGGTAATGACATGAAAAGTTGATTCATGTGCAGGTGAAAATTACTATTATTAATAGATCTATCTATCTATCTATCTATCTATCTATCTATCTATCTATCTATCTATCTATCTATGTGCAGGTGAAAATTATCATTATTAAGATTTAGGAAGGCCAACTGATGGCCATTCAATGTTAGTACTAGTGCAACAAAGATAAAGAATTTCCGTGTTTGTCTAAATTCAATAGTTTGGAGGAATCTGCTCTTCAGTGTCATGTCTGTTTATAAAACGTGTGTGTCTATTGTCTGTGAACGGTTTGTGTGGTGATATTAAACTCGCCGAGGTCGTACAGGCTGAGGTTATTTTTTTTTTCCAAACTCTGAATCCCTGTAACATAAAAATAACAAAGGTAAGCCGTTCTGCCTGACTTTGTTTGTCCTTGGTGACACAATGAGACGCAAGTAAAAAAGTGAAGAAACTGGCAGGCAACTTTATCCATTTTCTTCATTCTCCCATTTCCTACCCGCCATCAATCCATCCTTTTCTTTTTACTTCCCTCTCTCCTTCCTCGTCTCTGTTTTTCATTTACTGCACCTTTGCCTTATTCCTTTTCTTTCATCTTTCTCTCATTTACTTTTTTATTCTTTTCCTCTTTATATTTCCTTCATATTTTCCCTGTTGCCTCATTTCTCATGTTGTCTTTTTTCCTTCTATCCCATGTCACTTTCCCATCTCTATAAACATATCTATTATGTTCTAACTTACATTTGAAGGTTTTCTTACAAAGATCCTTATGAAATGAATCATTTAAACGTATTAATAACTAAAAATGTGTCAAGTTACATAAAATGAGCAGGCACTGCATGTGACTGACAGAGAAAACCAAGACCCTGTTGGTGCTATAAGAACGCCCCTATGCAACTCTAGCCTGCCATTATAAAGCTCCATCCATTTCTTATACTGTGTACACAGTCTATATTTATGCTATGGCCATACAATATATGTAACGCCAGCCGTGCAATCAGTTTCTGTTTCATGGTTCAACATGCATTTTAATGAGACCACCCTGACATTAGCATCAAATGCATACACTCTCAGACAACTTGAGTACAAACTAAATAAAGGTCTGTCTTGTTCTGTGTCCTCATACTCCGGTACTTCTAAAGTGCACGTGTTACTTGCAACCCTACAGCGGTTTGTTGGTTAAGGGGCAGCACTGGGGCCATCTGACTGAGAGCTGAGGTGGTTTAGCTGAAGGCAATGCCATAGGCGTATCCATATTCCCATTCAGCCCTGCTGTTGATTGCTGAAACTTGACTCTGATCTAATGTACCACACGGAGGCAGAGGGACCGCACAACCAGATACATGACATGGTGGGATGCCTCGGCCATATTTATCAAGTGTAACACAGACTTTGGAAAAAAAAGAAAGAAAGACTGCACTGTTGAGATCACACAGGAGAATAATGACTTATTCTATTAGTCTAACTCCAAACCAACTTTTAAAAAAACTTACAGACATGTTAGCCCCAGGGGAATCAGTAGAAAACCGAATTTGAGACAGAGGACTTACACAGTATGTCCTGATGCAACTCAGACCTCATTAACAGCTGCATATAAACATGAAGTAAACTTTTGCCAACCAGACACAATACGGTGAGGATACTACACAACTGCCTCCAGAAGCTTTTCAGCAGAAGCTCCGTAGCATTAGCATAACTAGTTTGCTATTAGACTCTACAGTGTCAATATCTGCCCACAAGTATCAGTCCCCCTTAAAGTATACTTGATAGCATCTTGGTATTGAAACAATTAGAATATAGAGCTATGATTACTTTTGCTCATGTTATGTAAATTCATTTCACCTTAAAGTATGATGAAAAAGTATTAGCCAAAGTATCAACACACCACAAGAAAAGGAGAAAAAAAATATTTTATTTTTTTTTAATTTTATCAAAGGAAAGAACCATTACTTTCAAAGTGTGGAACATTTAATAAATTGTTTGTCTGCGTGATCGCAGGGAAACTGTTTTCCGACAAACTCCATGATGCATGGTCACCATGGTTTTTAATAAAAACTGATTTCCTCAGACGCAGCTCACGGAGATCTTAAATAAAAAACAGCCCCAACTGAAATTGTTTTTCCAGACAGTATCAAACTATCACCGTGTGGCCTTCCTCTCTAATCAGCACTTATTATTACCAGCATTTACCAGAATACAAACTCTCTGTGAAAAGGATATGAAAGGAGAAAATTGTTTTTGTTTTTTTAATGTAGTGCTTCAAGTGAAGAGGGCCATGAAGATGCACAGCATGGAAACATAAACACAGGAATACAGGGCCAGAGAGTGACGAGTGAAATCAGCAGTGTGATTAATGTGACAACCTTTAAGAAAAGGTTATGGATCTGTGGGGAACACTAATGTGTGTAGAACACAGAGGAGATGCAGAGTAAAGGAAAGGGCACCAGTCAAGTCAGCTGAAACATCACAGGACCAGGACCCTGATACTCTGTAAAATACTGTATCCTGAATACTGTGCTCTGTACCACCTCAAAAAAACATGTCCATCAGCGAGCTACCGTCACTGCTAGTATAAAAGTTAGCATACACGAGAGTAATGTATACTGCTCCTTATTCGTTTTTTAAATTGCATTGCAACATGTCAGTAAAACTGAAATGATGACATTCAATGGATTTTCTTCCCTATTAGTAGCATTGTTTAAAATTACAATTCATATTTAATGAGACAGTTGACCTTAAAACAATGTATTTAGGGGTGGGGTCAAGTGTCAATAAAGAAGACTGACAGCTGCTGTTAATTGGGAGCCAAAGCAGACTGCAGTGAACTGACAAGATTTTAAAAGGTTAGGACCGGATTAGTATTTAATATATATTATATTACGTTTGTTTTAATTCCCCTTTTATTTAAAACCTAAATATTTTTCTTACATGTTATTTAAGTCCATCCTGTGACACACACTCATACACAAAAAGGTTATTTCAGAGTAAGTGCTCACAATAGTCTCCTCAAATTACTTTCATTTTTCTGCTACCAACAAGTGGATTTGCAATATTTTTTATATCACTGGTGAAATTGTGGTGATCATGTCCTTAAAACAACACATGAAACAGAAAAGTTGCATCGCTTCTCATAAACAAAATAATAACTGTGTGAGGCAGTGGTTTTCGGAGTAAGGGGCGCACCTTCCCTGGGGCTGCTAAGCAAGAAAACAAGGGATAAAATCTAATCTTAAAAGAGAAGAAATGATTGGATTTGCAGTGAGAGAGGAGAATGAATGATTATTTAAAGCAGGTTCTCCTGGACTAGGGGGTTGATATTTAGTTTGTTGTGGCTGTTTTTCAAAGTGAATAAAACTGAGTTGGCTCCTTGGAGGGAGCTGCAGTATCAGACAATGAAACCCCCTGACTTAAGGGGAAACGTGTATTTTGTTGTACTGTTTATACCAAAAACACAATATTCATTATTTATTAAACTACAAAGACAAGAAAACAAAAGAAATAAATGATTAAAATAGGAACAAGTGCAAGTGGACTAGATCATGTTCACGTCGTATTGACAACATTTTATGTACACATTTAACAGAACCATGAGGTGGGGGGGAGGGTGGGGAGGGGTTCTCTCCTGGCTTATACACACATTAAATTCTGTTCCAGTCAAAGGCAGTGAAGAAACCCCATTAGCATGAGCCATCCTCTTCCATCACGTCAGACTTCACTCATCAGATCAGAGATGTGGGGAAAGATTTATTGATCTGAACCTGCTCATTTGTCTCTGTCATAATCATTATGGAGAGCAGAGGTCACTAAACATTAAATTAGTATCTGTGGATGTAAAACTAACTTCACGTGGATGACATTTAAAGATCTTTACAGGACGACATTGATGTTTTAAGCTGCCATGGTTTTTAACCCAATATAATGAGTAATTTATTATTAAATGGCACAGATCGACTTTTATCTAATCAACAAAACTGCTCTCAATTCCATTTTTTTTCCTAATTTTACCATGAAACAGAACATTAAATCAAGAGTGATGTTAGGATTTTTTTCTCTTCATCTAAACAACACACATCCATCTCAAACACTTACTGCATAGAATTATTTCTCTGCAGCTCAGGTCGTCAATGTCCGACTCCTACACGTAAACCGTGGTTTTGACGTCCTTCCGCTTCCACATCATGTCTCCAGCCTGTAATTACATAAAAGTAGTGGGTAATTTGTGTGCGATTAATAGCTGGTTTACTGTTGTGCTGCTATGAATTGTGGGACATGAGGAAGAATGGTTAGTGTGTGAATAATTACAGTACAAGGACTGACACCACTTGTGGTATCCAGGGAAAAAGAAATACTAAATTATGAAGAATCTTGATTTTTGAATTGCAAAAAGGACGTTACCTACTTTACCATGTGAGCTATTTGGCAATTCAGCTTCCTAATACTCTTACAGATTTTCTTTAGTACAAAATACCTGAAAAAATACAAATCCTAATCAATCACATTTTCAAACTGCTGTACTCCTCTAACATAAAGTGGCAAAATCACTGCAACAATGATACCTGCTAACATTTGTCACACTGTGTTTGTTGCCCATTAGCACATTTCACAGGCTCACACTGTGTACTAAACAAAGATGGGGAACCTGATAAACATTACATCAGGTATTCATTCACATTGGTATTTAGTATTCAGCTCTGAACCGCACTGATCCTCACGGAGCTGATATAGATTTCTGCCCTTCTCCATGTCCATACTTTTTTTCGTGAATACAAGGAAATCACACCACAAAGGCAGTTACTTGCAAACAAATAAATGTGATATCTGTGATTCATGTCCTGGCGTTTAATTTTAATTTAAAATAGAAAAAGTCCAAAACGAGACCAGACCAGAACATAGTAACTTACTACTTTACCAAACAACTACTGTATTTGTTACCCAGTTAAATTTTTAGTAAGAAAGCTGTGAATTTGTATGTCACTGAATTTCACTTAAGAATCCCTGGAGCAGCTGACTTTTTTTGTCATTAACCCCATCATGTTCTTTTATTTCCACATTATTGAATCTTTTCTCAGCGGAGACGCTCCGGCCGCGGCATGAAGGAAAACCAAACCTGACATCTAATCTTTACATTTTGCAGCAGTTTTACAGTAACACTTTTTCTACCACAGTGTGAATGTCTCACAGTGGGTCCGACATGGAGTGTGAAAAACTGCAGGGGTGGTTTTGTTGATTACACACATCAGAGGCAAGACGAGCCCCACGGCGTTGACCCCTCCCTTTTTAACAGCCATCTGTATCACTCAGAGAAAGCCTCCACGACTCATCACTACAGACTGGTTGATCCTGATGCATTTCGACACTGATGGTGCACACCAGTGACCTTTGGGCTGTCGAGTGCACTCAAAACCACACTCGCTGCATGTGTTTGTGTCCCAGAGACAGGCTAATGAGGATGTATCTGCAGCCAGCCAACTCCAGGAGCAAGTGCCAGGATACAGCTGCTGTCACCAGGGCTCTAATCACACAGGTTCTTGTTGGATAACAGTGTCAATGGTGACCTTGTTGGCAGAGGTGTTACAACAAATCTTCTCCCGATAAACTCGCCGTGTATTTTTGGCCATCTCTCCTGGATGGTTTTACTATTTTGAGAACATTTGTGAGCACACTCATTTTGTCTCCCATGTTTAACCGAGATTATTGATTATTGAAATGAATCAGATCAACAATTCTTAATGTATTTTATACAGTATATGCACACATATATAATATATATATATGTACACAAATATACATGTTGAAAATGCCTTATTTCGTATATACAACAATGGGTTTCTACCTGCTGTCAACCTATTGTTCCAGTGATATACAGGCAATTCTGTACTGTCCTGGTTTGTTCTTATAAATTCATATTACATACTGTTTGTATTAGAAATAAGATGCAGAAATTGATCTTTTAAATTGCCTTATGATTGTATATTTAATCTACTACCAATGTTACCAGTTCTGCTCCAACTGAAATGTGTTGAATGAACAAATTAAAAGTGCAGCAGCTTTTAAAAGCCCCCTAAAATATATCTCCTATTTTGCAACACGACGGTGATTTATTCGGCTCACTTCCCTTTGCTTTTCTCACTATGTAATTATTACTAAAAGGACTTAATATCCATTTACCCTCCACGTTGGCAGGTAGAACATCAGCAGAATGAAAACAGTTCTAACCTAATTTTGTCAAATCAACGCTCTGATGCAATGGATCATTTTTCAAGGGCAATATAAAGAAAGAAAAAATCCATAACAATCTCATTACTGAGACATTTAGTTTTCTGGTTAGATTTTGACCTAGACAAAAGTCACCATCTGTCAGCGGATCGTCCCTGTGCCTCAGTGACGATGACGATGATGACAGTGACGATGATGCACTCACAGCTCTCTAACTGTGTTTGTTTTGGCTGCAGGAACTTCTACTACATCACCATGCTGCGTGACCCGGTCTCCCGCTATTTGAGCGAGTGGAAGCATGTGCAGCGTGGTGCCACGTGGAAGACCGCCCTCCATATGTGTGATGGACGCTCGCCCACACAGGACGAGCTGCCCAACTGCTACAGTGGAGATGACTGGTCTGGCGTCACGCTAACCGAGTTCATGAACTGCCCGTCCAACCTGGCCAACAACAGGCAGGTCCGTATGCTGGCCGACCTGAGCCTGGTGGGCTGCTACAACATGTCCTCCATGAACGAAAGCCAGCGAAACAACATCCTTTTGAGCAGCGCTATGAGCAACTTGAAAAACATGGCTTTCTACGGCCTGACCGAGTTCCAACGCAAAACTCAATATCTGTTTGAGCGGACGTTCAGTCTGCGCTTCATCTCCGCCTTCACGCAGATCAACAGCACCCGGGCGGCCAACGTGGAACTGAGCGAAGGCCTTCGCAGACGCATCGAGGAACTCAACTACCTGGACGTGCAGCTGTATGAGTACGCAAAGGACTTGTTCCTGCAGCGTTTCCAATTCACCCGGCAGAGGGAGCACCAGGAGTTGCGCTTAAAGAGGCGCGAAGAGAGGCGTTGGCTGAGAGAGCAGAGGGAGCAGAGCAGGCCGTGGCCGACCAAACACAGAGGGGGTGGGAACAGAGGTGGGGGGCTTGGTAAAGGGACTGATGGTGACTTTCCCACTTCGACCGAGGACTATACCAGTCAAGTAGCTAGATGGTGAATCTTTGGACTAATGAGGACAAAAATATGAGTGAGAAGAGAGAGAGAGCGTGACAGAGATTCCTCAAAGACTATTTAGAACATTAGCTATGATGCTAATCGTGACTATACTCTATTGCCTCTACCTTTGTTTGTGTCACCATTATTCTAGTGACTGCTTTTATTTGTTGCTTAGCTTCAGTGGTTTTTGGGGGCAAATTTAATATAATTGCATTTGATAAGTGACTGGTTCATTTCTCCAACCTCAAGGTTCATTGGTTTTTCTAAGAAAGAAAGAAAGAAAGAAAACATTGTAGACAATAAAATCAAATGCAAAAGAACTGCAATGCAGACAAAATGCAGACATGCTTTCTTTGAGAAGATGAATAGAGCTAGAAGGTAGCAGCTGCCGCTAATATGAGAGGGAAATAAACCAAACACAGCACCAACACCAACACCAACAGCAGGTTTGACACGACCAGACTTCCACTCAGATGATTTTCCCATTAATGTTGTTGTCTGACAACTCAAACAAAATGACTTGCTCACGACGTCAGTCTGTTAGTGGAGCTGCAGCCACTGATTCAAAAGGAACAACGGAAAATTCTGCTTTGCTCCAGTGTCTCTCAGCTTCAGCGTTAAAAGTAGTTCTGCTCTTACAGTGCTTTAGGAAAACAGCAGCTCTGCCTCGGCCGGGCCTTCACCTGTCCTCAATCACTAAATGCTATTGATGTACATTTTTCTCAATCTTTAATTTATGTATTTATTTATTTATTTGTTCTTTTTTGGTGGTTAATGTTTTTCTTTTAATTAGGATTTAAAAATAAGCTACTATAGACCTAGACATAGCAACTCATCAACTTTGTTCCACCTGAGGGCTGCATGTCACAGCTCCACAATCTACAACAACAGTGTCATTATTTTCACCTCCTATACAATACTGTGAACCAAAGTGAATCAAACATGATATGCAGTTGATTTCAGTCAATGGCAGTCTTATGCATGCAATACACTTTTTTTCCATATTTTAAAATATTGATGCTGATCTTTCAGTTGATGTGCAATAAACTGTTTTTTTTTCCAAGAGCATTCTTGCAGATTGAATATTTTGCACTCTCTAAACAAAATTTAAAAAAAAATCTTGTTGGCAATCTAAAATTATGATCATTTTTATTAGAAATCAGATTTTTTTTATAATCATAACGTGAACCAAGTCTGCAATCAGATCTTTTATTTTTTGTTAAATTGATTGCAGTTGGTAAACAGTACGAATTAGAATAAAAAGTCTAACTTTGTGGCTGCTGCGTGGTTTGCCTGTAGATGAGATTATCAGCATTCACTTCTCAGGCCCACTCTCTGTCACGCTGTCTGCTTTTACCCATGTAAAAACAGCTGACAGCATCATTGTGGGCAGCGTGATGGCTCTACCCCCAGTCACGTGCCAGACCACAAAGACCAGCCTGAGAGCAGGTGGACGAGTCTGTCTTTTCTTCTGCCTGATCTCCAGTTTGCAGTGGCTCAAATCCAATCAGCGGAGCAACAAATGAGGATGAAAGAGGGCTTTGCTTTTATCTGGCTTTAACAGGCATTGCTGATGCGTTTTATGTCCCTTATCTCACATCCTCTGAAAATCCTGTTGCTTATCAAATTGAATGTTCCCTAAAATGTTAACACCGAGGGCATATGGTGGCTGCCGCTCTAGCAGTAATTTGTAATGTGTCTTTAGGTTGAAGATCTTTATCAAATACCTCAGATTTTAGTTTTTATGGTTCAGTCAAAGATGCAGTAAATAAGTAGAAAAAAAGGGAGGTTTGACTGGTTGGTTTGATTGTGCTAAAATTACTGTGTGAATTCTGTGAGGGTGCAGATAAGTGGTTTGGGGCAAATATCCCACATTATTAACACCACATTAGGTGTTTCGCATGTAGCTACCAGACACAACATCTCAGTTTATTTTTTCAATAGTCTGTTTATAAATTAGATCTAATCAGATGCAGTGAAACAGCATCTCACAAACTCTGATTGTATCTCTCCTGCCTGGGTTGGGATATTACTTTTGCCATTTTCACCTGAAGGCATCGCAAGTAAATCCGGCAATTAAATTCAAATGTTGTATCAGTTTTATTGGTCTGTTTGGCAGCAGCTATTAATTACATCGCATAGGAGGTTCCTGCAATACTGGAGGCCACAGTTTTAGCACCACAATTCAATGATCCTCATTTAAGACAGCAACAATTGCAATGATTTACTTAAAGGTCCAACCAAGAAATCTCAAAGTCAAACTCTCTGGGACACAGATTCTGTGTCCAAAGAGAACCATGCAACTGCAGCTAAAAAACTCAGAATTTTTAAATAAAGCAAAGTGTTTTGACAATAACAATTTAAACAGTTACTCTTATCTTTTCATGCCTAAATGCCAGAAACATTTAAAAATAGTTTCTGGTGTTTAGACAGGTGGCAAGGTGTGAAGTTTTTCATCTTCATCAGACATACACAGAGTTTAGCTGTGGCTGCTTTTTCCTTGGACAGTAACAGCATTACTGGCTTTACTTTGCTTCTGAACATTTACATACGTTGGCCAGTAAGAGTATCAACTCAAGCATCACTCAGTGTGTGACTATGGGCTGTGGGTCTGACATTTGACCCTTAAGACAAAACCTTTAACGCAAAACACACTATTTCTCTCATCTACTCAGTAACAAATCAAATTCTTTTTCAGTTCAAAACTTTGCCATTGTAGTGCAAAATTAAGATCAATATTTTAATTCATACATTTTTAAAAATTACAAAAATGTATCTTTTAATTTGCACCCCTGAAACTGCAGCTGCATTCCTGATATTTGAAGCCTGCTGTTCTGCAGGGACTCTAACTCCGAACCTTACTTATAAAACAATTAAACATTGATTATACATCATTAGCTGAATGTCTGATAAAATTAGGTTGAAATCTGAATAAAATATCAAAATACTCTGCAGACTTGAATATTTTACCCGTCATACAATAGTCCATGGTCAGCGTGATTAAGACCCAGAGGAGATTTACACACATTACCTCAAATAAAACACACCCATTACTGTTTGGACTGGATTAAATCACATGTAATAGAGTCATATAATAGGCAAACAAAAATATGACTGCAACTTATTTTTGAAAAAAGTCTTCGAAAAATACCTCGACCCGCTGCACGTGTGTTAGTGACTGCCATGATTACAGCACAGGGACAGATGGCACTAAATCTGCATCAGCAGAACAAGTGTCATTGCTATTAATGAACTTGATAAGAAGACGCTTTTTATAGTGGCGGTAGTGAATTGTAAGTGTGTGTGTGTGTGTGTACAATCATTCTATTATAACTCAAATTGAATTCACTGTTTCGCTTTATTCAGGATATTACAGCCAAAGTACAGTGTGCAAAATAAGTGTTTACTTTTAGAGAACTACTTCATTCATCTCCCAAGACATATGTTTTGCAGGTTCAGGATCTGTGTGCTACATGTACTGTATCTCCTCCTCAAATAAGAAATGCAGCTACATTTCAAAGAAGTTGGTACACTTTCCAAAAACGTGTTATTATGAAACCTACAGTAGTTAAGGTCAGTAAGTCAGGCCAAGAGACAGGGAACTTCAGATAAACCCAAATACTGTATATAAACCCTGTTGGGTTTTGATTGCTGTGGGTCTAGACTGCAGGCAGCCCAGCAAAACACATATATTGTATAGCACATATATTGTAAGATATTTCCACAGTCCCAGCAATGTTGTGTTAATAAAAAAAAAAAATCTGTCTTTACAGTCTCCCTGATGAGGATTCCAATACAAGGCTTTAAACCAATGTTACCTTAAAATACAGTATATGCAGTTTTGTAAAAATGTTATTTGAATGAACACACTAAAAAAGATTATAAAATGTATTTCTTCTTTTTTTATTTAAGAATATTTTGCTACCCTGGAGCTGCTTTGGTCAAGTCTATCCATCAAACTTATTGTCAAACTCTAAGATAAATGTTTATATGATGTGATTAAATAGACCACAGGGCTTATGGTACCACGACTGGTTTCAGCTCTCCACACACTAGTTATTATGACAAAGGAGTCGTTTGAAAAAAAAAATCAAAAGAGTCCAGCATTGATAATCGATAAAATCCAAATAACAACGTTATTTATTTGTTTTTCCCGTGTGGCTTAGAACCAAGCGACCCACAGCCCAGTACCGGTCCTCATGGTTGAGCATCTCTGCAGTAAAGCCAACAGAGATTTTTTTTTCTCCCCTCTCACTGCCATTCCCTGAAACCTGTGTTTGAATACAACTTTGTAAAGAGGAGCTTTTCTAATCCACTTAATAAACTGCCGCTACACCAAGCTGTTATTCTATAATCTAAGGCTAATGTATCTGTGTTTATTTTCTGTTGTTTGTTCATACGTTTTGCTGCTGTTACAATATCACACGACAGTTTGAACACCCCAGCGACAACAGAAGAAAGCTCTCTCTCTCTCTCTCTCTCTCTCCCTCTTCCTCTTCCTCTCCCTCTCTCTTTGTGTGAGAATTTCTATGTATATGTTATTGTATGTTGTAATGAAATAAAGCGGCAGAAGCCTCTTTAAAGGCTTTTAAATGTTTAATTTTTTTCCCTCCTGTTTGACCTTAAAGAAATAAAATGCCTACGCCTAAAATATCAGAAATAAAAGCATTGGTCTTGACATATTGCCGTGTGGTGCTTGTTTTCTCATCTACTGACATTTACAGCTGACAGATCATTATGCGTGAATCTAACAGACAGTCAGTAACAACGATGGTAACTGTATTTTTTAGATACCTATAAGCTTCCTTTTAGACACCCTTGGGGACGATATTCTTAACCCGGCTCGAATTTTACAGGTGATTATTTACAAAACTGAAACATTTAACTAGACTAGACTAGGCCTATGTCTGCCCTTCTGTTTATAAATACATTGATACATGAATATATATATATATATATATATATATATATATACGCATAGATACTGTATATACAGTTATTGATATTATTGGTCTTTCATGATACAAAAATATTCTGTATTTGTAAAATGTAAATAGTTTGACGTAAAACTTCAACAGAAGACACCGGGTGTACAGTACCTTTATTATTCTGAGACCCACATCTTTTGCATTAGATGCAAATAGTGTGTTAAAATATTTTAGAGAATACTGACATCTTGTGGAATTATGACAAAATTGCAATTAAAAACACTAACTTCGATTTGACTGCGACGATGAATGTCCTACCTTGAAAACTGCACTTGTTTTGCAGGGTCCTGTGTTATTAGATCAAATCTCAAGGCGAAAACTGGAAACGGTTGAAAAAACAAAACAAAAACAGATGTAATGTAAGTGAGATGGACGGACTGTCATGCAGGTCCAGGGTCCTAAAGGTAGAAACTAAAACATGAAACGGATGATTGAGCTCCGCCGATAACACAGAATCACCAGGTGATGGTAGCTCATAGCTGATGTTAATGACTGGTGATTACGGATAATTACCAGGTGTTTCTCTACATGCAGCCATGGTGACCATGTTTAGCAATATGTTTTGTTTTGTTTTGTTTTGTTTCTTTCTCTTTTTTTAACATTTCTGACTGATGATTGTCGAACCTGGCTTCAACCAAGGATTTAAGGTAAGACAAAGCGTTTGTTACTTTCTTATTGTGTCATCTCGTTTCTCCCTTCTTTAGCCTCTAACGCTCTTTTATTAACGTCAGAGAAATGATTGGTTTGTCGAGAGAAACGTAGAATTTCAAACGCCTATTTCAAATATAGACGTTAATGTTGACATCATAGCTTTATTTTTACGGTGTGAATTGCAATGTATGATAATATACATTTGTCAGACAGGTTTTCTTGTTCGTTGCTTTACGTAATAGCTACAAATCAAACAATTTTTCTTGTTCTGTGGGTTTGAAGACAGAAGCCATTCTTGTCAAAATACATTTTGTAAGAAACTACATGACGTCTTCAACAAATGTTCCTAGTTTTTTGGCTGTATTTATATGTAGCATAAGCTGTGTTCAAGGTGGACAAGGGGACATTAAGAACAAAATTGTTTTCTTTTTCATCACAAACCCCTCGGTTTGTGTTGCTCGGAAGATAAAGCTACCAGTTAAAGTGAAGTTAAAAAAATCTGAATTTTGAAAACATTTAAAAATAACTAAACAATAAAAGTCACTAATAACATAACAATAACATAATAGAAAGTTTTATTAATTAATAAACAGACAAACAAATAATCTAATCAAATCTGTTATTACACGATTGACCAGAGGGGGGCAGAAAAGCCACATCTCAGCTTCACATGCCGTACGTGTGACAGTTGTCGAGAACCAGTGAATATTTGACACTTTACAGAGTCAGGACAGCTCTCTGCCCTGCTCTCTCAGTTAATTATGGGAGTGCTTGGTCTAAGTGCTTTCGCGCAGTAATGACATTTTTCCACGTACATCACTAATGCATTAAAACTTAATATCCAGGCTCCGTCTTAGTGTGGGGAAGTTCTAATCGTAGTGAACAAGTGAGCTTCCCATAAATGTCTATCTGATGGGCTTTGGCAGGATTGGCAGGATGACTCCAGGGTGAAGGATTTTTTTCTTTCACCATAATTTCCCATAAAGGGGGGAAGGAAAAAAATACTTGAAATGACTCACGAGCTCCGGTGTCAGTGAATATTGACTTTATGTGGAAGTGACACTGAAGTGTGCTGAGGTGGAAACTGTAACCATCAGCTTCATTATTTAACAGGGGCCACACTGAAGGGCCAGAGCAGTTGGAGCACAACAAATAGGATATAACAGCAGACAGGAAACCACAGACAATCACACTGCCCTTGACTGAAGGACTGTGTTTATGTGTGTGTGTGTGCGTGTGTATGTGTTCCTTCTTCTAATCTATCATCGTCAGAAGAGACAGACTATATCCCACCACACTGTATGTAATGTGGTGTTGAAATTAATTATTACTAAGATGCAGCATCATTGGATTATGGCTGAAAGATGCAGAAGCAGCACATGATCAACAATCACTGTTTTTTGTGAGAACAATATTATGTGAATTAATAAGTAAGAAAGTGGACTTGGCTTTTATGTTTTAATATAATTGTATGATGTATAAGCTGTTTATTTAAAATTAGGGTCTGTTTCACTATCACTAAAAAAAACCCTTCACATTAAACCATTATCCAGTACCAGAACACTGGACTTCATTTGATTGTCATTGCATTTCCTGCACCATACAAAGGAGGAAATGCATATCTTTAAATAATTAAATATATGATATAGAATAAACATTATGAAATGAAAAGGGTCAATTATTAATTTGAAGGACAACGTTTGGTTTGATTCTAGTTTCTCTCTCTGCTCTGCCTCATAATCTTTACTGGGATTAGATTTTTTATTTTTTTTGGTTGCAAAACACATTTCCCTGTTTAACATTGTAAGTTCGAACAGTGTCGTTGTGTCTGTGGTTCAACATGACCTGCGGCTTAAATCATCTGAGTCACTCTAATATAGGCCATCTGTGTTTAATGATGTCAACTTCATATGAGCAGTAAGACTCCCCCTTACTGGCCTTTGTCAGTTTGTCACATTTCATACTGCTGCCGTGCAGAGGACTGTTTTCTTTGCTATGTTTGGGACCACTGTACTAGACCTTCTAAGAAAATGTAACCCTTTATGAAATAGTATTAATATTTCTGTATGGCGGCAACAATTCAGATTCTTGGTTCATCGTTTATAGTCATGTCATTGTGCCAAACTTTTATTAAAACTTTGTGGGAAGCATTATTCTTCATCACACTTCTACACCAATACACACACACAAACACATCCTGCCCCCACCCTCCCAATTTCAATAAAAAAAACCCTAAATTGTTTCATAGATGAGCCATGATACTGGCTCGTTTGTGAGGTTTCTTGTCAGTTTCACCACTTCGTTACAGCAATAACATTTCTTTCTCTGTGTTGCACAAAGTGAAACCAGTCACTTTCTGGAGAAGACGCACAGCTAGTGTCAGTGACGAAGGATTATCGTCACTGGACTTTTGCCTGCGGTTGTGTCACCCGGCTGGACTCCAGTGTCAGTAACAGTCATGCTGTTGCAGCCCATAACCACTCGACTCCACTGTTATCTAACTGACCTAGGTTTAAGTCAGTGGGTCAAGGCCGCTGCTCTTGCGACCCTTTGCCTAGAAAGTCAGTCCTGCGTCAGCACTCCACGTGGTTCCACTTTGATCTATTACCACTGCCGTTTATCTGCTGGAGATCAATAGGTTTGAAAATAGCACCGTGAAGTGTTTAATGATGAAGAATGTTCACTGTTCACTCTGATCTCTCTCTCCTGCACAGAGGGATGACTGTTGGAAACCAAAATCACCTTAGATAAAGTTACATTAAAGGACTTAAACAAATTAAAAGAAGTACTGCTTATGCCAGGGGTGTCCAAAACTTTCAGCAGGGTGACCTTAAAACGATGACCTTAAAAACACTATTGGGCCAACAGCTCCAACCACGATGCTTAAGCTAGTTTTAGGTGTTTAATATAATATATAAAGCAATAATATGTTATATAATATATAAGTCACAGACATCTTGGTTTTTATTGCAAAATGAATCAAAATACCTGAATCGAAATACCTGAAAAGTTGGCAACAATGTAAAAGATAAAAATAGAGCAAATATAGGTTATTAGTATTTCATGTATAATGTGTAAATTTTAACCTATATTAAAAATGTAACAAACATTTAAAACGAAAGAAAAGTTACATGCAGGATTAAAAATGTATTACCTAAGAAGTTGTCAAAAAAGTTGTTAAAAAACAAAATGGAGCATTTTTTTGAAAACACTCCCGATGTGTCTTGTTTCTATCTACACATCTTATTTTCCTGGTGTTTGTAGGAAAATCTCATGGTTTACAATTTTGACCTGTGGCGCTGTATAAAGAACAACCACAAGTGTTTAACATTAGCATGTTTGTGGTCACAGTTAGGGGAGTAGCGACAACAGGGATTATATAAACCAAGACTTTTTTGTAGAGTAAAAAAGAAATTTAGCAGGTATTCAAAAATAATAGAGGTAAAATTATGCAGATTATTTTTTACAGATAACTGCAAAAAAAAGGTGCACAGGTCTACACAACAGCAGAGCTCCGCACATACAGACAGTTTAGCCATACAGAGAGTGGTTGATGTAATGTGTGTGCGTCAAAGTGCATATGAAAGTTGTTCTTCCTGAGTCAAAGTAAACAATAAAAACCAATGTTGTATAAAAGACATCCATTCTCAGTTCTGATAACAACAGTGGCTTCATGGCACCAACCCCAGCAGGTGATGATAATTATTTTGACACAATGTGTCAAAAGTACACTATTTAGAATAAAAAAAAATAAAAGCTTCTTTTATTTATTGTGTTCTTGCCGCTCCAGGTGAGAGACAGATCAAGTCTGAATTTCATCTTCGAGCCTCTTATATTTTTGATGCTGCAGTTTGCAGATGGGGATCATGTGGTTTATTCCTGACAGGAAATGCCTCTTGTGTGCACAGGAACACAACACAATGGAAAACACTGAAGAATCACTGGGTTGTTTTCTTTTTCTTATTTTTCTTATTATCGAGGGCTATGAGTGAGGGAGCAGGGGACAGCAGAGAGGAAGTGAACAAGTCCTGGTTTTAGTTTTCTCATTTTGCGTCATTCCTTCGTCAAAACGTGTACATCACAAGTGTGGCATGTCGTGAAATAAAAGAAACCCCTGCCATCTTTCATCCCCTGTCTGCTCTGTGTCTTCTCCAGTATTTATCATACCGTTCCCCCGGACTTACACAGATGAAAGAAATGTTATTCTAAAAGCGGGGGACATTGTTTGAACACACGCTGACAGACATGTAGAGAGGGAGAGAGTGAGGGGGGAGTGCGTGTGTGTGTGACTGACTTATGAGTTAGGAAGAAAAGTAATGTCAAACAAACAGAGAGCAGAGCAACTGTTTGCTCTGATTCGTCTTGTGCGTCACACTCAGGCCCCTCAGGAGGAACACAGCAGTTTGAAACTAACCTTTGCCCTTTATTGGCAGGGGGCGGGGTGGATACGGTTTTCAGTGGCGTTGGCCTCGAAAATGTGTTTATTGTTTCCCATATTTTCAAACTGCGTCCCTCTGGAGCGAGTGCCGAATACTCACGTCTCTGTTTTTGGTCTGATGTCAACCAAGGGTTTAAAAACTCCGGACCAAAGAATACACTGTTGGTTTTTGTTAGCTTCCTGAAGTACTTCTTTATAACAACAAGACTTTGCATAATGTGTTTGTTTGTTTTGTTTTTTTTTTCAAACGGACTGAATTTTAGTGATAAAATCATTCTGTTATAAATGACACCTGGCCACATGGTGGAAAAGTGGTTACTGCTCCTGCCCTAGAGCAAAAAGGTCACAGGTTCAAACCCAGGAACTGACGACCTTTCTGTATGGAGTTTTAATGTTGACTCATTTTACCATGAACTTTTTCTTCAGCAGTTTTCCAATTTGCCTGATAGGCAACTTGGATTTAGACAGAATTAAGATGAACTGCTCTACCTATTGCTTTAGTACAAATTACTTGTAGTATCTTTTTGTTCTTGTACTGCAACCTCAGGTACAAAACCCAGACTGAGCTGACGGCAGACACACCCATAGATCTCCCCAGCATCATGTAATGGCTGCTCTGAAGGCTGTTAAACCACAACCAGACACAAATGTCTGAGTCGTCGCAAATGGGAAATGCGTGATCAACAAAGAGTAATATGTTAAGATAAGGACATTTGATAAAGCTTTTTGGAAATGATAATGGACACAGGATGTTTCGCATGTAAAAGACACCTGGGGGAAAATGACTTGCTGGTGAAAAATTATTAAGAAACCAGCTCAGTTATGTCAGAGTGTAATTTCTAGGAGGCAAGGTTAAGCAGATTGTATCACGTGGCCTGAGGGAAGAAGAGGTGAGGTCCTCAGACAGACTCTGACTCATAAGTACAGATATTCAAACACCGAGGAGAGAAATTGAGCAAAATTACTTTAATTCCCCTGTCCCTGGAGGTACACTGTATGAAAGAGATTGTTGTAGGCCACAGGGAGGACTTGGCCAAGTGCAGGCAAACTTGTACAGTAACATTCTTTAAGGTTGGACACACACACACACACACACCTACTTAGCTGCTCCATGATAGTAATCTGTGAACGTAAAGGGTGGACACATTCACGCCACCATTTTCTAGATGACAGTGGGGAGATAGAAAAACTAGGGCACAGAACAGACGGGCGTTCTAACTGGCACACATACTGTAGCACGCTTCATGCACCAGTCTTAGCATTTAGGCTGAGATGCAGTGACTGGCAGAGGTGGTGCTTCAGATGGAATGTAGAGCGGCTGTTAAGCCAGGTTGTGCTGCCGTGTCAGCGCGTCTGTCTCAGAAACACTCTGCTCTCCAGGCCGCGGTGTGTAGGTGTCTCTCAAAGGACAGACACTTTTCTAAAGTGAAACACAGATTTAAGGTCAGCAGCTGCTGCACCTTTTCCATTTGTCAGGAGATCCAAGAGCAGCTCGTCCAGGAACACAGTCTACTACAAAAACAGACAATCACTGTAAGATTATATCAAGCCTCAAGTAATTATTTTAAAATCTTGATGGAATCACAAAGAGTGACTATTAACACATGAACTTGTAGGTTTTTGTTCATAGAGATGCTGTGTAAACTCTGACATAGATTTGTTAAAATCAAGAAGCTAACAAGCAAAGACAAAACTGGAGTGTGACATTGTTAAAGAAAAAAGTAATAAAATGCAGATTAATAGCAGACTTTTTAGTACAAAGTACATTTTTGGTGCAGAAGGAAATTTAGAGTCACAAATTACTTTATATATATATATATATAGTTGCATGGCGAGCCAGAGTTTACTCTGTTTCTTTTATTATGACCACATTGTAATTAGTCGGGCAGCATATGTCAGTATTGAACGTGTACATTATCATGCCCTCATTAAACCATGCTGACTGTCCATTGGCACATTAGTAGTGGTGTACTCATGTTAATGAAGATTAACACGATAACATGATAAAGAATCACATTGTTTCTATCTTTATCACAAGTTTCTGTCATATTTCCTCACCAGCAGTATATGCTATAGTGACATTTTGAAATGTTAAAAATCACAGTCTAGTTAACAGCTCTTGTGGCTTTTAAAATTGTCACCACTTCACTCTGTGTCACTTGATATACTGCAGCCTCTCTGCTGTCAGTGACCTTGCATACCACAGGATTATGTAACCTTAGCAGTCTCCGTTTTCACAGACGAACAACATGAGACCTCGAGTTCCGTCACAGGAGTCTAAACACAGTGTACGGGGGGTGTGAGTGAGATCACCGTGCCACGTGATGTTGATCATCTCACAGCTGCTACGAAGCACACGTCTGTAGCACTTGTGTGGCAGCCATGTGTGAGCGTGTGTGTTGTGTATACATGTCTTTCCAAGACTGATTACCAACATTCAGAAAACATTCTCCGTGAGGATATTTGACAAGAAAGCTTTTGCTTAGCTTTTGCCAACGTCTTTTGTTTGCCTTATATGTTAGCAACAGACGGTCGCACCCATCACAAACTGAATTGGATGCCTTTGAGTTGGCAAATTTTGAAAACAAATTGCTCACATGTTAAAGGGAAGGTTTGTGCACCAGTTCTTTTAGAGTAGCAGTGGCTGTAAACCAAGTTTACCCACAGGTCAGAGTAACATAGCTGAGTTAGTATGACCTGTAACATGTCTACATAGTGAATAAGATTTGTTGGTTAGTTTTAATTAGATGATTGGTAGGAGCCAGGACTTTGGGGACTTGACATTGAAATACTGGAAAAATGGCAAACTAAACTAATGTTATGATTGAATTGACAGAAAAGTTAGAGACAGGAACAGGATTTGGCTAATGTGCTTAGAGGAAAAAAGTAGCTCTCATGTGTACTATATTTCAAATTTTGAAAACATTTTGGAAAATCATTTTAAAAGCCAAAGGTTTGGACAGAGATATGGATAGATGGGATGTATAATGGTAGTTGTTTGACTGATTTATTTTAATTTCTGGTGGTACCACACATTTCTAAAATTAGGCTTGTTTGTGATTTTATTTAATAAAATGTGTCACAAAAACTTGGATTGCACCTGAGCTTCCATGTTGTAAAAATCAATGTGACCTTTCCACTGTATTCATTTAGTGGAATATGGCAAAAACTTTGTTTGTTGTTTTGACTTGGGAGGGGTTTTTGCTTTGGAAGCCCCCTGTCATGCCTCCTGTTTCTTATTTTGGACTTTTGTTTTACATCAACATATCCAGACTAGATAGATAGAACTTTATTTCTTTTCACTTAGTGAAAGGGTTTTCCCGTCTGACGTCCCCAAAGAGCAGCCGCCAGCCCTGCTTTAATAATGCAGTCGTTCTGTTGTTTACAGGCCACTTACTTCAAGTGTAAAGAGGGGAGAATGCTTTAGCGGAAAAAAGGCAAAGAAACTTCTAGCATGTTTCCCCAACTTCCTCGTATTCTTTGTCTACTGGTAATTTTTAAACAGGTGTTTGTCCAATGAAGTCATCCGAAATTCTTTCCCCTTCAGTGAAATGGCAAGAAGAACAGGAGATCATGACGTAAACAGGATGTGCGCTCACTTCCTCTCAAAAGAGTGCTCGTTCCTCTTGCTTGATTTGTGGTCATAGGGTGGTGACTGTGCAGCAGGGAAATAAATCATGTATTCAAAAAAAACCCCAAAAAAACAAAAACAAAACAGAGGACAAAAAATACAAATCCACCAGACTAGACAGTTAATTTCTGACGCAAATTCACCAGAGCCCTATGAATGCTGGGATTGAGCTAAAACATTTTTGGCCTCTTGTCACAAATAATCAGCTCCACTAATCCCAACCCCTGCCCCCGTACTGGACACATTTCTCCTGCCGTCCATCTGACAGTATAAATGCTCATGACCCACTTACACATGACACATGACACACACACACACACACACACACATGCACACATTTCCTCATTAACGAGGAGAAATTAAAGACAGACTTGTTAGGATTTTGCAGACTTTTAGTGGTGCACAGTGGAGCTAGAGAGCAGATGACGCATTCTTTGACTGATGACTTCATGGTTGTCTGTTGTAAGCTCGGAGGCTGCCATTTGTAAACAAACAAACAAACTTGGTCTATCTGATGGAGAGACAAAGAAGCAGTCATTCAGAGGAAGGAGTGAGGCTGATGTTTTGACTTACAGCCAGTCCAAAGCTACATTGTAGCTTGTTCTACATGTAGAACTTAAAGGATGTTATGATAGTTTTCTAAAGCAGCAACGGGATCATCAGTCTCACTGGACTGTTTCGCTGTCAGTCATAAAAAGGGTTAAAGAAAATCAAATGAATAATTAATATACAATTTTAAGGTGTGTGACTATCTGTCTTAGCTTGTGTCTTAGCTAGTTTGTGAGAATGTGGAAAATTGGGGAAACCACAACAAGGAGCAACATCCAATTGTTTAAAATGACATTTTGGTGGAATGTTGTCTCGTTTTTACAGAGACTCCCCTTAGAGTTGTATTAATAGCCAGACAGTGACACACACAGTGATACCCATGGTATTCACCTGTGACGTGTGGTCTTGTAGCAACAAAGCGGCAGCACTATCTCTGGTGTCCAAAGTCAACTGTAACCGGACCTGTGAGGCCACAGGAGCCCAGCGCAGTGACGCAGCTGTTACCTGTGTTTGCGGACTTCACATCTAGATGTAGATCTAGATGTCCCAGTTTCTTTGAAATGTGCTAACTATCTCTAGAACATTGGAGCCACCACAAAACCGGCTTTCTTGGAGTTACCGAGTATAAATGTTGTAAAGAAGTTTAAAAATGTAATAAAGTCACGCCCTTAGTGGTTCTCTCTTTTTCACAGTGACACAAATTCTGACACTTTTATGTCATGGTACCACCATGTGGAGCTCCGACCTTGGCTAACATAACAACTGCTGAGAAAAATTGGAGCAGTGATGTAAGAAATAACCAGGAAATTGTCTGGAAAAAAGGACTTTATGTTGGCTTCATTCTACTGCCATGATAGGATCAGAAAACATCTGCGTTTCGGGGAATGACCTGACAATGTTATTTGAATAAATTTGCCATAAGCATTATTTTCAAATTAAACAATCACACTTTTTTTTTTTTTTTTTGCTGCAAAAATAAATCAAGGTGCAAAAGCCATGAATTTGAGTTTTGTTTCCAAGATGGATAAAGTGCTTAACCTTGTATTGAAGTGGTTGTGAAACAGTATAGTTGTTCAAGCCTGATCATGTGGGTTGACCTCCTGTCTGGTGAGGCAATTAAATTGTTTTGTTCTGACTT
The DNA here is from genome assembly GCF_000523025.1 of Cynoglossus semilaevis. Classification (NCBI taxonomy): domain Eukaryota; kingdom Metazoa; phylum Chordata; class Actinopteri; order Pleuronectiformes; family Cynoglossidae; genus Cynoglossus; species Cynoglossus semilaevis. The sequence continues at coordinate 5,872,218 of NC_024322.1, read as the reverse complement.
GAACAATGTTGCGTGGCTTCTAGACAAATTTTAATAATAGAATAATAGAATTTTTAGTTTGAATCTGCCAGAATGCGATAACTCATAAAAAGTGTACCAGCGCTGTAATTCCAATCCAACTCACAAGGTAAATTTAATTCCACATGTGGACCTGAACAATGAAGTTCTGTTCTGTCTAATAAGCTCATGCACGCACACACACGTGTGTGTCAGCAGGCAGCCAGCAGCTGCTGTTGCCGATCTCTGGCATTGACAAACAAACGTCTGGGATCAGTTCATTGCCACAAATATGTCTCTGTCTCTCTGTCGGACAATCCTGCATTTTATTTAGGTCAACACTGTCAAACGTGAGGGATGTTAACTTTGGTTCTGTTTTTACTAGGTGTGGTGAAAGGTATTATTTAATAGATACACATTATAGGAATGTTCTGATGTCTAAGGTCAGGCCATACTGTTTTAGGAAATTTCTCACACTTCAGATTTGATTATCTCCTGAAATGGAATCTGGTCTTTAGTTTCCTCCAAAGATTTTCTCCTTAAATGTGCCGCTGTCAGTTACAGCAGAATTTCAGTTACTCTGATTCTACTGGTCACACCCACTCCTGGGTAAAAACGTTGGCCCTCTGTTGTTTAGGTTTAGCATTTTCTTTTCTTTTCTGTAAACATAGGATAGATTTTAATATATTTCTGACCGAACAGTTTTGTTCCAGTATCTGTCTTCCCTTCTCCATGTTATCCTTAGCACTCAGTTAATGTTAGACTTAAGCATATGTTCTTCTTTGCCTGGTTCTTGAGGTGATTCAATCCATGTTGACCTTTGTCGACTAACATATCTGACCTTTTAATGATTCAGGTATAGTCTCCTGGGATATACTGTGCTCCATCTCTTCTGTCACTTTTGTTCTACATCATGTTGAAGTTCTCCGTTTGTTGAAAAAAAAAAGTCCTTTAATAATATACAAATTGAGCATTGTGTTTTAATACATGTTCAAATCTTGATACGTCAATGAAGAGATCAGGGGGTGGGATTATTTTTTTTAACAGTTTCATAGAATTAGTTATAAACCAGTATGTTCAGGTATTTTTTATTAGTATTTTAAAAATCCCTTGCCCTTAATTGTAGCTTTTCAGGGATCTAATGACATTTTCCTGGGTGTGGTGATAATGTTCTCCGAAACTGTAATGAAAATGATGGTTTAACAGAGAGGAGCAGCTAAGCCGCTGTACAAAGAAGAGTTGAGAATCAAATAATCACTTTGTTGTGTGTGTGTGTGTATGTTTGGCTGTTTTAATTCAGCGTGCAGCTGCCTGATGAACACAGCATGAGACATTAATGGAATGTAATGCCTGTAATGGAATGCTCACGCAGACGCCAAAGCCTGCTGTACAATATTAACCCAAAGTGCGTCATAGCCCTTACAGCTCACTGTGTGTGTGTGGGGGGGTATGTGTGCAGTGCATGTGCCTGTGTGTGCGTGTGTGTGTGTTTTGAGCACCTCCCTTTAATCTCTTACTGTATTGCCACACCAGTCTTGTGATGATGTATGAGCCTTCAAACCAAAGTCCCCAGTGGTTTCTTCACAGTGTCAGGAACAATGGCAGAGCTGCACATTAACATTAAATGCGGGGCGAGGATTATGAGACGGATTACGTCCGTGAACGGAGCTGGAATGAGGAGAGACAATTAGCTGCAGGCTGTTTCGGCTCCTCAGGTCTCATTACAGACAAAATTAACCCAGTGGGGCTCTGACTATCATAAAAAACTTTTACAGTCAATTCACAAAACATTGTTATTATGGCTGTTATTGTTGTTAATAAACATGTGTCTGCTTTGCGGGATATTCAGTTCACTTAATTCACGAAAAGTTTTGTGAATGAAATGTCAGTGATGTTGACTTCCCTTTGAACTTGGGGTTTGAAAAATGAAATTAAAGTAAATAAAAAATTTAAACTAAGTGGGAACAAGGACTAGAACCTTATTTAATTGAATGAAGTTGCTTTAGTTGGACGTAAAATGAATCCGTCTCTAGGTGTGCGGTCAGTTGAGTGTACTAGTCTGGCAGGTTGATTTCAGGTCAAACCAATTTGACAAAGTAAATTATATATATTCACATTTTCTAATTAGCAGTTCTCACCAGATTTTTAAAAGGCATCTGAGTGTGGGGCAGATTAATGACACCCTATGTTGGTCATGACAGTGTTTATTGCAGCGCCTGGTGATTTTTGGAGCTGTACACCTCCAACATCCACACATTCTTAGATTCTTGCAGCACATTTCATATTTTAGAGATTCATAGTTTTTAAAAAGTGAATTTACTTCAAATCCTTGGCGTTAGTGAATCATTTACCTCCTCTTCCTTCTTCCTGTTCCCCAGTATTTTTTATACTGCATCACTGCCAATGGTCCAGGTCAATACACAGCCATTTAAGTGTTTACTTCACTGCTAAAGAACAAGAAGAGAAAAAAGATAAATGTACCAATTATACAATACATGGGTAGTTGCCTCACACTTTTCTACTTCTCCAAATTATAATAAACAGAAAACAGAAACAGAAAAAGAAATTAAATATGAGCCATCCAAGTTTGGACATTTTTTTCTTTTTAAGTTTTATTGTCTTAGTCAATTGACACAATAACTTCAGAGTAGCCAAAGGTCACTTTTTAAGCTGTTTAACGTAGTTTTAATAAATGAGCAATTGCGTTCAAGGTGATTACTGAAACAGCCTAACGTCAAGTTAGGACCAGAAATGTTAAAAAAAAATAAAGTAAGTAAAACTTTGTCCTGGTAGCAGGCTGTAAATAAGTAAAGCAGTAACTCAAAATGATCCTTCAGCGCTGGATCCTCACAACTTTTGTGAGTTGTTGCCTCAAATGTCAGCAGTCGTAATTATCACCTCTTTGTTCCAACTCAAACAATATGCTGTGGTTACAGCTATTCATTCCAATGTTGGGTGTGTTTATAGGTCACACTGTTCCCATGTTAGCTTCCAAAGAGACAATTAACCTTTACATAAAATACCTGTTTGTCTTAAATTACTTTTAAACAAAGAAAAACACATCCTACTGTACCTCATCGCCACAAAATTACCCTCAAACGTCTGACACATTTGGTGCTGTTTGAGTTCACAGCTATGATGGCTCAGGCTGCCTACACTGTCAACAAAGTACCTAAACCTAAATACCACATAGTGTATAAGTGCTACTCTCTTTTGTTCCCCGTTTGAGGGTTGTCTAAGAGTTATCTAAGTTAACTATAGACATTAGAAACCACAGAGTCCTCAGGGGGCTTCAAGTTGACGTGTTAAAGGGCGCGATCATTACTTGATCTTTTACACCTGTACAGGACAGTTTACACACGTGCATTTCAACATTTCTCTCTTTAACATTGATGTCTCAACATTTATTTTATAATTAAAATAAATGACTTTTGGGCATTATTTGGACGTCAGTCTTGGAACTTTTACTTTTACCTGCCCCATCCTTTCTGCCACTGTGGAGGTGAAGACTGATTGCTCTGCTTCTTACTATGCATAAGTTGTACAGTAAAGTATCATGTTTATTTACTCTGCTCTGAACTTCCTGGAATTCTACAAATTCTTTGGTATTTGTTCTCATCCTGCCAAAAGACTTGATTATTAGCAGTGACGCATGTGTACAATTTCCCACTCACGTACACACAATTAAGAAAGTGCTAATCTCTTAGCAGGGGCAGAAAAAAAGAGAGGGCTTCAACAGCCCCCATATTTATTTGTCTGACAATATTTCTCAGAATGTTTTACATGCTTTACAGCACACCCAGGGCCAGTGGGCTTTCTTGCACTTTACAATTTCTTATGCAACCGTTCTTGTGGCTGTCACAGTTCCACTGACCTTAACAGTGTGAATTTCCTTTTTGTCATGAGACACAAGGTTTCTCTCATCTGCATCTGTTCACGGGGTTTTGAGCTCGGGATCCTTCACTAGAGCCAAACATCTCTTTCTAGTCTCTTTTTCTTTATTCATTTTTTTATCTACCCATTTCTTTTTCTCAGAACACAAGGTTCTGGGAAACGTACTTTCACTTTTGCCTAGTGATTCACCAGTTTAAATCTGCCTCAATGTTTAATGAAAAAGTCTCTTTCTCCTCTCTCTCTGAGTGAGTCTGTGTGTTCCTGCTCACCGGCCTGCGTGTGTGTAACAGAGTAGGAGGCGAAGTAAGTTCATCCAAGTGGTTTTCACACTCAAGTGTGTAATAGTCCTCACCAAACCCCCAAATGCCTTTTAAAAGACCTTTTATTTAATGAACTCTCAGCCCTTCATGGACTTTTCTCATGGACTGTTGTGTAAGAACTAGTGCTGTCAATCGATTGAATGTTTAATCTGAATAATCACTGGGAGAACTGTGGATTAATCATGATTGATCGAGGTTATTCATTCTAATTAAGGTCATCCCTAAATACATACAGAATAAATGACAAAAAGTAAACTCAAATCCATATGACATTTATTTCCCTCATGTTCATCATCAGGGATGCTACCACCACCCTGTGTTTTCTCTTTCACTCATCCGTTAGCAGGACAAGACTAACTGAGTTAAACATTGAATAGACCGACTGCTGGACCTAACCACCCAGTCCCCTGGCCTACATGAGCACTACATGTTTATGCTGCTTGTGCCACCAGATATGATGTTTTCGGGTTTTCAAGTTGACTTGTTACATATGGTTTCAAGCTGATATTTACCACACTGAAACGTCAGGGTGATATTTTCAACCATCTCTATGTCATGACCAGGACATAAAGAGCTGGGGGGAAGAAATGCTGTGGAATGGATTACAGAGACCAAATGGCCAGAAAATGAATAGAAGTGCACAATGACATGCACTATTTGTATTATCTTTAATTTTAGTCCTGGGACATTTTTCTAAAAATACTTCTCCTTTATTGCAACGTTTACGTAAGAGAAATTCTCAAAAATCTCATAACTGTAGAGTAGCTCTGAAATCTAAATCTATGCCCCTCAGTCAAGCAGCACCAGGGACATATTGTTCTACCCACAATAATCCTGTATTTCCTGACATTTTTTGACCTGAACATAACTATCTCAACCTCTAAGGTCAGATTACATGGACAATGGATAGAAAATCGCAATCAAGTCAATTCATCTGTCACAGAGACAGACACTAAATACTCAGACAGACTCTGACAAGGACGATTTAGTGGAGTCTGACCCTGAGAGGAAGTGCAGAGGGTTTAGCAGACTGGAAAACATCAGTAATTTACAGTTTATATAACTGACACCAACACGGATGATGTTGTGTCTATGGGTAAAACAGCTTCAGTCCAGTCATTGTGTGTACTGTATGTAGGTGACAAACAGGCTGAAAATGTGGTACCTATATGGGTTTGCAGTTTTCATGTGGGACCTCCAAAAAATACTTTTAGAAAGTAATCCCAATGACTGACCTTCCCTCAACCTCCCCTCTATTGTTAGATGCAAACTCCGTCTGCTTTTTGTGGCTCTTGCCTGCAGACTCTAGATTTAAGGATGTTTTATGTCAGCAGCTGCTGACTGATGTATCTGTGATGCCTGAGCATCTGTGGAACAGTGCTTCTCTAACGCTTTAGCCTGAAGGCCACATTACTGTGAGTGAAATCCAAATGTTAACAAATGTCTTACACTAAATTAATTCCCCAAAACAGTTCACCACCAACAGAAATTTGATTTGAAACATCTTAAATTAAATAGTTTTGAACCTTTTCAAATTAAACTACTTTACTACTTGTTGAAGGTGGTTTCAATATGTTTGATTAAAATACATATTAACTTTCTTTGGTTTAAGCCTTTGGTTTAAGAGACATTTCACATATCCTGGTTGTTATATTTAAGTGAATATGTATAATATGCATTCCTATGTAACATAATTAGGAGTATAGGAAGGGATTAACATTTCATTTACAGCACATTTATTGTACTTTAGGAGATCATGCAGAACAATTTTATGTTGTATTTCAGCAATGTAACTATAGTTCTTAGATAAATATTCAGATAAATGTGATTAAAAACACATGGGTTAGGAAAAGGTCAAAAAGGCATGACAGAAAGATTTAGGATTGTGCTGCATATAAATAATGAATCTGGGCTTAATAATTTATTCTATAATAATATATTTGTATGTAATAAAATAGAAATTTTCCAAGGTAAAGTAATCTCACCAAGATGTTACATTTTATAAATCTGTTCATTTTTAATAAAAGAAACATAGTAAAATGTAGTATTTGTTAACTGTAGTAGTAGTATTTGGATATCTTTGAGTATTTCTTACACATTACTTACTTCTAATGATTCATATTGTCACTAAATGATTTGTTAGCTTTTTGCAGACCATGGCTGTAGGAAACAAAACAGTCAATAACTGCACTTCTACTGCAGTAGCTAAACTGAAATGTTTGGATAGATTTCATCTTGATGCCATTGTATTTCACCTCATGCTGGCATTTTATCTGGGTGAATAAACTTCCTCTTAGACATGACGCATCTGACTGTTTATAGTTCAGTGAATAACAGGCTGGTGGTGAAGTTCATCAGGGTCCATTACATCATCACTGAGTATCATTACAGAGGGGTTCATGCGGGTCTTGACATCATATCATCATCAATTAGAGCTGAAGGATTCAGCCATAAAACAACGCAGATACTATCGTTTTATAAATTTTATAATAGTTGGGTTTTTTTTTTGGTTTTTTTTTTTTTTTTTTGCAGTGTTACACAATGGTATGTATTTTCTTTCTTCCTCTTCCACTTCTTCAGCATGTAACTGATTTATTGTTCCTATTTTTCTGAGCTGCTGTGTCTTCCTGCCTCTGAGTAGAATCATGGCTGTCAAACTGATAGATATTAAGCCAAATGCATTTATAGTTCATCAGGGTCATAGTATATTTAAAGATTAGTTGAGCTGCTTTTTTGGGGGGGTGGATGATTTTTTGATAGTGCTATCGTCAATCCCATGATGCTACAGATGCACTGCCAAAACAGCACAAATGGCAGCGTTTGCACCTTTTGCTGATGACAGTCTAATATATCTATCCACTGGGAATACCTGTCCATCTGTCTGTCTGTCTCTGTTTTAGTTTAGCTAAGGCCGAACAGCAAGCAGGAGGCACTTTTGGCTGCGGTATTTCTATTATCTATGCATTTTTACATTTTGATGGTAATAATACTGGTCCAGCACAAATGCCAAGACCCATTCTTGTTTTGTTGGATGCTTCTTTTATACACCATCTTGATTCCCAAAATGATTACAAGTTAGAGACTGATTCAGAATATTCAACCTTACTTTGTGTTATTTCTAAAAGTGCTCCAGATGTGTAAGTCATTTTTTCTAGTTTAAATTAGGATAAAGTTATTAGACTACCGATTCATGTTGCTGTTGGGTTTTTTGTTTGTTTTTTTTTTCAATAAGAATACAAACTTTTTTTGGTATCTTTGTTACCAGAGGAAAAAGACATCAGGAAAGTCAAAAACCATCATTTTCAGGAAGTGAATTTTATTCAAATAAATAGTCACATAAATAAACAATCATCATGTGCATTCTCTGCCCTTCATTTCTCTTCAGTTTTCCTCCATGCACTCACACATGCACAAACACACACACACACACAGACTTGCACATGCACATACAGTCAAGTAACCGACGACAAGAGGGACAACAAAAAACAGTGTAGTTGTTGTCCAAGGTTTATAAAATGGGCCTTTCAACAGATTTGCATCAGGAGTCTTTAGCGTATTGTTTTTTCAATAATTCAGATTTCTTCATGACAAACAAAACAAATGAGAAATATTAATAAAGTGCAACGTAGCTTCTGTTTACGTGGCAAACTCAAAGGATAAACAGGGCTTTTGAGTGAATGGCCTTTACTGGAAGTTTTAGATATTCTATTCTTCAGTGTAGTGGTCAGAGGAAATAGCCTCTGACTGAGTTTTGTTTTCTTTTTTTTTCTTCTTTTTTCAGATAAAGGCACATGTGTTGTTAATGAGTGCAATCTACTAAAACACATAGGGTCAATGTATAAATACTGCATGTTTCCAACACGTAATCTAGAAAGAAAAACAACACTTCTTTGAAAATTTGTTTCACACATATGAATGGAAAGTTCCAACGTGACGTGTCCTCAGTTACTTTTTAACGTATCACAACAAATAAACTCCATCCTTTATGGGATTATTTGTGCCCATATGTGAAGAGCCACATTTGAAGTGCAGTCAGTTCAACTTCCAGCATGACATAGTATTGCTATGGTTTTTTTTTTCTTTTCTTTTCTTGCGTTTTATCTAGAAAAGTACAAAATCAAACACCATCATGGTCCTGACAGTAACAGCTAGAGTTATTTACAACATGGTGTAGCATTAAAGATTCAGTGGCAACAGGAGTTTTTTTTTCACATTGAAAGTGATGTGAAAATGTAATGAAACCACCGTGCTACAGTTTGAGACAGCATTCAGAGATAAAGGTCAGTAGTCACTATCTTCGATAGATCCCTCTTGTGCTCTTCACTCTTTTGTTAAAAAAAATAACTCACACATTTCCTTTCATTTAAGATTTACAAGAATGCTGCGTGGAAAGAAAAACAACAGCATTTTGAAATGCTTTCTTGTCTTTACCTCTCCATTTCTACAGTGTCATTTTTAGCTAGTACCTATTCTTGTCAGCCCGCCAGAGCCAAAACACATTAAAAGAGAAAAGTCACAGGCCTGTGATTTTTTTTTTTAAACAATCCTATGTAGAGTCTTAACATTCCTTTGTATTTCAAAGGTACATATTGCACCGTTCCCATAGTCTTTGTTCTGTCAACCCCACCAGTCCTCTGATATTCTATAATCCCAATTCTGGCCTGAAGATGTAACAACATCATCTGAAGAAGACAGTTAAACTTCATAAAGCTGAACAGTGTCCAGAAATATCAAATTGATCCAAACTGACCGATGTACCAAATGTGATTTTCACTCTTTTTGTAGTTCTGGCTAAAAACTATTTTTTTCAGCTTGAGGTAAAAGCAGCAATGGTGTAGTTGTAATAACTATCCTGCACATAATAAATCACAGTTTCAATACGAACCAAAATTGACTGTTTTAGTGAGTGTTAGTAAGCTGTGACCAACGGTCATCGTACTGCTACAGAGACAAAGTCTCTGGAAAGATGAAACAGCAGGAGCAATATTGGTTAAAAATAAAGGAATAAATGTTGGTCTTGTGTCCATTCAAGTAAATTAAAAAATAAAAAAGGAATTGGGAAAAAACATAGCATCAAGACTAAGGAGTCAGGGTTGTATGATGTTAATGTCAGCTCTTGTTTCATTCAAGTGAGTCCATCAGGAGTTTTGTTTATGTCATTATTGCTTCTCTGGCAGTCTTAGAGATTCAACAATCTCATCCAGAGGTTGGTTATTGCTTGGTCTTTAGCTTATATCCAAAACACAGACACAACCTGCACAATCTGTGCACAACACTGTTGCTTTGTACGTCTGTTGGTTTCACCTTCTCTTATTTGCTTCTTTTCTCTTGTTCTTTTTCTCATTCTGGGGGTTAAAATCAAGTCCACGGACCGTTGGTGGAGTCTTTACTTCACCATCACACAGCTGCTGAGCTGCTGCTGCTGACCAGCCATTACCAACTCCTGCATGTTGGGAGCGGCGCTAGAGTCTGCAGATAAGCTCCAAACAGAAGGTTTTGACAGAATGGGGAAGGTGGCCTGTGCTGCAGACTGAGGCTGCTGCTGCTGCTTCTGCTGCTGAAAGATGAGGTGAGGGTGAGGTTGTTGGCTAATGTGCAAATGAGCCTCAAGAAGGTAAGCAGCAGAGGCCACTGGGGACATTGAGGAGGAGAAGCTGGATGTAGAGCAGCAGGAGGAGGTGGTGGTGGTGTTTGTTTCCAGGGTTTGTTGCCAGGGGCCGTGCTGGACCCCCACTGATGCTGGCTGAGGAGGCATGGTGGGAGAAGTGTTATAGATGGAGGATGAAGCAAACGTGGTTGTAGGTGGGGTAGAGTGTGTCTGCTGCTTGGCCAAAAAGAGCAGAGGATTCTGGGTAGGTCCTGTCTGAGATGCCTGCACCTGAGGTACCTGGTGTTGGATTTGCAGCATCCTGGAAAACAGACAAAAATTAACATTTTGCTTGGGCTATTCCAACCTCGTGTCTTTGGGTTTTACTGTGTATGTCATAGGTGTCTCATAATAGATGCAATTAGTTTGACATACTGTACGACCACTGTTATTTGATAACTTTCACGTAACGAGAGTGTCTCACCTTTGCTGATGCAGCACTTCCTCCAGCATGCTACGGTGCTCAGTCAAGGCTGGACCCAGTGACCCCCTGCTGCCACGGTTAGAGAGGACCGGCGGGACAACCTGTCTGGTCAGACCCTTGATCTTGTTTAATCCCAAAAGCCCTTTGGTGCGTGTGTTTTTCCTTAGCTGTTGGCGGAAAGCTTTGAGGCCTGTAAAAGGGTGTTACACAACACCAAATTAATACTTTTGTTTTGACCTAAGAGATGTGAGATGAATATGGAATGTGATTAGACAGATGAGGGTTTGTTTCATGATCTTGTACCTTGTGTGAGGGAGGTGTCAGAAGCTCTACGCCCCTCTTGAAAGCTGGCAGCAGGCAGGCTACCCTGAGCCTGGGGGAGGAGGTGGGAGGAGAGGGCCAGGGGAGCAGCTCCTGGCATAAGAGCTCCACCTTCTGCCCCCAAGGCCAGAGGTGTTGACACCTCACACAGAGCAACCTGCACTGCAGGGGTGTGGCTGGACGAGGACTTGAGACAGCTGTCAGAGGAGGCACCATCAGAGGGACTGACCACGATGCCTTGATATGAAAGAACAAAGACAAACTTAGACTCTCCCCGACAGATGACAGGTGATGAGAAATGTTTTTTTCATTATGATTTTCGTCATACTTACATGGAGGGTTGCACTGGTGGAATGGAGTAGACACCTCAGCCAGAGTGTGTCTGCGTGAGGTGGTGTTGGGAGGAAGCAAAGGGCCAAGGGATTGCGAAGCCTCCTCCTCCTCCAGATCTCTGGGTCGCACCTCCTCACTGATGCTCGTCTCCAGTAGGCTGTTAGGTGAAATGGAACGATTCCAGAGCAATCTGTTCAGGCTGGCTTCCACCGGAAATACCACACGCTTTAAAGGGGGAGGATAAAACACTCATGAAATATGACTGTAGAAAGACACACGCTGTATGGAATAATTTTCACATCAGTGAATATTAAAGACTGCCTCAGCCAGTGAATGCTGCCAATGTTACTTTACTTATTTTTACCTGAAATAATCCTCCCTGGTCACACTCCACCTCTGGGTACACGGCCGGGTTGTTTTGGGCTGGAATTGAAAATGCTGTTGTCCTAAAGCTGTCAGTTGACTCCATAATCATCTAAAAACAAACAAACAAGAACAAAGCCAGTTAAATAGGGGAATGCAAATGGGATGTATTCAAATCTTAGAATGGGAGTGCTCACCTCTGGGCCGGTGGAATCAGAGATGCTTCTGGATCTCTGGCTCCAGGTTCCACACTGACGGCTCAGCTGCTGGGCACGATGCTCTCTGACTCTCTCCAGCAGAAGGTAATAGATGGCAGAGAAGTGATTGTAGCTGCTGCTTTGCAAGGACTGAAAATATAAACAGAAGATATTTTAATTTTATCTTTAGCTAAAATATCTACAAAATGATCAAAACAGTTAAGTATACCTATATGATGAATAGATTTTTTTTTTTTTTGCTTAATCACCTCAATTGTCTTCTGGCGGTCGATGCCCAGTGTGTTCATGATGCCCAGCACCGGCTCACTGTAGTCGCCCAGATTTGAGTTGTAATCTGTGAGGGAATGGCTGAGAGTCATGTGGGCTGCAGTAGGGTCCGCCAGCATCCATCGATGCTGCTTGATCTGAGCGACACTGATCCTCTTGGCTGGGTCCACAACCAGCATCCTACGAATCAGGTTTTCACAGTCTGGAGGAAGAGGAGAACAAAGAAGTATTTAAATGATGTGTGATCAGTTTTTGACTAGAACCTTTAACAAGGATTGATGCCATGGATTAAAAATCTGGTGGATCGGTACCTTGGGACATGAAGAAAGGGATTCTGAATCGTCCCTCTGTCACTCTCTGTCTGAGTGCAGGAAGGCTGGGTGCGTCAAATGGAAGTGAGCCACAGACCAGGACATAAAGAACCACACCCAGGCTCTATGGAAACATAACAAGTGATAATATTTAGAATACACACCTCTACCTCTTTGTCATTTTGTCCATATTACAGGTGTGT
>NC_024322.1:5856347-5859872 GCF_000523025.1 Cynoglossus semilaevis | reverse complement strand
ACTTCAGGGGCAGCATAAGGTGGACTGCCACACCACGTAGACAGAGGCTCCCCTGCATTGTAGAAGTTTCCAAATCCAAAGTCTAGAGGACACAGACAGAGACAGTAGACTCTTGTGTTACTCCACATATTTTCTTTCACTGCCTCACTGCAGCCTGAGGGACGTCAGGGCAGTGGGACATAGATGTCTTTTCTTCTTTCAACCCAAGTAGTCTTATGCAATTTGTTTTTCTGGTGTTCATAGGTCAGATCATATCAGTCTAACTTTAACCCCCCCCCCATCCCCTCGCCTCGACCCCACCCCCAGCTCTTCACACAGCAGACTGGTTGTGTTGCACTGCCTCATAAGTGAGCTTGACTATTTGGAAATGGAAGAGTGTTGCTTTGTGCTCTCAAGCCATTTTCCGTGTTAGTGATGATTGAAAAAAAAAAACTGTTAATTAGTCACACTTAATTAGCTCTCAGATTGAAAAACAATGGTTTAATTGACATTAGCTTGTAATCCCACAGTGGGATATTGTCTACTTCAGGCAAAACCAGAGAGTCATATAAAAGAAGTATAAAAACAGAACATAGCCATTTAGTGAGTCTTAAGTACCACACCAGGTTTCATAAGTAACTTCAATCACTGATTGTAATTAACATGGCTGCTCTGTAAGAGCGCACACAAAGGCTTACATATAAACACACTGTATTTCTAAGAAGTCAACTGGCTAAAAACCAAAAAGGATTGCGTTCTGAAGACCTACCAGCTAGTTTTATATTCATGTTGGCATCAAGCAGCAGGTTCTCAGTTTTTAGGTCGCGGTGAACAATGTGGTGACGATGACAGTAGTCCACTGCTGTTAGAATCTGCCAGAACTTCTTCCGTGCCTCATCCTCACTGAGGCGCCCATTTGAAATTAGGTGGTCTGAAGAAACAGAAAAATATATATATATATATATATATATACAGTATATATATGTTTGTGTGTGTATATATATATTTCAGGTCACATTATGATGTGTCTGATGTGAGTGGTTTGTTTTTTTAAATATGTGATATTGTAATTTAGTCTGACCTCATATTGCTTATCAGTAAAAAGAAGACAGTGCTCCCTGTTTATAGGCAAAACCATGAAATGCACCAAGAATGCAATAAGAAAAAAAAAGCATATTTAAGCAAAATTTTATGATGTTAGGATTTTTTTTTTAAAGAACTTGTTTACTGCAGTGTTGCTCAACAACCACAAGCACAAGAGAAGCAAAAATGTTGCAAACAGTGAAATATGTGAGTTGTTCCTGGGCAGACAAAATAGACACAGAAACATCTAAGAACAGGAGCTGATCTTACCAAACATCTCTCCATTCTTTGCATATTCTGTGACGATGTACAGCATGTCTTTGGTCTCCATGACCTACAAAAAGAAAACATGTTTAAAGTCAGTGGACGGTTGGGGTTGACCTTTTTTTTTTTCAAAGCACTACTTCCTGCTCCAGGCACCTTCACACATGAGACATTTTATTAGCACAAAATTCCCCTTTTCATTCTTCTTCATGAACTTGTTCCACTAGCACATATCCCTCTGGCTTCCCATGACATGATCTATTGCATAAAACAGCCACAATGGCTTCCTGTGGGCCATTTATGTAATATTTCTTGAAACAGACACAGATAGAACCACTGTTTGACGTGAACATGCAGACCATTATAACCAACGGCCAACTTTTTCTGACACCATTCCTGGTTCACAGCTCGGTTAATGAATTTTAAGCGTCAACATTTATTTTTTTTTTACATCATGGACAGAAAGATAAGTTCTCACAGTCTGTGATGTACTCAATGGTTCCCAAAGTCCTATCGGGTTTGTCAAACACACCATCAGTGTAATTGTGTAGCACACCATGCGGGCCACAATAACAGCCCTTTCCAAGAACTTGCAGAGAGCCTCCACTTCCTAGTAGAGCCCTCGGGAACAAACCATTTGAGCTGAAAGGTCGCACAACAAAGCGAAATTTTGACATATGGTAAAGCTCTGTCTGGGTTTTCTTTGTTGACCAACTCAGGATTAAATGTCAATGGATTCCACTGAATGCTGAAACTTATTTGACAGACACCAGGCACAATACAGTGCTGAGGCACCTCCAAACAGTGAGCAGTCTTTATCTGAGAGATAAGGCAGCTTTCTGGAGCTCTATCACCTTGAGGTGCAGATGACGTCATGGCTCTTTGGAACAGACACAACACGTCAAGGAGCATCAGCAGCCCCCATCCCCCAACAAAAGAAAAATGAACCCCTTTTGGACATGTCTATTTACGTATTCCTATTAGAATCGCAAAGGAAATAATTTGATTTAGTTTAACTCAAATATGGCTCAACTGCCATATTGAAGAAAAAAAATGATTCAACATATTCTCATTTTGACTCCATGGAGTCCTGCAAGGCTGACTACATATGAACAATCCCATTGGAGGGAGTGTGGGATTTAAGAGGATAAGTAGGGGAGTTTGTGGATGATACGAGGTCAGAGTAATGAAGAGGCAAAGAGAGGGTGCGGCTTCAGTGATCCTTGAAAACAAAGCAAAAAAAAAGCACATTTTGTTCCCATGAGACCAGCCAGAGAATGGAAACAGCAGTTGATTAATCAGACCAGAGGTCACAGACACTATACCAACCTCCAATGCCCTCTCAAAGAGATGAGGAAAAAAAAGGCAGCTACATGAAGGAAAAGACAATATATAGACTAGATACTATATTATTGTTAACCAGCTCTAACAGATGTGTTTTTTGTTAGAATATAATATCTGGAATTGGATTACCAAAGCTTTTAGTTCTGTATGTGGCTTTTGCACAGATTTGTTTATATCAGTAAACCAGCTCAGGTCTTACGTCTTCTGTGTTTACCACTAAGCGCTTATCGCAGCAGTCGCAAGGTCAACTCAGGGGGAAAAAAAAGTGGATACTTCCTGCTAAGTCTTCAATTTGATTAGAGGTAAAGCAAGTGGCTTTGTCAGTTGTCTGTGCACGTGAGACACAAACACATTGCACTTGGCTTTTACAGCTGCTAATGAGGCTTAACATTCAGAGCAGTGGACAAATCTTTAACCAGCGCTTGGCCGATGGTTGTGTTTGTCACGCCTGTGACCAAAAAACAGAAAGAAACCTGAAATCACAACCTTTGGCTTCATGTGATGCAGTCTCAAATCAACAGACAGGCGAAATGCAATAGCTAACACCAAAGCACTGCTACATCTGTAAATCTACCCACAGCCATGCCAAATGCCCTGCACCACATCAGTACTCCACAGATTTCTGCACCACTACCTTTAACTCTCATTTTGCAGCTTTTAGTGTTGCACACACCGACTACACATCACCATGATAGTTTGATGACAGTGCAGATGTGACACAGGTTGAATAACCCCGGCTGATCTACTCTCACAATACACACACTCTCAATGACGCAGGCAGATATTACAGGAGAGATAATACACACCTGGTACAGTTTGATGATATGTGGGTGGTTCAGGAGCTTCATAATCTGC
>NC_024322.1:5854129-5856342 GCF_000523025.1 Cynoglossus semilaevis | reverse complement strand
ATAATCTGCACTTCTCTGTAAATCTTCTCCAGGTTGGAGGGATTGAGTCTGGTTTTATCGATGATCTTTATGGCCACCTAAAAAAAAAGAAACGTTACACACAAACAGGTATTAGTAGGAATTTTACATCTCTTTCCTAGTGTCAGTATTTGCCACAGCAGAGCACTTGCTGACCTGTGTTTTGGTGACCTTATGTTTGGCCAGTTTCACCACTGCAAAGTTGCCTTTCCCCAGGGTGCGGATGATCTCATAGAAGCCAACCTGCAGTGGCCGTCCCTGTGCAGGGCTAGACTGAGTCCCACGGCTGTTCTCCGTCATGATCACCATGGTGCACCAGGCGTTTGGATTCACAATGAATTAAGGCTTGTACCTGCAGAGACAACGTCACAGGTACAGATGTATTTTCTTTTACTTTTTACCATTTACAAATGCTGAAAACTACATGACATTCAACATTCTGGAGTTTCACTGATTTAAGCAATTACTGATGGCTATTTGATATCACTTTTTTTAATTTGGAGGATAAAACTATTTTTGGATTTTTATATGTAAAACTTTTGGTTTCTTTGCCCTTTCTTGCTGGTATAGTGCGTACCATTGGTCTGTGATCAAAGCTGAGATATTTGAGTGTGATGTATTTCTGAGGTTTGGGCACAGTCCAGTTAGGATTTTTTTCCAACTTCTTTTTCAATATATTTTATAGATTAATGATCAATAATTAATAAATATGCTGCTGTGAAGATTTTTCTTAAAAACAGTTGGTTAAAAAGTTTTGGTTTTCAATCCTTGTCTAAAATTCCAGCACATATTAGGAAAGTCAAAATTGAACTTAAACAATAATCACTAAAATTATGACACTGAAAAAAGGCAGAATTCAACAGATGTTTGAATGTAAAATATTAAAGAAAATGTAAAAAGAAAGGAATTTCAGTTGTTTTAGTCTTCAGGTTGAACTTAAAGTATTAAAAATGTTTAATACATGAAGAAAATACAATGAAGAAAGTGAGTTTAAAGTTGAGTAAGGTGAAAACCGCGGTGATCACCGCAGACTGTGAATATTGAACGGGAAAACTTTGATTCGTTCGATGTGAGTTAAAAAGTTCAGTCTTACCTTAAACAGCGGACATAAAGCGCCTTCTCTCACGGTTCAGTCGGTTCTCAGGAGAAGCGTGAACCATTCCACAGTCGGCCACAGTGTCGAGTCCACAACACGCACACAATAAAGCAATAGAATAAACACGCGCGGAGCCACTTTTTCTCAACTCCCTGCTCTCCACTTCAGTCTTCACTGTCAGACAACAAGTCTTTCTTTGGGGAGCCTGGAGCAGGCTGCTGCCGCTTGATGAGTCTTCATGTGCGCTCCGGCGGAATGTAGAGCGCACGGCTTCGGCACTCACACAGGGGGAAGTCCTCCTCCCACAGCTTCTCTCCCCCTCCCTCCGTCCCTCCGCCTCCATAACAAATTGATACCTACCTCATTAACGTCACACCCGCGTCAGAGAGCAGAGCCGGGTGCAAGGCAAGGCCGGACCCGAGCGCACTGCACAGGTTGCACGGCAACGACGCGGCCCGGCCTCACGGTGACGCCAGTGCTGATGGTGGGGTTGCCTGGTGATGGGGACAATGACGTCAGTCGTAGAGATGTGTCACCACGTGATGTTTCCTACCAGCCAGGCTGCTGCCGGTGCTACTGTAGCTGCTGCTGGCAGGGCAGCCCGTCTCTCACTGCACACTTAGACTGCACAGAGAACGGAAACAGAAAGCTCAAAGGAAGTGGTGAAATATTCTATTCTATTCTATTCTGTTCTGTTCTGTTCAATTCTAGCGTATAAAAGTATCATATACAATAATTTTAAATACAAATAAAAATGAAGTTAATGCCTTCAGATAAAAATGTTTATAGCAAAAAGAAAATTTAAATCATAGCTTGTTTTTTGCAGAAGTAAAACTACTTCCTTTTTCATAAAAATATTTTTGCTTAAGTTAATTATTTAAAAAAATAGCACAGGCATGTTAGTGTCCTTGCCTCACAACAGAAAAGGTCACATGTCTGATTCCAGTGACATTTGATGGTCTTTCTGTATGATGCTTGAATGTTCTCCCTGTTTGTAGCACTTTGATACCATCTCTTAAAACGCCTGCTGAAAACATCAGTAGACTAATGTTTGTTTTTAAAGTTTCTTCCCTTCTCATGTGGGAGGTGCCTTGCACAA
>NC_024322.1:5807036-5854089 GCF_000523025.1 Cynoglossus semilaevis | reverse complement strand
GTAGCTTACCATCAGAAACTAATTCATATTTGTGCTCTTTCAGTAATACAAATGTATTTAAACTGAATTCCAGGGCAAATTTATTTTCAGCTATTGTATTTTGGAAGAATTGCAAATCTTTCTTGAAATACATGAATTGGAATTTTGCAAAACAAAACACTGTTTTCAATAAATCAAGTTTCTTCTCAGTTGTGAGGAAACTCCAGTTAGTTCAGGCCATTTATTTTCCGTTATAAATTCTTGCATTTTATTCACAATTTGAAGGTTGATTTCTAACCACCCACAGGCTCATGAGATAAATCAGGACAAAGCTTTGCAGGACAAAGTATAAACATAAACCTCTGATTTCTGTGTTTAAAGTAGAACAGGAAAGAGGGTGTCATCACCTTGACACTGAAGAAACACATGAGTGTGAGTCAGTGAAGAACAGGCCGGCAGACAGGGAACCAGGAGGGAGTTATTGTTTGGGAAATAAGAACAAAGTGAAGAGTTGCACGAAAACCAGCTGACTCGTTGACACATTTATAGGAAACTGTAGGCAGACAATGGTGACCTCCACATGAGAACACATAAAGAAGTGGTTAAGAAGCACACTTTTCTTATATATATTTGATTTAAAAAAGTTACTGAAGTTTGAGATAATTTTTGGTAGCTCTTTTATAGTTGATCTGCCATTTTGACTGTAGTATTTGTAAAATGTTTTATTGACAGTCATTTGGATAAGAACGTTTTTAAAATGTGTAGAATTTGTTTCATTTCAACTTGCCTGCACTTCTTTGATCAATAAATTGTTTGCATTTTCAGTGATGACAGGGACATTTTGCCCTTTCTCTTCTGCTCGTCTCTCAGACAGAGCTGTGGTTTAGGGCTTATCGGAGATTTCCCTTTGGAAGGGTCATGTACCCAATCAATAATAGAGGGGAAAAGACTGTGCAGGTCATTAGTACAGTATTGATGAGCAAGTGTTGGGAGTCTGGAGGGAGTTTGATGGTGTTTTCCTGCTGCAATAGGGGATTCAAGGGGAAAGTATGAGTATTAAGGAGCGTTGATGTGGTCTGCAGCAATTTGTTAGGCATTTTGAGTCAATATGCATTTACTGTCACTGACACTGTGTGGTTTTGAACCCTGTAGCATTAGATATGAAATGTCAACTATAGCATAAGGACAGGAGGAGGATAGAAGTTGACATTTCAAAGCGTGCATGGCTTCAGAGTGGGCGGGAGAAAAACAGCATTTCAACCACAGAAAAAACAGATTCTCCGCCCGCACTGACACAGTGCATGAAAGTCGTAAAAGCGGAACGGTGGTAAAATATTTCATGCTCGCCTTAAAAAGCACACGTGTTTACCAGTCGCTGTTCTAATACTGTATGTGTCTGCAATCGTAATACCCATCTGTAGTTTCAATATTAATGTTCTATTCCCTTAAGGGTGGATAACACAAACTATTAAATCTGTTTTTATAAGAACATTATGAAGATGTTAGTATAACTTTGGGAAATATAAAGGCACTGCATGTTTACAAGGTGTTTGTTTGTTACTTAAGACAGATTTCTACAAAAAGAATTGGGTAATTTTTCGCTTTTAACCTATTGAAGTTTTTTGGCCAATAAAGCTGAAAAGTTGTAAATAAAAAAAAACATACCAGAGTCTAAGAAAAACCTTTACGTGTAAAATGTAGTTAGCCAGCTAGCAATAATCATAATAATAATTGTATGGTATCTGAAGTTTAAAAAAAAGATTATTTAAATAAATATTAATAAAAAAATGATTGTGCTACATGACATGACATGACATGTTGACTTTGGACCAAATCACATACAGTACAAATTACTCACAAACGGCAACTGCTCATTTCTGGAAAGGACTTGAGCAACCTCTCTCACCCTCTGACTCCCTCTTCCTNNACTTGACACTTGACAGTGTAATTAAACTGCATGTTCATCAGCAATGATTGTTGATTAAGCCAACAACAACGCTACAGGTGTTCATATCACCTGCCAATGTTTTCTGCAGCTGAGCCAGGAGCGGCTACTGCACAGAGGAGGATAAATACCACTGACTGAGCCTCTGTTTTCTCTTCAACCCTTATCGGTGTTAACTGAAAACAGGTGACCGACCAGGGCTGTTTCACTGCACGTTCCCTTCCCCTCGCTGCCACAGAACAGAGTGGGTGTTACTCTTCTTCATGTGTTACTCGCATCACATTGTGGGAGTACAAAGAATGAAAATCACCTAATAGGGCGTTTCAGCTTCTTTGACTGCTTAAGTCTTAATGAATCATACTTTGAGAGGGAACAAAATAAATGTGGGAGTTTGACAGGATGAACTTGTGCTTCTCATGGGTGGACGTTTGACATTTTAGCATCTTCACACCATGTCCTCAGACTATGTAGTTCTATGTAGAGGTCTACACAGTACGTATGTGACACAGGAGGTTTAGAAATAGGAGGACATTTTGGTTCTGTTGTTGAACTAGTGTCAAGTAATTACAACTCTCTGCCAGATCAAATTTATTTTATATATCAACCAGGACCTCCTTCTCTGATAAACCTTTAGCATAACTGATCTTCTATCTCAGTTTCAGATCACAAGATATATAGATGGTGAGGTGTGTGTGTCTACAAAACAAAATTAAACCCGGCCCAGTGTGAAGGTGATTAGAGCCAATCCAGAAATTGCTACAAAGCCACCAATCTACTAGAAATCTATGACTCAGAGTAAGGTCATTTTGACATTACACTTTAGAGAGCCTTTGTCTGAAGACTTGGTGTGTTTGTGAGCGGTGTAGGACAGGAGAGCCTTTCTTCTTTGTTAATTAACACTAGTCTGTCTGTGTGTGTTGACTTTGGCAGGACGGGGTACACTCGTGAGTTTGTGCGTCAAACGTTCGTCCAGGAGGTCCAATAGCAGACCTCACCAAACAAACCATTTTTTCAATGTGCAGATCCTTTGAGATCTCACTGAAAAACACATTTCTTAAATTGTTTTGGCTTCGTGACTATAATTCCTGTGTTTATTAAATGTACGATTGATAATAATCTCTGTGTAGGGTTCATTGCTGTTTATCAACAGACGAAATGTGTTCCCATAGAGACTTAAAATTACATTACAGAAATGACATGACTACAATGAATCTATTACATGGATGGCTTTCGGTTTATTGGTAATAAAATTTGTGTCACTTAATGTCATTATGGTAGCACAATATATCTGTTTGGAGCTGAGAACACACGCTCACTGACAATGAAGCTTAGAAACACAGTTGATCTGAGCCCTGGTGAATAAACTCATTTTTAATTAATTAAAGAAAGAATCTTTAGAATCTTAGCTGCATCAGGCGATGAAGTTCATGGTGGGAATAGTGCTCTCCTTGGAATTCATGGAGAGCACTATTGGTGGTGTAGTGCTCTCCTTGTCACAACAGGTGCACAACAGAGCTATTTAAAACATGCTATCATTCAATATTAGCATTTGAGCAAAACCTAAAAAAAAAAATTCAAGTGAAACGATTATGGTACTTTTATGCAAATGAATGTGGTTCTTCAATGTTGTCTTGCCCATAATGGAGCATTATAAAAAGTAGAATTGTTGCACTAACCATTCATATCATGAAACAGGGCTGTAATTTATGTTTATAACACCTCCTGGAGGGGAGTAAGAGGTGCTACATGCATGGGTCCCAAAATGTATACTTGAAATTTGCAGACTACATGTATAAAATGTTTGTATTTATTCCCCTAACTCAAGTCTTAATGTAAGTCAGAAGAGTGCCTTTCCCTGAGGAGCACCAGTTCTGAGAGCACTGTAGTACTGTTTGTTAATGCCCTGTTTTTCAGATTTCTCAACAACACAGATTGTGACACAGTGACTGGGGGAAAAATGTAGCTCCTTAGGCAGGATCACTTGAGAACAACTGCTTCTGAGAACATGACGTCAAAGTGGCATTTATATTAGAGCTGCTCAGATGTTAATACTAAGAACCTTAACTAAACAAACACAAACAAATCCTCTGGAGCAACAGTGACCTTTACCCTTAGGGGCCAATCTGTTTTTTTTGTTGTTGTTGTTTTTGTTTTTTATGACCATTCATTGAGCCCATAAAGCACTCATTTCTGCAGTAGAATGCTGTGAGTGTTGTACTACCGGCAGAGCTGTTCATAAAGTAATCCTGTAGTGTTAGTTGCCTCACGATGTAAATACCTGCCCTCTGCCTGTGTCTGCACACCACCAGCCACACACAGCCTTTATGAATGCCTGTGTGCGCAGAAGCCCCTCCAGAGACAGAGCCATGTGCGTCATACCACAGATCAGCCTATTATGTGGAGCGTGAGTGTGGCCGGTCGAAAGGGGACATGAGGTAACCAGCAAGGTGAATGCTTGACAAGGAGCATGTAATGAAAAGTAGATAAAGCAGAATGCAAGGGAAAGTCAATCAATAGGTAATTTTTTAAGGTGGGAAAGATAAGATGTAAAGATGGAGAGGGAGACGACGATAGAGCAATGAAGGAGGCATCGGAAAAAAGGTCGTCTGAGAGTGAGGTGGTATGATGCTCGCCTCTCGTAGTGATTTAGTGACGTCACACTCTTACGGGAGTGCTCCAGATACGCAGAGTGAATGAATCAAAACAGAATTCTGGGTCACTTTTATTCTCTCCTCTGCGCTCTCTCATGCACACAAACTCAGCAGGCTGCACAACAGCTCTATTATATTGTCCTGTTCCTGAAGGCATCTATTTGATAAAGGAATTAAGGTGTGCAGAGCAGGCATGGACTGATAACATTGGACTGTAAGGCAAATAAAGTAATGAAATGTTTCATCAGATGCATGATAAGGGAGTGAAACTGCGAGCGTCAGAGATTAAGAACACCAAAACCAAGCTGACCTGCTCCTGCTGTTTACAATGAATGTTACAGTTTGGGATTATTATCAGAAGAGTGTGTAAATCTGTCAAGTCAGACGTATAAGTGTGTCATGAATCAGTGGAGGATTAGCCTGACATTTCTCATCACAGAGTGAACATTGCTCTTTGCTTTTAGTAAAAAAGATTGCTAGTTTGATTCCCATTTTTAACTAGTGCTCCACCTGTATGAGATTTGCATGCAATTCGAGTGAATGCAATGAACAGTTTCAACTAAAATATTAGAAAATGTAAAATATTTTTGAAGGAGCTTCAAAATTCATAACATTGACTTTCAGACCTTTAGAGGTCATCATTAGTGTTCCTTTGTACCGTTATACCAGAGTGTGTATTTGGGGGGGGTTGTGGGGTTGTGTGTGTGTGTGTGTGTGTGTGTTTAGGCTGTTGAAGCCTAATGATAAGTGAATTGCGAAATATTTGCCTCTAGGTGTGGGTGCTAATCCAGCTGCTCAGTGTCCATATGGTCACTCATCTGACTTCTAACTTCTGAAAACTAGATCATAAATAAACAGAGGAGGTGATGTATGAAAAATTTTATTAAAAAATAAATTCAAGTAAGTGCTGTAAAAAAATACTTTTTTTGTCTGATGAAACAACTCACCCACATCATTTTTTCACTGATTCATTATTTGTCCTGGTACATAATATTCCAGCTTGTCCAAGCTCATTTACTTGAATAATCATTCCTTTGTCGTTGCCAGCCGCTGTTACGTCACAACTTAGTTTACTCATTTTTTTCCCCCTCTTTTTTCCTTATCCAACGGCTACCACTTGACCACAATCACGACCTGGTTGTGCAGCTGCTGCTTTAGAGGAGGCTGGAAACAGTTTGAGTGAACCGTGATTTGTATTTAATTCAGTCGTTGGGAAGTTTAAGAGAAAAGCCCTCCAGAGAAAAGAACAGCTAAGTGTGGATTAGGAGACCTAAGCTGGGTGAAGGAGTGAGTACAGTAAGGCAGAAATGACATGCAGGACATCTGTGTGTTTGCCTGTTCAAGCCATGTGAGCAGCCTGGAGAGGAGAGAGGGAGGGGAGAGAGAGAGAGGGAGGGAGGGGTGCCTCGTCTGTATTATGGCCAAAAATGGAAAGCATGAGCTGAGGTCAAAAGGTTATTCTATAGGGTTGATAGTAGCAGCGTTCCTGGAGATAAGCACAAACTGTTCTGGTTATTCTATAGGGTTGATAGTAGCAGTGTTCCTGGAGATAAGCACAAACTTTTTATCCAGCAACTAGAACATGTTTACAACATGAAAGATCATCATCATCACCATCATCATCATCAGCATGGACAGTCAAAATTAATTGTTTTTCTTACTAATGCCAAATATGAGGCCGATTTCTTTGGCCGTGACAGAATGCGATACACTGACAGCCATAGACTCTGCGCAAAACTTTGATCTACAGCAGCTTCCTTATCTGCTTGCACAAAACGTCTTATGCAGTCACTGCAAGAGAATGTGCAAACACACACATACACACATCCACAGCCAGGGTCGCGGCAGAACGTATTGTTTGCCTCCCTTTCTTCACATGTCAGTGAGAAACAATAAACCCAGAAAATCTGCCCCGGCTCAACGTGAAGCTGAGAGATTTGAGATGAACTGATTTCTGAACCTGAAGTTTAAATTAAATTCTTTTGCAATTGGCTTTGAGCACTTTGGCTAAAGTACATGTGTGAAGGACACAGGGAGGAGGAACACGATGTTCTGAAACTATCCAGAAATGAAGTTCACAATCAAAGTTAATTGTTCAAAAAAATACATTGAAACAAGGAACAAATCATTAGGTGACAATTCAATTATCTATATTTTATTCTAAACTGGGACAACTGTCAAATGTTAGAGGACAGAACCAGTAGGAAGCTGTAATGCAACTCACCAGAGGTGGCGCTTTTTTTAAGTATTGCAATAATGCAATGACAGTCACTAATGTTTCAGTGTTGTTTTTAAATATCTGTTTCAAAATCACTTTTCAAGATGAAGTTTAATCTCTTTATTAGTTATTTTCCATTTTTCTGATTTTTTTTTCCCGGAACTACCACTTTTCTCACAACATTGAACAATTTAAATACAAGTACAAATTTCACCATTTTGGCACATAAAAAAACCAAATCTTTTACTTAAATGTTCGTATAAAAAAAATGTCATCGTCTTGACACTGATGACTTGCTAACAGATCATTGTGGCTCTATTTTTAAATTCAAATGAAGCCCCGTGATGGCAGTGCTGTCTCCTCTCCTTCAAAGATACATTTGTTTTTGCAGTTGTCCTGAGTCACCTGCACAGTGAGACAAATCCACTGACAGGAAGCATCAGAGCTGCTCCTTGTCTGAGCCACACTCAGTGTTATGACTTGTGTTTGTTTTGTTACCAGGGCTGTTGTGAGATAAAAGTAGACAACAGATAGTTTAACTCGGTTCCTTCTCTGTTGCTCGTCCAACATGGCCAGGTCTCTTAACTCCCCTACTGCTCACTTTAATGATTAACCTTAGATTAACAAGGACTTCTCTCCTTTCCATCGCTATCCAACGGCCCCTCCGCCCTTTCTTTCTCTTGCCTGCACTTTATCTTCTAGCCCTGTGTTCAACCGGTGAATGTCGACCATTTAAGGAAGGAAAATTAGTATCCAAGAGAGGGAAGGGGCCCGTGGAGTCGCCCGCCCAGCAGCATCTGCTCATCCAGCTTAAAGTGCAATCCACAGTCAGAGCATATGCCAATTTTAGCAGCAGGGATAAGAGAACAGATAGACTCCAAAGCAGCACACTACCCAACTGCTCTTTTAAAAAAAGAATAACTTCATTACTGTAGTGTAAGTCAAACTTCTTACTGTATTCTGTCATAAACTTCCACATCAGTTATACACCATGCAGAACTTTAGCCCATATATGGCTCTGTTGGAAAGTTTCCCACCTCCTCTTCATGATGTATGATGCCGCCCACTCTACAAGTCAAATATTATTATCTCGGTGTGATACCGGGATTATAATTAAGGTTCAGTGCATGGTGACATTTTTGCAGCTCTAATCATGTTCTGGGGGTATGAAGGTGGAGGAATCATTTTCCTACAGGGATGCTGTTCAAAATACCCTGTTCATACAGGTCAGGTGGGCGGATGACTGACAGCTACCACCAGCTGTTACCTGTACAAATTTCCTGCTCCATATAATTTTCTTCTTCCTTGTCACTGTTGCTGAGGCCATCAAGCCAAACCTAGGCATCCACCAAGTATACAAGCCTCCTTCTTTTATTTGCAAATTTTGAATTCACAAAAACACCTCAGTCACACTTATTAATTTTGTTTTTATTGATTCTCCATTGAAGAAAAAAAATGAATTCTTGACATTTTATTAAAATTATACAAATGATGTATTGCATGCATAATATATCAATGTTATAGAATCATTATGTAAAAAAATATGAATCTGTAAGTGCCCTGTGCACCTGTCTATAAACCCTATCAGTGTATACATGTAACAACTTTTAGGTCTCACTGTAGAGAGACAAACTACGGACAAACTACGGCCCGTGGGCCAGAAAAGGCCAGCTGGGCTTTTTATTTTTATTGTAATGGAAGAAGCCTCATCCAAATCCACTCAACAAAAACTGTCATCAATTAATTTCCATTTTCTTCCATTTAATCCTTTCCAGGGTTGAGGTAAGAGGTGCAGCTAATCCCAGCAGTCATACACCCTGGACAGTTCTCCAGACTCATGGTCGACTTAGAGTTTCCATTTAACTTTATCTGCATGTTTTTAGTCCCTGGAAACAAGGGAACACAGATTCCTCAGAGGAAACCAACACACGTACGAGGTGAACGGACAATTCACCCTGTACGTGTGTACAAATACTCTGTACAGTAAATCTGGGGAAGCCCTGAAACCACTGATCTTTTCGCTTCAAGTGCACTAACCACGTCTTCCACCACACTGCCCCCATAAATGCTTCTATTGTACAAAGACCTTTAATGTCAGAATTTAATTCGTTAAAACATTTTGTCCAAAAGGAAAGGAAAGTTTTGCAGTGAACACAGTGGTCGAACAAAACAAGTGTTGTTGCCTGGCCTGATTAAACTGTTATTGTAGTGTAGCACGCAGTTGGATCACGCACATTTACGTCACAAGTGATGTTTTTTAAATAATTTTAATCTCCCAGTGTTCACTTCAATTTTGCACTTTTACAAATGTGAGAATCATTGTCGTGGTTTCCTCCCCCCCACCTTCCTCCTCCTCCTCCTCCTCCTCCTCCTCCTTCTCCTCCTCAGCAGTGAGCAGACTGCTTGGTCAAAGAGGCGTATGTGCAGTGATGTCAGCAGCCTGCGTCAAAGTCTCAGTGGCACGTATACAATCCCCTTAACCGACGGGAGTCTTCCATCAAGATCACTGCGCACTAATCAAATCTGCTCCGCTTACAGTGTGTCTTTTACGTCAGTTTTTTATTCCTCCAACTCAATCCCTCGGTGCGCGGGGAAAAGTGTAGCAGTTTGGCAAATGTGGAGCAAAACAGACACAGACACAGACGTGTGGAAACACATACGCACTTCTTAAGGAAAACAGTGTGCAGCCTTGACACGGCTCATTACATTTCATTTTTGGGTTGATCAGTGGAAACGGAGCGAAGCCCCTCTGACCTGCACAGATCCATCCTAGATTTGCGGGTTGGGGCTCTTGCTGAGATCATGAAATCTCCCCCTTAATTTTCTGCAGAAAAGAGCAGTTCTGCTGGTTGGTATTAGAGATTGACGGTGGTAACAGGAGGTCACAGATAACAAGGATCTGCAGCTGTACATGTTGGGCAGTCAGTGGAGTGAGTCAGATGAACTGTGGTTTGCTTTTTTGCTTAACTGCACAATAAAATGACAAAACACTAGACTGGATTCATGCACACAGGTTTTTGGTTTCAGTGTTGGTTGATAAAGGGTGGGGTGGACTGAATCAGGCAGTTAAAAACACCAGAGCTTATTTTACGCCTGTAAGCAAACCGCATTTGCATCATCGAGGCAGGGTTGATCAACTTTTTTTTGCCCAAATTAAAATTTGAGACTTGCTTTTCTTGTTGTAACTAAGAGTCAATGGCAACATGACTTAAACAGATAAGCAGAACAAAACAAACCAAAGAGTAGAACTGGCACGACCCGTGAGGCATTATTAGGAAACAGAACAAGTTAAGGCCATGAGGCGAATGGAATGCAATGAGGCTATTACTAAATGCAGTACAAATACAGAATGTACTTTTATGTTAGTTACAACCGATGACGGTAAGCTGTGATGCAGTTGTACCAAAAGTGCAGGGCGGGTCCCCCCAAGTGGCATTGGGTTATTTCAGAAGGTGTGGCAGGGCATCTTACTTCAATATCAGTAGTTTATGAGGTTCCAAATATTTCATTTTACTTGGTACCGAAAATATTAATTGTAACATAAAATTTCAACTTACCATAAGTCAGGCAACTGTATATGTCAACATCTCTGCATGTCTCTATTGCAAATAGCTGCTTTAAATGTAAGAAGTGACACATTTGTGAATCACTGGAAAATCTTAGTTGTTGGCAAAGTCACCAGCATCCGTTATCTGGTGACAGTGAATCTTCCTGACAACCATGCCTGGACACTGCTGCCGGCACTGACATCGTCAGCGTCATTGTCATCAGAATTATTTAAGGCAAGAAAGATTCTTTAAAGCAACAGAATACATATTAAAACTGCTCTCATGGGCAGACAGCAACTCCTCAGGAGAGGCTAACTGAACTACATTTACAGATGTTACCATATGTTGGTGATTTCTATTATAACACAGTCTATATGTACTCCGTAGCCTTGACTGGTATCATTACAGGCAGATGACAGTCTGTTACTGTTTTCCAGCCTAATCGTCAATGGGCTCGTAGCATCTGCCCAAACTTGACTGTTACATCCATCAAAACGTTTGGCAACGCTGCAGAAGTGCGTCGAGGAGACGGCGAGGGGAAGGGAGTGTGAGGTAACCCATTAGGCGGCTAGAGAGCTGTCAGTGGGGCTGTGACCACACAAACAGAGCATTTGTGCTGCATTTACGTCAGACAGCAGCTGTGGTTCGTCCCTTCCCCCTGCATTACTACGAGAGTCAGCCAGACAGGCTGCAGGACTAGGAAAGAAAAACACAGCGAGGAACCATATGTTTGCTTTTGTAGACACGCTGATATGCTGCACAATGCACGCACACA
The DNA here is from genome assembly GCF_000523025.1 of Cynoglossus semilaevis. Lineage (NCBI taxonomy): Eukaryota > Metazoa > Chordata > Actinopteri > Pleuronectiformes > Cynoglossidae > Cynoglossus > Cynoglossus semilaevis. The sequence goes on along the minus strand of NC_024322.1, from coordinate 5,842,973 downwards.
CACACAACGCACAGAAACACAAATGGGATTAAAGTGTTCGCCTGCAGCCTTTCCAAACGAGGTGATGGAAACATTCATGCATATACATACTGTTTAGTCGTGAGCTCCTATAATCCATGACATGACATGTATTATAACCCTTCTTGGCATTTAATGCACAGTGCTGAGCAGTTATAACAGGTGTCATGTCTTGTTAAAGGCAGGATTATGTGGGTTTTTCGCCTACACGTGTCTCGTAGCAGACTTAAGTGTGCATGAGGTGTGAAAACACAAGATTGCTCATAAATGCTGTTCGTTGTTTTAATTGAGAACTGTATCAAATTACATCTACTGCCGCCTGCTCTTTCAGTGGTATAAAATTTGAAAAGGAAAACAGAAAAAAAAAAAACCTGAACTGTACATTGAATAAAAGAAGAATAATTTGGCACGTTACTAAACACACTTTGCCTCCTTTATCACTATTGTCTTCCTTTTGCCTAATTGACGTCAAGCAGGAATAATGTGAAAGCAAAGGACACACTGTATGGTGTATTGTTTGTGTTTTCAGAGTCACGGATTTATGTGTGTGTTGTTTGTGTGTAGACTAGCTAACTAGGTCACACTCTCTCCCAGTGCTGAGGCTCTGCACGATTGGTGCATTTAAATGCTGCTGCACAGTCGGTGCTCTGTGTGTTGATTTGTGCTTTTCACGTTTCGTAAGATTTTACGTCACACAGAGTCACAGCTAATTGACTGAAGGTCACATAAAGAAGAGTAGTTAAGTAAGGTCATGAATAGACCTTGACTTTGGCCAATCTGTACTTAATGCATGTGTACATTTTATGGTATTGGTAAAAAGGTAAACGCTCTTAGGTTTTAATTTGTGATTTTATGGGTGTGGTTTAGTCTTAAAAACACTAGGACTCTAGTTCTGGAGTCAATGTTACTCAAACTTTATGCAATGTTTAATGGCAGAAAAATAAACAGTTATTCAGCCATGGTTCATTTTATTCCCCACAAGAACTTTCATTCTGGACAAAACAGCCTAATTAAGGAAAGTTGCTACCTTGACAAGGTAATAATGAATCTTCTTATTACATCTTTGCTAAAAGAAAAGATACAATAGTTGATGTTCATGAGCAAAATCATATCAAATATAGTATATATTATATTGCCATACAATTTTCAAGATATTTACAAAGTTGTTTTTGTTTTTTTGAGCTCATCTTAAATCTTCCTGGTAAAAACACAAGGAGTTGAAACATTTCTATTATTGGCTATTATTAAAGGATGAAGGGAGAAAAAAACAAAGTCCCAACAGTAAAACATGAAATTGGTAGTATTATAACAGTAAAGTCGTAAGTATTTTCATTTGTCTTGTTTTTCCTGTTAGTTTAATTAATTTTTTTTAAATTGGCTTGACATGATGGAAACAAAATAGGGTTTTGCTTTGACGGTCTGTCTATGTCTGTCCTTGATCTTTTAATGCCACTCGAGTGAAGTTAAAATGAAATGAAAGATGTAGGCAGACTCCAGATTGACAGAGAAAGAATAGAAGAAAAGCAGGTGTTAATTATAATCTCTCTGCCAGAGCTCAGTGCTGGCGTCAGATGCAAACTGATGTCACCTTCAAAGCTGCCCCTGTGCAGGCTGCATCACTGCTGAGCCTGGTGATCGCCTCACTAATCCACCGAGGATACCTCGCCGGTTATGTAGGAGGCTAATGAACTGATCCTAAAGGAATGACTCTAGTTCTCTGTTATTATTTTTTGACAGTTGCAGAGTTTGATGTGTTGTGACCCCATGAACCCGTATGCTTATATGCAGTTCTCCGTAGCTATTATATAGAAAACAATGCTTATCTTCACACTGAAGTATAGTGACATCATGTGTTTGTGTCAGGTGGGGAGTATCAATCTGCACATCATCAATAGAAAAGTCAAGCCATGTATTTCCTTAAAAAAGGGCACTTGCTTTTGAAAACTTAGCCAGTTTATCCACTGCTTGACTCAATGTATGTATACATGTAAATGCAATTTGTATTATGTAAGAAAAAAACTGGAGATGCAGCTCATACAATCTTTTATAAAACATCAGTTGAACATAACGATGGGGTGCAGTTTGCGACTCAAGCTGCTTTGTTTCCATGAAGTACTGCAATACCCTGGGAATGATTCAGTACATCTGGAAGTACAGCACAGTTAAATATTATAATCATATTATAATCAAATATAACAATAATTTCAACTAAAATATTTATTGAGTGTTTGTTAATAATTAAATATTTACAAATATTATTGTAATAAAGCTGGGATTAGGATTTTAAAATGGTAATAATAATGTCTCCCAGGCTGTTGGCTTCCAAATGTTCCCATTACATTTGCTGACAGATTTTTTTATCGATTTGTTTTATTATCATTTTCACTTGGAGTGTAATAATCACTTCCTGCCAGCACCACTATATCAACTGTCATCGCTGCCTTTTATCAACCAGAGGCGTCTGAGAAGCGAATGATTTTCTCCTTGACGTCACAACCTCTTTGTTGTTGATTCTGAGTGTGACTGACGTTTAACGAGACAAAGGGCTCATCGCAACACATCACTCGCCTGCAGCCCAATTCATCAGTGTCTGCATGGAAGTGAGAATCAGCTTTCTTGATGTTGAAATAATTTGACCGTTGACAACAATTTTCTGAACAGTGGAGATAGAAAATATTGCAATTCTCCCGGTACTAAATCTCACAAAATACACAGTGTGAGATGAGGTCAGAGCTAATAATGTGAACAATTATAGAATGTAGACGTCAGATTCAATCAATGGTTTTTGCAACTAAATAAATAAAAAACTAAATGAAAGTGTTTAGGTGTTATGAATGTGAAGAGTCTGATGTTCAGAGACTCAGACTGGAATCACACAGATCATCAAAAACAAAAGCTTGACTTTGGACTTTGGTTCATATCCACATCTAAGTTCCCAAGTTTGTCTGGAAATAAAGAATAACAGTTTATTCATTTAAGAGCAAGTTCTTCCATCCATCCATCCATTTTCATCCGCTTATCCGTTACCAGGTCGCGGGGGCAGCAGTCGCCACCCAAATCACATTGCACCGTACCAACCCCCTTAAACCTTCCTGCAGGTGGTGAGTACACTGGAAGGTACCAACCGCCCTAACCGGGATTCAAACCTGCCCAGGAGGTGAACCCTGGGGCTCCACACCAATGACAGAGACATTGCCTCTGGGCCAAAGCGCCACTAGAGCAAGTTCTTTTATTATAAATAAAGGTAAATGTTTTCTTCATTAGGGATTTGAAATCAACACTTCGAACGCTGCTGAATTTCCCCACAGAGTAACTAAAACTTTGGCTTACATAACTTATTGGTTACTTTTCCTTGTACTACATTGCCCATAAATAAAGAACCCCATTCAGCACCCCCACGTCCCCTCAGGGCCAAACATTGACCCAGAAAGGCGTCTGTCAGCAGCTCCATGACAACTGCCAGAGGATCACCTCTGTGGAACACAGTCAGAGAAAGAAAAGAATTGGAGAAGACAGTTGTCATGTCGTGGACTGTGACAATAGAATATTGTTCATGTGATATATATGGGACGTAACAGGAAAGTTGAGAAGCCTGGTCTGGGGACACTGTGTTATATGGGTAGGCTTTAGTCTCAAATAGAAAATTAGTTGACCCCCCACTCCCACACCCCCCAACCCCCCCTCCAGAATGACAGTGTTGTATAAGCATGGAGATACTGTACACCACAAACAAAGGCATCAATTCTTCTTCATAGAACTTTTCAAGAGAAAATAAACACTTGGTTTTGAGAGACTTCACCCTGAAACAACACATATGAAGGTTCAGTGGCTGACTGAACATATTTCTGGTGTTGATTTAAAATATTAGCACCTTAAGACATTATGGAGCAAACACTTTTTTAAGATGAGCTAATATGTTTTACATAAAGATGCATGAAATCCCACAGTTTGTCTATTTTTACCAATTTTCCCTGGTATTTAACATTTTTAAATATGAGCTGAAAATAACATCCTTGTAAACAGTGTCTATTCTTTACACATTGCTATTTTTCAATTCCTTGTTTTGTGCAATAAGCATTTGTTTATAAATTCTTCCATTTGTATGTGATATGTGTTTTCTGTGTCACTAGCTGATATGCTATGATATGGTAGAGCAGATTTGGGGACAGGAGAAAAGAGTGGATCCACTGAGCTAAAGTTTTTACCTTTGACCCAGATAAAGAAAGGCAGGAAGAAGGAACAAGGAAATGCTGGGACATGTTTCTGCTCTGCAGATGTTATAAATGTTGACAGCTACTTGTGTTGTGAGGAAATGAGCTAAGACGGAGCCCCCCTCTCAGTGCATGATGGGAATATAAACAAATACACCCATTAACTACTCAATATCCTTAGGCTGGTGACATTTAACAGTTTGCTGAAAAAGGAGCAGTATTTACTGTTCTGGTGTGGTTGTTGCATATACGTAAATGAGATGCTGAATAATTGGCCGACCTGGACAAATACGGGCTTACATTTATTTAACTGGAACTTTTTATAAAACAATAGAAAAACAATTGCAAGTATTTGAGCAAAAAGTGCATTTAAAATGCAGTATCCTAATTTAAATGCTCCTCCCATTTGGACCATGAGTGATTTTATAACTTTACTTTTGCAAAGCAAAAAAAAAGTGTGAAAATGCTTCCCAGAGTCATAACAACCTAAATGTCAATGAGATAATTGTTAGCTAAACAGCATCCGGAACAAGTTCAGTTTAGTTTAAGTGTGAATAGCTAAAAAATATATAAATTATCTCAGTTACTGATTACATATCTTTACATATAGATTCAATACATATTTATATTTTTGATCTAAATACAAATTGTCCATAAATAGGTCAACAGTAGTAAAATGGGTTGTGAAGATAGGTTTGGATAAGTTTGCAAAAAATAAGACATAACTTCATTTTTTCTGGCCTAAAAGTGTCACTAAAAGATAACTGAAATAAAACCTAAACCAAAGTAAGCCAAAAAGAGTCTTAGTATGCCCCAAAAATATATCTAAGTTTGCCAAATATAGTTACAAACTTTGATCCAATTGCTGGGAATTGGATCCAAAACGTATTTCACAGGAGCAGAAGAAGTAAAAAACAAAGTTAATTTCTGCCCTGCAGCAGAGATTTGTATAGTTTAACTGAAACATGAGAGGAAACAAAAACAAACAAAACTCAGTCTGAAGAGGATCTGTGAAGAGATGTTTACTCCACAGCAGTCAGGCAAAGGGATACAGGGCAGGCAGGCCAGCAGATGTGGCCCCAGGCTGAGACGGGGGCCCTGAAAACAACTTAGAGCAGTTGAAAAAAATGACAGGTTTTTGCAAATACCCCAAAGACGTATGAACACCGGAGACCGTGATGACATCATCATAGTAAAAAAAAAAAAAAAGAAAAACTCACTGGGTTTTACATTAAGATGTATCACATTTTATTACATGTGGGTGGGAATGTTACTTTTTTAAAAAGCATAGCTGCTGTAATAAACCAAAGTAGAAGTTCAAAAGAATGGGAGGATAGGCAGGATTAGCTGTTTTGAAGTAAATGACAGTGAACATTTTCATGTGGACGATTGGTGTTTGAAAGTGGGGATTAAATGTAACGGTTACATTTCCTGGAGGTGTACAGCTCTACCCAACAGCTCTACACCATATTTAGCTGAGTGGTCATAAATTCTATGGTGTATTCCTCATATTGTTGCCATTCTGGATATCGTAGAATAACCATGGACTACTTTATATTTAAGTTATTTTAATAGATAGCAGTAGCATTCATAGTGCTAACACTACAACAGGCACCCAGACACAGAAATATCCATCCATCCATCCATTTTCACCCGCTTATCCATTACCGGGTCGTGGGGGCAGCAGTCAATGACCGCCACCCAAATCACATTGCACCGTACCAACCCCCCTAAACCTTTCTAAACCTTCCTGCAGGTGGTGAGGCCACTGGAAACACAGAAATATCTCAGAAATTAAATCACCGACAACCTCCATAGACAATTGGACCAGAAGCTTGAGGAGCTTATGGCGGGATGGTTGTTGATTAATGCATTAATATGTGAAAATAACCCAGGATGAGACCCGCGTTTGTTTTGTTTTCACCTGTGTGTGTGTGTGTGTGTGAGAGAGAGAGAGAGAGAGAGTCAGTGAACTAACATTTCATTCCTTCCTGTTAAAGTCTGGAAATATAACTCCCCGATCCAAGCTCTGTTACCAAAGTGACACCTAACACCTTTGCGTCATTTTGGCCTGTGTGGAGTTGACTCTGAGGTGTATTATCAGATAAAAGCACACAATTCCTTGAACTCTTGTAATTCAAGCAATGAAAACTGCCTAGGGGAGGAATAAAAGAAGGTTCTGACACACAGAATATGCTAAGCGCTAACAATAAACAGAGGAGAGGTGACCACACAGGGATTCACAGTAGTTAGGTAAGATATGGACCCAGACTGATTAGCTGTGAATGGACATTCCTATGCAAACGTCACATCAGGGTCAGTCACAGACATGAAGCCAGAGGGTCTGGCAACAGATCTGCACAGTTATACTGACGTGACGCACAGAGGAGCAAAGTGAAAGAAACACACTTCAAAGCAAAGTAACACTCATCAAAACTGGAAATGAATCACACATGAGTCGTCTCGGCCTTGCATGCTCCTTTTGTACTTTTGAATACATAAAATAAATGTGTCAGTAATGCTTCGAGAACCTGTCAGTGACGTGTGTGTTATTTAATCCCAGAAATAACATTTTACCATCACCTGACTCACTTTAATCTCCAACCGAATGAATTTGTGCACAGAGGGCGTAATTATTTGTTTCCCTCGCTTAACTGCCAGTGTTTTTTAACTGTTTCTTTCTGCCTGACATTTGGAGACTTACGTGATACGAGACACTCATACCTCACACACATGATGCTGTGACTTTTCTTTAAGGTTTGTTAGCTTGAAATGTTACGAACCACTAATTAAGTTTATTCATGTAGAGAGCAAATTATGTTTTAAAAATCCCCCAGGGTGTATCCTTTAGACAATGTTTTCATTTGGAATTCCACAGATATTATCTTCTTCCCTGCCTGTGTCGGAGTGAGACGAGGCAGGGAAGGACCAAATTGAACAAAATCTTGTTTATGTTTTAAAAAAGAAAGAACTTGTTTAAAACCTTGTGAAAATTATTATAATTTTTTTTCGCAAAAATCCACTTTGTTCAAGGAACAATAATTATTTTTGCACATTATCTGTTCTTGTTCTGATCCTTCATTTTCAGTAGGTTACATACATTCATATACATACACACATTCTCCTATATATCTTCTCTTTCCTCTCTGCTCTTGCTACTGTTCCTACATGGAGTTTTATAAAATTAGAAAATTATACACATGCAACTACAATTGTATGTTGACCTACTGCAATTTAGTCTGGCTACACTTATTCTATATTTGAAAAAACAGCCCTTCACAGTGATGTGTTACACACTGCAGACTGGTTTCTACCTGCTTAGAACTGAGAATTCTCTCATTCTTTGTTCATACCAATTAGTGATGGAAACCGCACACACTGATCCAGATGTCAGATGCAGACAAGAGGTGACGGAACTGATTGGGGAAAACTGGGTAATGAGGTGCCCCCCGCTGCAGCATGCTTGATGAGTTTACTGGTGAAGTGGAGTGTGATAACATCACAGTGGTGCTGGGATGACGCACCTCTCCCAGGTTCATTAACATTCTCTTCAGTCCGAAGCCACTCACTAACTATCAGAGTCACTGTTCTGCTAAGAGGAGTCCAGCGGGCAAACACATATAGCGGGATAAGAGCAGCTTTTGATGCCATCTATGGAAATTATATCTCTGCTGATTAGTGGGAAAGTAACTCTCACTTAATATTTTAATTAAAAGCAAACATGATGTGGCTTTTCAGTTTTCCCATCTACCTAGAATTTCACATCTTTGTTGACTCTATTTTTACACTGCACAGATCATTTCCAATATAATATAATAATGCATTTTAATTCCTTCTCTATTTGTGTCATTTAAACACAAAGCATTCTGTGCATCTTCTTTTGGGCTGCTAAATAAATGCAGCTAAAGTAAATACACTTTAGGTACATTTGTGTCCAGGATGGAAGTGCCTGCATAAAGGAATTTAGCAATCTGTTATTGTTCTATTTTTTTGATTGTGTAATCAATCAGAATGAACGTATATGTGTGTTTGTGTGTATGTGTCTGTGTGTAAGTGTGATTGTATGAAGTAAAACCACATTTAAAACATACTTGAGTATAAATGAAATGCGTATGTGGGAAAAACTCCTGGACTGACCCTAGGGGTCCGAAATTAAACGTCTTGGATTGATATTGACTGATAACTATTTTTTTAGTGGTCCGTGGGGAAATCAACAATGCCTCCTCCGGTAACGGTGACCTGCTGCGGTCAATATCCCCCTCTGGTGTGCAGAAATAAAACTTCATCATGAGAGTAGCTACCGTGACAAATAATGGAAGTTATTTTCCTTTGTATGTCTGGTACTAACAAACCATTTGTTGAGAAACTGCAGCGATATTGATATTAAAACAAAAAACAAAAAACAAAAAAAACGTAAGATCAGTAATAGATTACATTAATTGTCTGTGTCATTGTTCGTCTAACTTATTGTATACGGCCATCTTGTGGTCAAGAAATACATTGCATAGGGTGTTTAAAACGTCGAATAAATGTCGAAAGATAATAACGAAACTTTTCCTCTTATTAGCGTTTTCTGAAATTCTGTGTGGATATATAAGTCCTAAATGCAGTTTGATTTTTTGTTTGTTTGTTTGTTTTACTATCTGGTATTACGTCCGATCGCAAATTCTTCCATTGGTTGAGACCTGACATGACGTCAGTCACAAGCCGGAACTGATAAACATGAGAAGCTGCTTGGGGTTTGAAGTTTGTCAGTGTTTACCAGAGAGCACAGACTAAATAAATAAATAAATAAATAAATAAAAAATACTAATAAAAAACTAGATATAATAATTAAATAAAAATGCAATAATGAGTGACAAAAATGTTTGCATTAATTCATGCACCAAAATGTATTAATAATAACGTGTTAACTTCGCCCCCTTATAATAGTAATAATACGTTTGCTAATTATAATAAAAAGTTTAATTAAAGTTAAATAAAAAGATTTTCTACCATTTAATTGAAATTGAATTATGTTTAATTTCAATTAATTGAAATTGAAATAACATCGTTAGTCTCTATTTGTGTCATTTAAACACAAAGCATTCTGTGCATCTTCTTTTGGGCTGCTAAATAAATGCAGCTAAAGTAAATACACTTTAGGTACATTTGTGTCCAGGATGGAAGTGCCTGCATAAAGGAATTTAGCAATCTGTTATTGTTCTATTTTTTTGATTGTGTAATCAATCAGAATGAACGTATATGTGTGTTTGTGTGTATGTGTCTGTGTGTAAGTGTGATTGTATGAAGTAAAACCACATTTAAAACATACTTGAGTATAAATGAAATGCGTATGTGGGAAAAACTCCTGGACTGACCCTAGGGGTCCGAAATTAAACGTCTTGGATTGATATTGACTGATAACTATTTTTTTAGTGGTCCGTGGGGAAATCAACAATGCCTCCTCCGGTAACGGTGACCTGCTGCGGTCAATATCCCCCTCTGGTGTGCAGAAATAAAACTTCATCATGAGAGTAGCTACCGTGACAAATAATGGAAGTTATTTTCCTTTGTATGTCTGGTACTAACAAACCATTTGTTGAGAAACTGCAGCGATATTGATATTAAAACAAAAAACAAAAAACAAAAAAAACGTAAGATCAGTAATAGATTACATTAATTGTCTGTGTCATTGTTCGTCTAACTTATTGTATACGGCCATCTTGTGGTCAAGAAATACATTGCATAGGGTGTTTAAAACGTCGAATAAATGTCGAAAGATAATAACGAAACTTTTCCTCTTATTAGCGTTTTCTGAAATTCTGTGTGGATATATAAGTCCTAAATGCAGTTTGATTTTTTGTTTGTTTGTTTGTTTTACTATCTGGTATTACGTCCGATCGCAAATTCTTCCATTGGTTGAGACCTGACATGACGTCAGTCACAAGCCGGAACTGATAAACATGAGAAGCTGCTTGGGGTTTGAAGTTTGTCAGTGTTTACCAGAGAGCACAGACTAAATAAATAAATAAATAAATAAATAAAAAATACTAATAAAAAACTAGATATAATAATTAAATAAAAATGCAATAATGAGTGACAAAAATGTTTGCATTAATTCATGCACCAAAATGTATTAATAATAACGTGTTAACTTCGCCCCCTTATAATAGTAATAATACGTTTGCTAATTATAATAAAAAGTTTAATTAAAGTTAAATAAAAAGATTTTCTACCATTTAATTGAAATTGAATTATGTTTAATTTCAATTAATTGAAATTGAAATAACATCGTTAGAACGGCGTTTCGTTTCTTCCTTCGTAGGTCGACTCCCTCCAAAGCTCCAAAACATACCCCCATACATGCAGTGGCGCTGTGCGCCGTATTAAAGTTGGTGGAGTTCGCCATAGACAGAGAAGAAGGGGTTGGTCTTTGGGCTTTTGTGTTGTCAGGCAGAAAGTCTGTTGACACACTAGCACCATTAGTCTGAGTGGCTCATGTCCCTGATTCATAGGCAGTGCACATTCTGCGCCGTAACACGAATATTTTCCTCCGTCTGGTTTGCAGCTAAAAAGCCATTTTTACCCAACAATGTCGGTGGGAGTGGAGTCTGGGTTTTCAAGTGAAGAGGTCCTCAGCAGCCGCTTCCCTCTGCACCGGGCATGCAGGGATGGAGATGTCGGTGCTTTGTGCTCGCTATTACAGTGCACCGCAAGCCCGACTGACCTCGCCGTCGAGGACACCTTTTACGGCTGGACGCCCATACACTGGGCGGCTCATTTCGGAAAGGTCGGTTCCGGGCTCTGCTTCATGTTTTCTGTTAATGAACAACATGGTTGAATATGGTAAACTTCTCAAAAATAGCGACCGCTATTACTCCTTTGTTAACGCGGTCTAAGTGCCATTTCCTGGTGTGCGATAGGAACGTAATGTTGTTCCTTCTTTTACATTCAAAATATATATATTTTAACTGCTATGTTATACGTCGAGTACTTCTAAAATCCATACTAATAAAATAGTATAAAGTTTATCACTATTCGGGAGCGTAACAAAAACTGCAGCCACAAGTTACTCCAACTAACATTAGCTGGCTAACTTAACAGAAGCTAACATAGCTATAACATAGTCAACAAAACTAAGAAATATTGATTCGATTTAATACAATGGCAGAAAGTAGTAATGTAACTGTAAAGTATTATTCATTGAGCTCATTCGATTAATAATCAACAAATGAAATTGCATCCGACGTATTTTGATAGCCACTTTAGTCATTTTTAAACTCTGAACTAGGACAAGTATGTGTGGAAAAGTGATATATTTAGATTTGCTAAAAGTATGTTTGTCTAGTGTCCTTTTTAGTGTCTATTTTAGTGTTCTGTCTTTTGTTTTTCAGTGTTACCGAGCAGGCCTAACCAGAATTAATGTGTTTATATATGAGTGAAAATGTGCTGATGAACATGACAACTTGCGCTGTTGTTAGGATTTTGTCCTCAAACCAAGAGATATCCAATTTTCTATGTAGGTAAAGCAAGAAACAAGAACATAAATTACCTCCACAAATCTGTAAAAAAAAAAAAAAAGCTAATAAATATAACTGTCTACTAACTTGGTAGTGGATTAGCCCTTTACTAGTTTTTTACCAGCTTTTGTTCATTATCGTGCATGTTTAATTTAATTATGTCAAAAAGTCTCCAAATCTTGCCTTCATGTTATTGATAAATATGATCACTCTTTGCTTTACTCTGCCAAGTTCATTGATTTGGCTTGTCTTCTTGTCTATACCTGCCCATTTTTTGAAGACAGTGCCTTAAATGAATCACACCTGGGGTGTTGTCTTGTGTCTAACAATGTTCCTTGTCTTCACACAGCTGGAGTGTGTGATGCGTCTCGTCCAGGTTGGCTGTGGTGTGAACGTTGTGACCTCCAGGTTTGCCCAGACTCCCACTCACATTGCTGCATTTGGGGGCCACCCCGAGTGCTTGTTATGGCTACTCCAAGCTGGTGCAGAGATTAATAGACAGGTATGGCTCCTGAGCGCATTCTTAACACGTGCCTGTGCACAATCAACCACAGAACTGATAAGATAACTTTTTGTTTCTGTGAGAAATGAGTCAAGGAATTTATGTTCACATTTTGATGCTGATGTGAACATGTTAAAGAAAGAATGTTGTCTGTGCTACAATGGAAAGAACATTGTGCAAATGTAGTTGTGTGAAAAGTAGGTGAGACATAAACACCAATAAATATTCACTTAAATATTCACAACTACAAAGTAAAAAAAAAGAAACAGATTTGGGTGTGTTCACTTTGATCCAATATGTTGGAACTGATGTAGATTTTTGGATGAGAGAATTGTTTCTAGAAACCTGGCTCAGTCATTTCTTCTGAACTACTTTGGACGAAACGATCCTGCAGAGCCCACACAGACGGTTCTTGCTGATCCCTTCAGGCAGGATCATCCTCACTGAGGGTCATGATCTTCAGTGTCTGTCGTTATTGCATAGCCCTCTACTTGACCTACATTCAGATTATGTGAATTGCTGACTTCTCCTTCCTTGTAAGGACTCCTTTCCATCAGGTTTCTGTGCAGGGCACATTCTGCAGGGACTTTATGTCATGCCACACTGCTGCTGCTTAGAAAAATTATAGTAGTAGGTCACTATGACATAACATGACGTTGTCATCATGGAAAACATCAACAATAGGCTTTCGGTTGTTCTGAATTTATGTAAATGTCAGACACTGTAGGCTATTTTTTCCATGGAAAAATAACCTAGTATCTTAGCCCAACCCATATGGAATTGTGTGTGGAAACAGTTGTCTGTTTTTATTTCCTGTCTCTCTGGACTCTGAGTAATGTGTAACTGTTTGTGTGTGTGGGTGGTGGTGGCGGTGGCGGTGTTGTTGAAGTCTGAGAAAAGTTCAGGACTTTCCCGTTGCAGTTACACCCTTTAGTTGTTTATGGAGTCTGTTTTGTTACCTTTGAACTATAATCACAAGGCAATGAAGACTGAATACAGTTGAACACACAGTTTAAGGACTCCGGCTGTTTTTGTCCTAAATGCATGTGAATGTTGCCTTTTGTTGGCAGTTGCCTTTTAGCAGTTCCGGTCTGTGTGCTAGGGTTTGGAGACCCCCATTACATTATATACTAAAAATACATTGCAGTAGATTTGAGACTGCTTGATTCCCAGACTCCTAGTCTTAGGCTTTGACCCACAAGTTTGAACTGACACTGACAGTTTAACAGGGCTTGCTCTCCTCCTGATGTTTCTTGTGCACACCTACAGTCACCCTGCTCTCCCTGTATTTGTAACTGCAGTCTTTTGCTACCACTTAGGACTATGTGGGCGAGACGCCCATCCACAAGGCTGCTCGTGCAGGCAGCCTAGAGTGCATCAACGCTCTCTTGATTCAGGGAGCGAAAGCTGAGTAAGTCCTGTGAAGGTTTCCTGGTTCTTCTTTTTTTTTTTTTTTTTTTTTCCCTTGTTGTTTGCTAATACAAAGAAACATCTTTTCTAGAGATCACCATCAACCTCGACATCAGGTTTTTGACAAAGTAGAGGTGCGGCATGATTAAGCAGCTTTAAAAGATCAGCTAAATATAGCTAAATAAGTTTTATCAATAATAAAACTTTATATAAGAAATTATCATGAGCTAAAAATACATTTTTAAGTTTTAACCTTGGTTTTCAGCACCAGTCATAGAAAGCTGCTTCACAAAATATATCATAGAAAATATATTACATATGAGATTAAATAATTATAAAATAATATATTTTAAAATAATAAAGTTAAGATTATATTGGATTGCATTATATTATTCTCGCACTGGGGAAATTGTTGAACACTGTATCACGTTCTGGCTACTTTAATAATAGGATTGTATTACAGAAAACTGCAAAAAATATCATTTTTTGCAGCATTAAAGTAATAGATACTTCGTGTATCACAATTAAAAATACAAACAATAAATATTAATACTCTTTTTTTTTTATTTTCTCCGTGCTTTTTTTCTCTAAATACATGTTCTTAAATCCCAGTGTTTGTAAAAAGCCTTTGATGGTGCTCTCCTGAAAATGTGACACGTTTGTTTATTAATCCTTTGAAATTGTTGTTTTTACATTGCAACAATTACCATCAAGTTGTCTTCTGTGCGTAATAATATTTACTCCAAACTCGCCGACTTTATAGAGAACGATTGATTACAACCATTTATTGACCCTAGATGACTGCAAACAAGGAAGGAGGTAGTTTACCATAAAAGTTAATGTTTACCTGTGAGACTGTGGTTAAATCTTTTACTTGCACTTGTAAAATGCAGCACCGTTATTACTCAGACATGAGGACAACTTGATGTGAAGGTTGTTAAACTGTTTTTAGTCCACTAGGCCATATTGCATGATTCTTGTTAAATCTAGTGTGTTTTTTCATTGGTTTAACATTTGTTTTTTGTTTTTTTTTTTTGTCTTAAATACACAGACTGACCTGATAACCAAATGCACACTGTTGGTTAAGGAAGTATATATTTTATTGTTGCATTGAATGGAATAGTATAATGCTAAACTCTAATACATTTTTACTAGAGTCAGCCACTCTTTACACCTTCATACTTGAACTGCTTATTTATCATCAGTACAACTGAGGCATGAAAAAAAGCACAACCCACTGATCCTGTTTACTATATTTAGAAACTGTACCTGCAGGGTAGTGGCATAGTGACACTGTTTTGTCACACACTTTTGTGCAGTATTTATAGCTTAATATCTAAAACTGCATTCATAACTGCATTGTAAGCCAGTCAAATGAAAAATACAGATATTGATAGTGTATAGGAAAATATAATCTGCATTGGTAGGACATTTTGGCAAAGGATTTTGAACCTAAGGCTAAGATTATTTTACTCTGCAATCTGCTATGATAAATGTCTCTACTGGACAGAACCCTGCTCCTCAGTTCACTCCACAGATTTCTGGCTTTAAGTTGGGATTTTTGGCAAGTAAGTCGACAACATTTGCTTTGACCTCTTTTAGAGAGTACTCAAGTGAACCTCAGGTCTTGATCACGGAGAATGAGAAAATGAAAAAACAAGATCTGTTTCACTGCTGACTTTCATCTTGACACTTTTCGAGGACAACTTATTTTGTGTTATACGTCGCTCTCTTCTTTTTCCATGCATAGGCAACATCCCTACTGCCAAAGGTGTTATTTTCTTTCTCAGGCGGCAGAACAAGAAGTCTTCAGTTCTACTTGTCTATCCATCATCGGAGAAGTTTGACTTGAAATTTGGCATTTTCTTGATCTTCAACAACTGTCTCTTTAATACTTCAAAAGTTAACTTGGCTACATTGTTACTGGTGTCTTGACATTTCTTATATAATTTCCTTATACGGCTCTATTGGTCTAATTTTCTTGCTAAAAAAACTCTTCAGCTCATCTTATTTTCTAACTTTGTCCATGTCTTCTGGATTTCTTGATTCTACATTCGACTCTACTCCCTATCATTTCAAAATGTAACTTTGTATTTCCCTTCCCCTTTGGTGCTTTGTGGCCATCAATTAATATATTTTCTCATCATAAATACATGCTTATGTACTTGTCTCAATGCTTGTATAAGTGACAGCTCTGTCTTTCCACTAACTTGAATAAAACATGAGTCTAGTATCAATGCCAACTTAAAGGTTTAGAGAATACATTGACATATTGAGTTGGTCAGTTCTTATGGAGCTTAAAATTAATTACCTCAAATTTCCTCATGCAGAGTAAAATAATATAAGACTAATTAATAATTTTTGTTATAATAAAATCAAGTCATTTTTGCTGTGTATACAGTACCTCAGTAAACAATTGAAAATGATTTGACATGCTTGTAATTTCGTCCTTAACTGTAAGAGAAAGATATTTTTTTTCGAAGGTTGTTCAATCCCTTTCTGAACAGTTATTATTTATAGTTTCATTTGATGCAACAATCTTAACCAATCCTCATTAACATTGGAAGAACACAACTTGAACAACCAAAGCAACTGAACAACTGAGTTGTCATCAAACAAAATGAACTAAGCAGAATTTAGATTAATGGGAATGTCGTTTTTGTAAACAGCGATAAAAAAGCTCCTGGTGATAGCTTCAGTGAATTTGTCATTGTCTAAGAAAACATTTATGTTCAGAAGTGATACAATTCTATAAAGTTAGTGCGATGACAGTTAAGTGGAATTCTGGACTCCTGTTTAAAACAAGGATTGAGAACATTTGTTTAACACTGTTTAAAACAAGGATTGAGAACATTTTTGACAGTTTGTTTAAAAAAACATTATTTTACTTTATTGTTTATAATATTATTTTAAAGTTGAGAATGAACAGGATATATCACACATGAATAAATAATTCAGATAAGAGTTTATTATGTCATCATGACTTAAAGCTCTAAACACTAGTACAGTCATTTGATTTAATCTGCAAATTAGACCTTTGGTTGTTTCACACTTCTGTGTATATTTTACTTTAATGAAATGCTTTTGTGCTGGTACTTTCCTACAATGTGCATTTGGTTGTCAGTTGATGAACAATATTCATGATGTATATAAACATGATGTTTTTTTCCCCCTGCAGATGACAGATATTGTATTAAGTCTATTATCATGTAGCTCCTATTTTCTTAGTCATGAATTAGAAAGGTAGAGGAAAACTGAGGCACACAAGTGGGAATGAGACTCATGACAAAAATACAATTTGATTCTCGTTTTAATCTCATCTCATCAGTAAAAAGGCCTGTTATTATACAACAGTTAAAAAAACTATTCTGTTATAATAATTATTTTAAATAAGGCAACGATGGCACACATAACAACGCCGCCGCCTCGCGGAGTAGTAAGGTACTGCAGTACCAGGTAGAACATACAGTAGTCAGTAACCAATCGTATACATAAATAGAAATTACTGTTGTCATTACTTTTTGTAATTATTTGTGTGTGATTGTGACTACTTTGTCTAAATAACCTTTTTGAAGAACAACTATAAGAAAAGTGGCCTTTTTAAATTTAGTACATTAGTTTTCCAGGTCAAGAAGCTGGATTTCTTTTTCCTACAATTTTTGTAACTCTTTAATTTTCTGACCAAAGTTCTGTTTCCTGAAATCCTTTTTTTCTGTGAAATACTATTGGAAAAGCCACTAGTACATGGTGTACTGTAACAGCACATCAGAGGGTTAGAGAAAAAAATACAAATTAGAGCTGAGAAATAAAGAAAATCCAAGCAACTGTATTTGGATTATCTATTACATAACAAACACAGCAGATCAACACATTCCCAACATTTGCCAAGTATTCAATACAGTCATACACAGATGTCAAAGGTTCAAGGCCTTCAAGGTTTACCCTAAAGCCAAGACACTATAGAGGAATATACAACACATTACAACATAAAAATATAACAAATAATATAAAAATAAAGAGGTGTTACACATTATAATGATATATTATATTGAGATAATATATCAGCTCACAGTTTAGTGCACCACATCCAAAGCATGTATTAGAATATTTTAAAAACTGTGTTTAATAAATTCCATTGCCCCCACCTATTGCTCCATAAAACCCCCGCTCTAATGCCTTATCTACTGGTGTCATCCAATAACATTACAAATAAAATGGTCAAATGCCAAGGGATGTCACTAATCCCTGCCAGTACCATATGCATGTTCTACTTCACTTCAATCTTCAGTCTGCATGTTTTTGCACATTGGCCAGGCCGTAGTTATAAAAAATGACAACTTTAAGTGCAATACCGTCTCCTTAAAAATGTCAAAAACTAAGGTTTTGAGGTTATTTTTGTCATGAGCCTCTGGGGTTTAGTTGAAGCATCATAGAGTTACCAGCAGGTAGGAAAGTGTTTATGAGCTGCCAGTGAAGAGCACAGAGGAGAGTCAGAGGCTAAGCTCAGCAGCTGGGTCACATTTATACAGCATCATGTACTGAACTCTTCTCTGTTTACTGCTAACACTCATCCTGTTGCAATGCCATTTTTACTGTACCAGGTATTTTTTACTTTGTAGCACAGAAATGTTTTCTTTTGTATGTCACAGTATTAACACTATACAGTATCATAGTCTGTTTTTTGATAATCTTTTGTCACCTTTTCCTTCATAAAAGTGACAATAAGTGACACAAAAAGTTTTCTATATTGTTAACAGAAACAAGAACCGTACGTCTTAATGTTTTGCAGCCATTGAATTGGAAATGACTTGGTTTTTTCAAGTAATCCTAGAAAGGGGGAGAATAGACACTGCTGAGTCTGCCCCGTTCCCTGGGATAGCCGCACTGTTGTGGCATTGAGTGTTCTCACTATCGCTTCCTATCTACACACTGGCAAACTGTTGAGGTATTTCTTGCGGTGATTGGTTTTAATGCTAGGTTTTTATAATGAATCAATAAAAAAGTTTTAGACCTGCATGCTTTGCTTATTATCCATGATTGTTCCTGTATCTAGTCTCTTTTTTTATTTTGTTTTTGTTATATAATTCATTTTTTTAATGATTTATGTGAACTAATCATAGGAGCCTTTATATGGACAGGTTTAATCACGTGAGTCTCGTATCAACATGTAGCATGACTATAGGCTGCCTCTGGGAGATGATAGTTAGAGAAGATGCGTAATGTGTGCTTAGGACTCAACAAGCAAAGCATACCAGGAATTTATCAAGAATTAACGTTTCCTTTTGTTTCACCTCTGAATCTGGGACATTGAGTGTGAATTAAATTTGAAATTCTTTTTGGTACTTTACACAAATCTGTAGATGACTGGTCTCACCAGAGGAATAACTTCTGAAATGTTTTAAGCCTTTAAGAAGCTTAGTTTGACCATGTAGTTTGTGTTACCAATTTGAAAAAAGAATATAACAATATAATATAACAATATAATATAACATACCAAGGATGAGAGAAAATGTTGGAATAAGGATTCCTGGTAACAGTCAGGCGAAAACGTAAGGATTTGTGGATTAAATTCACAGGAAGTTATTAGATCTGTGTTGCTATGGCAAAGTGCTTAAAGCAAAGTTTTACAGCTTATTTATTTCATTTAAAATGGAATCCATGCAATAAGGCAATTTACTAAGTTTATTTATATATATCGACATGGACTGAGTTGACATTTAAAATCCATAAAATCAACATAATGGAACATAATATGATTAACCACACATAAGTAGTGTGGTTGATTAATTACATATTTATTGGCAGTTGAAAATTTAAAATGTACAGAGCATTAATCTGTGCTAATACCACATGGTAGCTTGTACATATACTTAATTTTATGGGATTTTAAAAAACAAAATTGCCTGAGAGCCACAATGGTCTTAAAGTAATTAAAAAAGATCATATTTTCTATAATGTATTTTCTCTTAAAAATTGGTTATTTTTACAAGTTTAGAATGGAGACACATAGGAACAGTTGTATAGTATCATTATAATAAATAATAAAAATAAATTTAAATTCTCAAGAGATTAACTATTCCTAAACGTGAGGCCAGTCCGTCTATGTTAACGTCAAACTCTTGCAAGTCTTAAGTTCAATCATTTGTTGGATAGAACCTTGGAAGCGTTAATTCTGAAGGGGACGGATTATGTGCAACAAGTAATTGTGTGTTTTGTTTTATGTATATATATATATATATATATAATTGTTTTCTTTTGAAAATGCTTTTTCATAAATACTGCAATTAGACGTTTTTCTTTTTGCACATCATCAAAGAAAAAAAGCACAGCTGAGCGACCAAACCGAAGCCTGTCATGTGCTCCTGTCCCTGTACATGGTTTTACAGTTTATAAAAAACAATTGCTAAAAAAAAAAGAAAGATAAGTGTAGCATGTGGTGTCCGCAGAAGTAGCTTTTTATTCCACACAAAATATATATATATATATAGTTAACCCCAGACTGATGTAGCAGTTTTCATATTTAGTTAGAAATACCAACTTAGATTAGTACCAGCCGTTCTTGTTAGTAGACAAAGACGTGACTGTTTAAAGAACTCATTTTCCAGTGTGATGGTGTTTAATACAAGCTCACTGTTGTTTTGGTGACAAGCTCATCAACAGAATTAACCATCTGTTGCTTTGTGTACCCTCATTAGTTTAAATTGATTACTAAGCAGCAGAAGAAACATTTGTTTTAATTTAATTACCACAGTATGGGGTTATAATTAATCCTCTATTTTATGTTCTTGGTGCAATCCAAATTCCATCCTGGCTGTACTTCCATGTACATGTGTGATCTTTGAAGTTGTGAGACGGCACAGTTTGCTCATTCATTGCTGTACTGGAAAACAAAATCCTAGTCCTGCTGCAACTGGAAATGATCAACACAACTGACTCTGAACAGAAATGTTTGGGGGGGAAAAACCCTGAGAAGCAGCACAAAACATTCTTGTTCCTTCACTGTCTTGTTGCCTCTTCTTGGGAAAAAAAACAGACTAAAGAAGTTCCTTCATGTCTTACGGACACATCTGGAGTTTTCAGGCTTGAAGTTTTCAATTGTTTCTTTGACAACTCAAGAAACAGAAGATTTCTACCGACGCCACGTGGATTCTGAATCTTGCCCTAAATATTCTTTCTTGAAGACTTCAGACTTGAAAAAATCTTTGTACAAATGTCTTTGTACACTTTGTCTACTGGTCATTGAAATCTCTTCCTGGATTTTGGTCTGTGAAAGAATCTTGAACATATATCAGCAATGGACTTGTGAGATGATGGTGAACCTTAGTCCTCCACACTGCTGCAGTGATCTCCGTTGGATCAAAGTGATGTGTTTACTTTACAGAGTATTTCAGGTATGGATGCTTATCTACAGATGTCTTGATCATGTCCTCTTGCAGCAGCTGATATTCGGCCCCATGTATTTGGAAAAAATAGGAGTCTAGATCTCAGTTGGATCCAATATGGATCAGTCGTCATCTCTCAAGATGATGACGGGGAGAAAACCGGAGGGAACAATTCATTAGGTTTGTTTACATGTCTGTCTATGAGCGTATGTGGATGTCTGTGTGTATGTGTGAATGTGTCTTATTCTATATATATATATATTTTTAATTTCATGTGTTTTGATCAAACACACAGTGTCTGTTACTAACACCTTCCTTTCTCATTGTGCAGTATGAGGAATGCCAGTGGGCTGACTGCTGCCGACCTGGCCCACGCCCAGGGATTCCAGGAGTGTGCTGAGGTTCTCTCCAATGCCCAGAACTTCCAACAAAACATGGCTCAGTTCCGCAACGGGGCTTTTCTGAATGGCACGATCCAGAGTGTGGGTCACACCCAACCCGTTCTCCTTCAACGCAGCCTCTCAAATGGTGTGCCCAACAGAAAGAGGTCATTCGATGGCATGGAAGCAAACCCAGTGAAGAAAGCCAGATCAAACGGTGGGTCCCAGAGATAAAACCATTTCTGTAGTTTTTTAAACTCTTTTTTTTCTCTAATTTCCATTCGCTCTGTTTCTCTCTCTTTGTCTCTCTCTGTATCTTTGTCTAACTGTCACACATAATAATTGTAAGAGAAATGTTTTTTAAAAATGTGTGAGAAATTACCTCATTCTGGCACAGAAAAATTAAAACAGGATGACCCATAGTTTTAATGTCTAGGTAGATTAGTGGTTAATGGGAGTTGGGATCTGACTGAAACGGTTTCATTTCAGGATCTTCTGGATTCAATACTAATTTTATCATGGGGAAGACTCCTAATGCACAAAGTCATTTACCCTAGGACAATATTTCCTCAAAGTTTTTCTTCAGTTTTCTTCTTTTGTAGCTAGGACTATCGTGAATCGCCCACTTCACCTAGGAAACTCAGAGTGAACTCTAAATTTTTTGAGGCATCTTTCTCTGTCTTCTCTCTCCTTCAGGTTTGAGTGTTCATCCAGAGTTCATGAACGGGAATGGGCCACTAGGTGGTGCTGCAGAAGTGGAGAGCATGAACATGGAGTTGACAGCGACTGTAACTACAGGTGGGCCGGGACCATTTGATTTTGGGCTGAATGGGTTTGCGCCTGAAGGGCCAATGGAGCAGTGTGAGGACAGAAATCCTGTAGCCAAAGAGCTGGAGGTCATCACTGTAGCATCAATGCAGACTCCATGTCGCTGCACTAACTCTTATGCCTACCTGTAGAGGGCTTGAGTGTGTGAAGTCACACATTTTAATGAACCTGTTTGTGCAGTTTTGTTTTGTTTTGTTTTTTGCTATTGCTTCCCATATAACGTCAAAATGTAAAACTTTTAAAAATGTTTTTGTTGGTTAGTTGCATTGATGCGAGAGATGTATTTTCTACTTTCTTTGGTAATAATACTGGGATGATCTAAAAATGTTGCTTTACAGTTATATTTGGTATATGTGAACAGTTTAACAGTTTAACTGTATTATCTTTAATGCTTAGCTCTAGAAATTAATCATTTAGTTTGCCACTATTCTACATAATCCTACATGTAACAAAGATATTGGCGTTCTCATGATATATTGTGAGTGACTATTATTCTGGATGAAGAGAATTTTTTTTCTTCCCTGTCATATATGAGTTACTTTACAGTGGTTCCTTTATTTGCATTTGCTGTATGTTCTATTGATTCTACTGTGTAACAACTGTTGAACTGTGTGAGCATTTTTGTTAGGAACTAGCTGAGCTTGCACATCTTTATGTAATAAATAAGGATTTTGAAATTGTGGGGCATTTACAATTAGTATTTGCAAATAATTTAGCAAATAATTTTTACTGCTCAAGAAAAAAAGCATGTATTTACAAACTTTGCAACATAAAAAAGCCTTACTTCTTGGGTTGTATTTACTTAATGTACATAATTTCATCTTTTATAACGTAACGATGAGGGACTTGTTTTTTGTAGTACTATTTCATGTTGAGTGTGGTGTTTTTCCATGCCAGGTTTGAGTATACAAATATTGAGTTTGGAAAATTCAGTGGGCAGATTAAGCTTTGTACTAAGTTGTGTGAAGTTATTAAATGTTGATATATTTTATAAAGCTGACATTGGTCTGCCTTTGTTTTCTCTTATTTGCCATAGATGATGTTACCTACAAACATATTGGTATTATAGATTTATGTAGAAGTATCACTTTTGGCACCTCCATCAGAGGACACCCGATGTGGCAATAATTTACTTGATATGATGCCCAATGCCCTTTCTGATGCAACCCAACCTGAGGTTAGGGACTGTGGAATTGAATCTGGAAAAAGACTGAAAACTTACCATTATTCTACTGTGGCCCGCCCCATTTCATTTTAGATGCATTTAAAAATTGTATTAAATGTTCAATGTTCAGGTTTTTTCAGTCAAAGTTCCAAAACCATGATTTTTCTGACAGGGCAGTAGCCTAATTATTACAGTTGGTGAAGAACTAGGTCACTGTGTCACGGCGCAACATCTATGCTTTCAACATACAGATTAGGATCTGATCTATTTAAAAATAAGGACTCTGTCAGTAGTTGCATACAAACTATATGAAGCACCTATTTTTTTTACTGTTAATTTTTCTAGCTGCACTGCAATATTGAGAATATTGTTTTTGTTTTTATCTTTCTCTTGTATTCTAAGACACGGGAATGGGTTTATTTTAATTATTCATGCTCTTTCTGTGTCTCATTTTCAGTGACCAGTAATAAACACTGCATTGGCCATGGCTTAAATGAAGTCAGACATTCACTGCCTCCACCAGTTGAGTTCTCTTCTGACCAACATCGCATCACTGACTCTCCTGAGCTCATCAGCACTGCAGTCAGCCAGATGGAGCACCAGAAGTGTGTGAAGGCAGCTCAGCTCTATGACCTGGTTCTTCACAGCACCATGCTTCTTCACTATGGACTGTAAAGCAAATGATTCTGGTTTTGCTTATAAGACTGAATCAGATGTTTGCCTTAAATGCCAGTGAATGGTTTCCATTGGTAAATTATTATTATTAGTTATTATAATAGTTATTTGCTGTTGTAAAGTGAATGCATGTTTTTGTACAATAAATCTTAAGGTTTATCTTTGCTTATAAAAAAAGTTAAATATGCAAGAAGTTTTGTTTTGTCAATTTTTCCAGTACAGTATTACACTGTGTACCCCTTGGCATGAACGAAAGTCTTAAATTTTCTCTTCAGATTTTTGAACGTACATTAACCATTGCTTTGTAAAGACAAGTTAGTTAACGTGCTTTTGGCCATCTATAGGAATTTTTTTTATACCTTTTGAGGTTCGTTTATCATGTAGTCAAGTTGAAACCAGAATCCGCTTTATTAGTGTCGGTATAAATTTGAAACATACAAGGTGTTTAATTTCAGTGTTCAATTTTTCTGCTACTTTGATATGGCGTTAAAATAGCAGCGGGGACAGTACATTGCAGAGACAACAAGGCATGAAAAAAACGTCATGGTGAAGTTTAAGGATTAGTTTACATAAAATAACGCATGTTTACGATGTGTTCTAACAAGCAACGATCAAAATGTCTATGGACCAACGATTGTAGTTTTACTGGGTGTTAATGATCTTTTTGAAGTAATTTTGTTTCTAGAATTTAGCTTTTCTTTTCTTTTACTTTTTCTTATTTTTTCTTCAGTCACCGTTCACCAGCGGGACTACATGGTTCCTTCAACACTAGCTCATGTGTTGTGCTACAGCTGTAGTAGCATGTACCCCGATGCCAACAGTAACCTGTCACCAGGAGCGACCTTCAACATGGTACTGCTGATGCACAAACATTACGTCACACCGACCACGCCCCGTGGTTTTCGACGCCTCCAACGGGAGTGGGCAAGAAGAAGAAAATTAATACAATTAAATTTCGGAACACAGCAGATATATATCACCTTAAATATATATGACAATAATAAATATTCAAAATACGATGATATATTTGGCGCAAAAAGTATAATAAAAATTCCTCAAAAGGTATTTTGGTGGCGATGACCTATAAACATCCCTGCTTTTCACCTGACATGGTATCGTCCAGTAAACCTAGCTGGGCTAACCAGAGTGTCTGGATTATCTTGAGAGACGGTGGAGCTATCGTTGTGGTGTCTAATAACTCTTTAAATACAACACAAATTACTTATAAAAGTAAGCTGATATTAGCGTATCAGTTTAGTCACAACGTTTTTCTATAAGTTAATATGTCAACTCCCGCCAGAAGGAGACTTATGAGAGATTTCAAACGGTGAGTCTATGGAAAGAAATAACGCTGATAATGTTGGCTAACTATGATTAGTCAGAAGTTGCTAACTTAGCTTGGGTAAGATTAGTTAAAAAACGAGTAATTGATACGTTTTGCTATTTTAAACTCCAACTTGTCTTTCTAACGTTAAATAAGCCTTCGTTTTTTGTTATCGGTTTCTATGCTAAATAATATTAACTTTTTAGTACTCTCGCTTGCCTCGAAGCTAGAAGCTAACAGTGCTAACAAGCCGATACTAATGTACGTGAAATGTTTAAACGAAAGGAGCACTTAACAACAATGCCTAGTGTTCGCACACGGCCTTATGCAAACAGAAAGAAACCATGTTTCTGTTAACGTCACCTTTAATCAAGTGCTGCTATTTTTGACTACCTGCGGCCTGATCTGATATAAATTAATCTAATTTAGCTTCAGTGAATGTGGTTTTGCTGCGACTAGTCATACATTTCAGATAATTTTGTGTATTTGTCATTCCAATATTGATATACAAGACATGTTTAATTATATTGAAGAAAATGTCAAAACTATTGTTTAGACAACATGCGTGCCAGGGAAAGATACAGATGTAATCAATTAATAAATGACATTTAGTTAATAGTTTATTTGGTTTAAGTTATAGTTTTGTCCAATGTTTGTGTGCAATTGATGATTGAACTGTGCATGTCTGAAACTGTGTTTTTTTATGTTCTATTGAGCAATGTAAACATGAGGGGGAAATAATTAGTGAGTAGCTAAAAAAAATAATCTCAGTATCTTCAATAAATATATATTTAAAATGTTTGATTGGATTGATAATTTATGTATTTGTACCTAAAGTAGGACAAATATTTAAAGCTATTTGTTTTAGTTTTTATGAAACAAACAGCACTGCATACCTGTGTTAAGAAATATTTTTCTCTGCAGTAAAAACCTCACAAGAATCTTGTCACTGTCATGTGTTGCAACTTGTTTTCAACTTCACCTGCTTTAGATTCTGCCTTCATGAATTGAGTCTGAAGTATTTGAGGTAGAATGCATTCATGAGTGCACATTACCTGGAATTTCAAATAGTTTTACCTTAATCTCCGAGTGTCTGTCTCTTCTACAGTATCGTATGTACTATGTATATACATTATATATGTTGTGTAAAAAATATAATCTTAATTCTAACCTACTGTAAGCAGTGAGGTTTGTGGTGTACATGTGGATGGACATTAAAATGTTGGGTTTTTTTTTTTGGTTTGGGCATCAATAGTAGTAGCAGTGCGAGGATCATAAAATAATGTTCCTTTAAAAAAAAGTATTGTTGTCTGATGACAGATCTGCTTCTGGTCAGATTGACTTTATCCAAACCTATTCTTCATTCTGACCTAAATGTGTAGGGTTATCCAGTAGGACAGTACAAAGCCTTTGTAGAGTCAGCTTGCCACACATGTACATATTTGCATATGCAGTACACATACATACTGTATATGCATGGTTTCTATTACATTAAAACCACCAGCACTACAGTTATCTGTTTTTTTTTTTGGCAGGTTGACCTATCATTAACAGTGTTGCTCTTTGTGTGGGGTAATTTTAAAATTAAGACTTAAATGTCACACACCATGAACGAGTGTGACCATTGTCCTCTGATGACATGATTCCACCTTAATTCATTTGCACAGACATAATCACCCAGCCAAAGTCTGAATTATTCTATTAGGAGGAGAAATTAATCAACATAGTTTAATTTAGCCTTTAGCTATGGCTAAAGTTGGAGACCATTCATTTATGGGATATGTTGGACCCAGATATCTGGCAGAAAATATGAATTACTTTTTTTGTTTGTCTGTTTAAAAGATTACAAGAGGATCCTCCTGCTGGTGTCAGCGGTGCCCCATCGGAAAACAACATAATGGTGTGGAATGCAGTCATATTTGGGTAAGAGACTGATGCTCATGTATGAAACTTTCTTATGTTTTAAAGGTGAAATTAATTAGTACATAATATGTTCCCTCCACAGCCCTGAAGGAACACCCTTTGAGGATGGTGAGTAATTTAATTTGATTCATTGCTGTTACCAACTGTAATTGCTATTTTAGAATGGTATTTTTGTGTCTAGTTGACTGTAGTATATTAACTGCAATATTTGATTATCTAACATCACAAAAATATAAGTTTAGGTGACTTATCAGGAAGGTATACATTACTAGCTCCAACTGAAGTTCAGTACCAGTACCCCACCACGTGGAAATACACAGGTTTATATTTAGTTCCAGAAAAGTCATTTTTTTGACTAATCATGGAGCTGTACATTAGAGCCTGCTCTTTGCTGATAGAAAAACTAGAACTTTGGATGGTTTTCCGATAATCGTTATCACCCATGATGCATCGCGCTGCTGGCCTTGTTGTGCAGCAAAAGACGAAAAAGAATTGTAAACAATCGATAATGACAACAAAAGACAAGAATATTGAAGTGCCGGAGGTCGATCAGACCAACTTGTTGTATAGAAATTAACTGGACACAATTACAAAGGCAAGGTATTTGGACAAGTTGAAAATAACGGATGGAAAAGACCCATACAAAGTCAACAAAGCTGAGTGGACGCGGGCGGACATTGAAAATTAGCCAGACAATGTATATCATACAGTATTTATTAACACCCAAATAATACAGCGTGTTATTGTAAAAAATCACAGTAGCATGTATGGCTGTGTCTTTTGTGAACATCATTAGAATAACAGTTTACATGGAGGACTTACATTTGCATTGTGTGTATTTGAGAATTTAAGAATGCAAAGCACATTTTGATATATTGTAATTTTATTGACATTGAACATATGAATTAAATTAAAGTATAATGTAATTACCCGAAATAAAGTGTTCAGAACAGACTTTGTAATGTCTATTGCTAGGATCTGGGTTAAAATTAGCACGGTTAATACATAAAAGCAATGGCATCCTTCTTTCTGTTGAAATATCCTCCAGCAGCTTCCCTTGGTGACAGATAGCTTTATGTAAAAAAACTTCATCTTGCGCTCTCCATTCCCAGATTGGTTGGTAGAACTCCACACAACACAGGTATTAACCATTATCGGTGTGCTTTTATGTATTTAATATCTATCTATACTCTCTTTTGCCGCACAAGATGGCGGACTACGGAAGTATGGGCCGTAGAGTGACATCATCGGAAAACTATCTATTCCTAACTCTTGACCCATAAAGATGACATAAATCCTTAAGAAGTTCTTCAACCAATCTTTAGTGTTTTTCTATCCAAACGAAGGGTCCAAGACAGTAATCTGAGGAAACAAGAAATGCATCATGACTCCTTTTGTGTGTCAGGCTACAGACAGTCTAAGCTAATATTAACAATGTTACATGAATAGACATGTGTTTTGGCTGTTCTGTCTATTGCAATGTCAAATACAAGTTAGAAGGTTTCAGGTGTATATACAGTTTACTGTGTACACAAATAGTACAGTATTAGTCTTATTTAGAGTTCAAGTTAGTCATAGTCACCAAAATACACCCTGTCTGAATAGTGCCTCTAATTTGCATAAAAAAGTATGTATGAGAGCAAACATCTGGATATTGTGTTTTTATTACAAGTAATTTTATCATTCTGATTTCCTTAGGTACATTTAAACTAACTGTAGAGTTCACAGAAGAATATCCCAACAAACCCCCCACAGTACGATTTGTGTCAAAGATGTTTCATCCAAATGGTAGGATTTTTTTATTTTATTTTATATGATTCCTTATCTCCACATATATAGTGCATGTTTAAAATGTTTGTGACGTCTGTGGTGGTAATTTTTCTGTCTTTCCACAGTTTATGCAGATGGAAGTATATGTTTGGACATCCTACAGAACCGTTGGAGTCCCACCTACGATGTCTCCTCTATTCTAACATCCATCCAGGTATGAGATGTCAACAACGCATTTCTGTATTATTAGAGGGTTTTTTTTAAAGTTTTTTATTGGTAAGAGTTTAGAAAGGTACTACTTGGCATAACTCAAAAAGTAAATTAAAATGATTAAAAGGTGATAACCAAATTGGTTTCTTTAAACATAATTATTAATTAATTTTCCAAAATACATTTTGAGTGGTTAGCCACAAATAACTTATCCTGTATTTATTCCCAAAAACAAATATAACTCATACATAGCTAAAAGCAAGTCAAACACATTATTTAGCCAGGTAAAGTGATGTTATTGATTTGCCTAAACTTTTGATAGTCTTCCTTATCTTTGCAACTTCCAGTAGTTTGAATTTGCCATTCCATTGAACCATTCAGGGCTTCTAAATAATTATAATACCCAATGTGAATGAATAGGGCTGCCTTACAAAGATTAGAGATTTTTTTTTTAATGTGACCAGACAATATTTTTTCCCTCATGGTCAGGACAAATCTAAAAATTTAACTGTATTAACTGTTATTACTGTATTAATCCGACATCTACACATCTGTCTTAAATTAGAAGTTAATAAACATTCGTTCTTCACTGCTCAAACCTTCTTACCTTCTTGAACTTTCTCCTCCTCAGTCTCTGCTTGATGAACCAAACCCCAACAGTCCAGCCAACAGTCAGGCCGCCCAGCTGTACCAGGAGAACAAGCGGGAGTACGAGAAGCGCGTGTCTGCCATTGTAGAACAAAGCTGGAGAGACAGTTGACCTGATGGTCCTCAAAGCTGAGTTCTACATCGTGAAGCTGTGTGTGTGCTGCAAGTTTTAGTGGAGAACCTCCTACTTTGGGGCCCTAAACCCTCAATCTTTTTTTTTTTTAAGCCTTTATGCACTTTACCTTCTATTTCTCTTCATATATATTTTTCTTTTCTTACTCACCAGGAAGGATTTTTTTTTCTATTCTCCATGACCAGTCCATCAGGGGAAATGTGCTGAATCTCACTTTGATGTTTTATGAACATGAACTTGTGAGCCATCACCCGAAATCTGTTTTCTAACATGCTGTAATAACTCGTCTCAAGGGTGTCATAGCACTCTGCCCCCTCTCTGACTTCAGTGTGACCACCCTGCCTTTTTCTAGAGAGAATGATCCGTCTGAGTGTTTAGTACTTCAGCAAAATCAGAGATTTACACCACCTTTAAAAAGAAAAAAAAAGATTTGCTGTGCTGTGAACTCTTGTTATATGCATGACAGTCAGAGTGTATCTAAGTTTCGTTCCAGTACTTGTGTATATAGGAATCCTCCAACTCAAATTTATGTACAGATTTTGCACTGCTTGTCTCCCACGTCATTTTTTTCAGCACTTGTAAATAAAAAGACATTTTCATCCTTAAGCGTTGGTAAGTATTTACTAAATATATAGAATTCAAAACAAACCAAACTGTTATTTTTGCCATCAACAAGAGTTCAGTTTCTAGAAAAATTCAGTTCTATTTAAGAAGGGTGTCTGCAGATTAACTCCATGTTGAAGGATGCTGTAGAGTTTTATTGTGGTTTTGTCACTTTTCCTATAATAATAGTAATAATTATAACAATAATGCAAAGGAGAATGGAATGCAGCTGGTTACAAACATGCAGGTTGTATTGTTTGAGAGTATTTTTCTGCCTATGTAGCAGTTACAAAAATAACTTATGTACACAACTCTTGTCCTTTCATTGTTGTATCAGTAAAGGGAAACAGGGCTCTCTGTTTCCTTTTACTGTTACAACAATAAAAACCCAAGGATTAACGCAATATTGTTTGTCAGACCAGACAGAACGAGCTACCTGTTGTACACTCGCTCCTTTTTTGCCCTTTCTAAGGCCTTGTCCATGGTCTTCTCATTCTCCCCTCGACACTTTGGGCAGTACCACTTTCCCTTGGGCTTATGATGAAGACCGACGCAGGAGAAATGGAACCACTCTATGGGACATTCGTCGTTATCGCAGCCGATCATCTCACCGTACGACACCTGTTCGCACAGGCAGTACGTGGGTTCATCTGGATCGATGGGCAAATCTGGGGGTGACACTTCTCTCTCTGACTTCCCCTTTGACCGTTTCTTCTTCTTGGAAGATGTTTTTGCACGCTTCTCCCGCGATGCTCCAACCCCTACGTCCTCTACGTGATCCATGCCACTGTAACTTTCCCGATTTTCTCCATTTTTCTGGCGCCTGGAGCGCTTTCCCCCGGCCTTGTCTGCGCCACCTGAGTTCGGTGTGACCTCCTCTCGCTTCTTGTCGTGGTGGCCAGGTTTGCCAGTGACAACGGTGGCTGCTGATGTGGACATAATGGATGCAGAAGTGGTTGTAATGGATGGTGTGGTGGGAACATGGCTTTCTGGGACTTCTTGAGAGGAAATGAGAAGTTCGGAATGCCAGTCGATTTGTCGTGTTCGGTTCTCCACCAACTCCACCTGTAAAAAAAGGTATGTTTGTTCACTCATTCAAGATTTGGAAATATTAACTGGGAGCAATTTATTTTAAGAGAAAATCTAAATGAGATAGTGTCCATTAGGCACACATTAAAATAAACCTGAACATTTGAGTGAAGATGTTGGTCAGGGAAAAACAGAGCTAATAAATGATAATGATTCTGCCAACTGTGGGTTAAACCTATAGAAAAATATCATCAGGAGCATAATGCTACAGTTGACATTTACTTGAGCCTTTAACTAACAATGTTAATTAACAATAATCAATGCCAGAGAAGCCATCCGGTCTTACCATCTGACCAGCAATCTGGATCTTTTCATCTCCGAGCTCTTGACTTCGAATCAGAGCTCTTTGAATAGACAGCTGAAGCTTGCGCCGCTGTAGCATGTCAGGTTCTCTGCGATAACGTTCATATGCGTCATCTAGCTCCTTCAGAACATCTGTCAACAAAACACACATGGGAAAAATGTGCCTTAACATCATTTAAGGTGAATGTGCATTTAAGGTCAATGACCCCACTGGGGTCAGTGTCTTTCACTGTCCAGATTCTTTACCCTGATATCTTGCATCTATTTCCTTCATGAGGGTCACACTTCTCTGTAGGTCAAAAGGCAGGGATTCCACCAGGTCCAAATACTCCTCAACATAATTCACGACCACGAGGCCCGGATCACCATTGGCTGGATTCAACATTGTGACACTGTCTTGACAACAGGACACTCCTGATCTGCCACCTGCCAGGTAAAAATCATTTTTTGGTTTATTGTAATGCTGTTTTTGTATTTGTATTGTATTTTTTATTTGCAGTTCTGATCAGCTCAGTTTGTGCATTTTTTTTTTTACTTTTAAAATACGTGTGGGCTGGATTTAACCCCCTAGCAGGTCAGTTTTGGCCCACGGGCCTTATGTTTGACACCCCTGGGTTAGTAAGTATAGAGGGTGGGGGGCAACAGTGTACATAACGGAAAGTAAATGTGAGCAAAACAAAATACACATAACGCATGAGAGCACCAACTCTTTCAAGAGCTGTAAATACACCCATCGACACGTACGGGGAGAACATGCACACATCATGCTTAGAAACCATCAAGTGATCACCTTGTTCTAAGACAAGCGCAGTCGTGGCTTAAAAACCTACATTCATTTATTCACTTTACAGCACTTAATCATTTTTGTTTGCCGTGGTGTTGACGCTAATCCTAGTAGTCATGGCGTGAGGGTGGGGTAGACCCTGGGCAGTTTCTGTGTCCATCACAAGCCCACATAGACAATAACCATCCACGTACACATTTTGTCAATTTAGAGTGTCCAGCTGGACTTCAGGAGAAAAGTATTCGGACCGAAAGATCGGAGATCTAACAAGCGAACTGGAGCTGGACGACAAGCGCACAAACCATGTCGTTTACCTACATTAATCGAGCGTGACCTTGTGTGCAGCTATTATGATAACCAGACCAGGGGTTTTTGAGCAGTATGCGACGTTTTGAAATGTCAAACACGATGCTCTGACCCCTATAACAGAGTTTCTCTCTTCGTTAAATAATGCTAAACAAGGATGTTCTCCTTCAAACCCGCGTACTAAACGTGACTCCATCCTTCGATTTTTTTTTAATGCAAAGAAAAAAACGATATATGCAAAATACGACAATAATTTAAAGTGTTGAGAAAAACGTTTGTCAACAAACTATGTTCTACCTCAACAACCAGACTCGTTTATTTGAAATGTAGTTTCCACTGTTACTGAACAAACCAGCGAAAACAACGGTCTCAAATATCACTTTAAGCTGACATGTGATACTTAAAAATGCAGTTCGTCTGTATTTCTGTCTCGTTTTCTTCTACAGTAACAGTTAGCCACGTTAGCTCAGGTTTATGACGCTACTACGCGGTCTGGTAATAAAGTACAAAAAACCAAAACCATGCGAACACAGTGAATGTGTATGATTAAAAGCCACATCACCGCACTAGAGCTTACCTGTGAGGAATTAGTTTATTTTCAGCGGCAAGAGTTCACATGAGCTTTCAATCTTGTGTGGCAGACAGCTGCGTGTTAGCAGCTAATGTTAGCTGTCGGCTAAAGTGCCTGACGAAGTATTGCAGCCGTAGCTCCACTGCGAAGTGGTTGTTGCAGCGACAGCAGTGGAATACGTTGTAATTCAAAATACCAATGGTTTTTTACTTATCCACTTGTTTAAGTGTTATTATTTATCAAACTCTAGCAACATCGTCACCTTAAATAGACTACCGCTGACAACTTGCTTGACGTTGACCAAGTGTGATTTACAAGACAACACAAAACCACGGCGTAACCACGCTGCTCATTAGGAGTGCCCTCATGTGGTAGCAATTGTAAGTTACTAAGATTGTCCAAAAAGACTCCAGCAAATAACAAGGGAAATTGATGACTTTGGACTCGACTTCACAAAGAGTAAAGAGACTTTGCACTCGACTTGGACTTTAATATCAGTGGCTCATGACTTGTCTTGGACGTTTTGACTTAAAAAGATTGCTACTTTCCTGTAGCTACATAGACATGGACATTGTTTTGTTTTTGTTTGTTTTGGGGTTGTTTTTTTTTTGGGTAGGAGTTTTCATTCATGCACCCTTTAGGTCCTATGGGACAGAGTTTTGTTTTCACACACACACCCTTAATTGAATTATGATTGGGAACCTGGTTATACGTATTTCATATCTGTTGACTCTGCTGAAACGAATCTGCGAAAACAAATCTGTGACAACGAATTTTTGAACGAATCTGTGAGAACGAATCTGGGGTTAGTTCACAGCAAAAGATTAGTTCAGAGAGTGATTCGTTTGCAATGAAAGATTAGTTCATCGTTTGCAAAGCAAAAGATTAGTTCAGAGAGTGATTCGTTTGCAATGAAAGATTAGTTCACATTGAAAGATTAGTTCGCAAAGAGTAATTCGTTCCTGAATCTGCGAAAACACGCAGAGAGTGATTTGTTAGTAGTGAAAGATTAGTTCTCAGAGAGTGATTTGTTCGCAGTGAGTGATAAGTTCGCAGTGAGGGATTAGTTAGCAGAGAACTACCACCTTTTTGGCTGAGACCGGTGGATGGAGATTCTGAACCAGCATTCTGCAATTTGTGTAAAACGGCTTGTCTGATGTGCATGGTGTTGGCTCTGATGGGAAACGGCACGGTACACGTGAGTCTCACACAAGAAGTACACAACAGAAAGTATAGCATATAAGTTACCAGTGTTTACCATGCAGAGCATTATGAACATTCATATCGAGTCAACGTCCACTCTGCACATACTAGCTGTATAGAGTTCTACAACGATGCAGAATATATGTTCATGGCCATCGAGTCTTGTCATAGCCTACATTTTAACATTTGTTTGCTTTTCTGCTACCAATGTGTCTCATAAACGTGCTGTTTATAGTGCAGAGAAAGGCTGTTGGCCTGCCATCTACTGGTGTGCTTTTCAGGTTTAGGTTTGTCTTTGGTACAATAGAGTTTTTGTTTGATTTGTAGGGGTAAATGGCGAGATACGTGCATGTAACTTGATAAAAAAAGCTGGCTTTGAATGATTGCGGCTGTTCCTCTTTGTCCCACTCAAACCTGCCATTTGTCCTGCATTTTGTCAGTTTGGGGGTGGTCACCCACCTTAAAGTTCACATTTTGACAGAAAAATTAAAAAAGAAAATTCTAACAATGTTCTCTAAATGCCCAAATTTTATGAGAAACTTGCAGGAAAAGATGAAATTTTGAAAAATAATCTCACAAAGATTTTTGTTAAACATATTATCGTTAAATAACAGTTTTTGACCAAAAATGACACAAAAATTTGACGTTTGACAAAAAATCTTACAAAAACAAAATTCTGAAAAATGTTCTCTAAATGCCCTATTTTTTTGAGAAACATGCAGGAAAAGATAATGTTTTGAAAAAATAATTTTACAAATCTTTTTGTTTTTAGTTATTTTTTACCAAAAATGACAAAAAGTTCACATTTTGAAAGAAAGTTTTATTAAAAAAATTCTAAAAATGTTCTCTAAATGCTGTATGAGAAACAGAAAAAGATAAAATATTTTTTGGATTTTTTACTACAAATTATTCACTTGGCAGCATGTTTTGGGCATAAACATGTATTTAAAGGCGTTTCTGGGCATCTTTCTATTTTTATGGATATTTTCGCGATGGT
>NC_024322.1:5779974-5806936 GCF_000523025.1 Cynoglossus semilaevis | reverse complement strand
CATGCCTTACTATAGCCTTGCCATCATTTTTTGTGAAGGTAAGGCTTAAGTATTTCAATTTACGGGGATAAACTGAAATACTATTGAGAACTTAATAACATTTTTATCTGTATAAACCACTGTTGCTGCCACCTAGTGACTGGAGGCTTGTTGTTGTTACACTTATGTCCAGCATGTTGTATTCCATTGCAAGACCCCCCGGGGGGGGTGCAAGGGTCTTGCCCCACTATTTGAGAAGTACTCGATTAGCCCAACCCACAGACAGACAGATTGAATAACGTACAAAAAAGCATAGGTTCAGTGGTGTCCTTAATATTTAATCGATTCTGAGCATTTTGATTTACAGTCTGTCACCTTGACCTCGCAATATACAATATTACAATAAATATTGTAAATTTCACAACAATAGATAATGGAAATAAAAGTTGAATGAAAAGTTTGCAAGCAACAGTTTATATACCACAGTTTGACTACAAACATGGCATATCACCACAACGGTATAAGCTAATTTGTCTCTGTTAGGTTGCTCCGTCCATTTTGAGTATATAAACATATCAAAATGGCATATATAATGTTGTAGTCTCATAATTGTTTTATAACTACAGGCACACTCACCTGACACGACGACAGTATCTCTCAGATACACCCAGACCATGCTGGATGGTAAGCCTCCTCTACGTTCCAAGCACGTGAGTAAAATAATTTGTCAATTATTATAACGACAAAAATTAATTATCCAAATATTCCACAACATTACGTCATTTAATTAAACAGATGTGATTATATTGACCTTGTAGTTCCAATTTAAACCCTACATTAAATATACACATAAGCAGTTTTATTCTTCGTCCTGCTTAAAAATAAGACACTAAATAAATCTTTACAAATACAAATGGCAGTGAACATTTCAAGTTTTCAACTATATAAAACTGTGTTTCAAATGACATTGGGGTTTTTTCTCCAGCAAATAATAAAAAAAAAAAGCTGTACTTACGGTCACATTTAATGCCTCTTATAAAATGCACTACGCATTTTATTTCTAAACATATGAGGCACTGCTCATTTCAGTTTGTCCAAAGCATACGAGTGCTTTGGACGAACTGAAATGAGCAATTCTCTGGAGTGAGATGACACATCATTTGAACATGTGATCCAGAGTGCATACAGAAAACTCTTGACTTTTTAAATTATGCATTGTGGATAAGTAGAGAAAATAAAACCTCCAACTTTTGGTCCAGTTTCTTGACTGTTTTCTAGAAGCGTGTTGAGCGGAGGACCTCAGGTGCATCTGGCCTTAGATCATCCTTGGAGGTAGGACCGTTTCTACAAGGCCATTTGAACCTGCAAGATACATTGAAACAGTTTCATCATGTAAAAGGTAACATTTTTACACATTTTATACATTGTTTGTGATTTCAATATATCTTGTCAATATCTGGATAAATCTACTGTATGCTTGTTAAATTTTGATAATTTATTTTACATTTAATTACATTACTTAAATACTGACTACAATATTTGAAGACGATGTATTTATGAAAAAATAAGGTTGAACAGTTCTGTTAGGCAACTGGATGTGATTTCCTCAGTAGTATTCTCTGTAGCCGACAAACTCATAATACATGGTTCCTAAAGTGTGGGAGGGTGGTGGGGGGGGACACCTTTTGTTATTATATAGAGTTTGCAGTAGGTTCAATTGAATTTTATTTAAAAATAGTTATAAAGGATTTGATAAAAAACTTTTATCTTTAATATCAAAAGGTTTCAGATTTTATTTGCAAAAACCCGTGATGACGTCTCTTGGATTTCTCTATATTATTTTTTAAGGAATTTTATCACTTAAAAATCTGAGCAAACATCAAAGATATAATTAGACTTTTAATGGAAACACAGTAACAATATTGACTATTTAATATAGCACTATGAATTTTCTTACCAGCACTAAAAAACATTGTTGGTAATATAGAGTATATATTTGATTTCAGTTACATAAAGGTTAAAGTCATGACCCCTACAAACACCATCCTCAAGATTACTATAAACATAGAAAAAAAAAGTTATTTTTCATATCTATGAAGATTCTCAATCACCCAGGTCATGGTCAAGGTTGAAAAGTTCTGTTAGGCAACTGGACGTGAAATCTTCCTAAAGAAGACGTTTCACCTCTTATCCAAGAGGCTTCTTGAATAAAGAATAATGCTACTATATATTTGTATATATTTGCTGTACTCCTTACCACCAGTTAGAACTGAAGAAGCCTCTTGGATGAGAGGTGAAACGTCTTCTTTTAGAAAATTCACATCCAGTTGCCTGACAGAACTTTTCAACCTTGATCATGACCTGGATGACTAGACATTGTGAGAATTGCAACAAATGACTGCAGGTTTGAGATGCTATCAAGACGCACAACCACACGAAGAATACACAAGTTGAATGAAAAGGAGAGGACTGAAAAAGCGACAAATTTACAACATGCATCTGCTGTTGCTCTCACTGGGGACTACTGGACATCACTCGGTAACCATAATTACCTCAGAGTTACAGCGTATTATTTTAATCAAATCGTTTATAACATTTTTTAAATAAAATTCAATTGAACCTACTGCAAACTCTATATAATAACAAAAGGTGTCCCCCCCCACCACCCTCCCACACTTTAGGAACCATGTATTATGAGTTTGTCGGCTACAGAGAATACTACTGAGGAAATCAGTTATGCTGACTTACATCTGTATTGGCTTCAGTTCTTGGATCGTGTCAGGAAGTGGTTGCCTAAAGGTCTCCGGCAGAAATGCACAGAGAAGAGAAACAACCAATGACAGAGAGGCCACCACGATCCAGGGCAGGAACTCATAGAACACAGCTGAAGAAGACAGACATCTCAGTTTAGAGTTGGGTCATTCATTTGTTTTATGTGGTATCTTTAAATATTCTTCTGCACACACTGAGCGTCTTACCTAGTTGCATTAAATAGGGCGATACAGATGAGCCCAGCCGGGCGAACATGGCACAGGATGACATGGCAGTGTTTCTGATGACTGTAGGAAACAGCTCACCAGTGTACACGTATATCACACCAATTGCAGCCAAAATGCCAAATTTACCCAGCAGCGCCAGCACCAGGGTCAGAGTGGTGGAACCTGCATATTGCATGTACAGAATAGTAAGTGCAGTTTAAGTATTAAAAAAAAAAAATCAGAAGACATGAACTGTCGTGTATCAGCTTTACTCACTGTGCATTGTGATCTGCAGGAGAAAGAGAGCAAGTGCGCTCACAAGGGTGCAGCCAATATACGAGAGACGACGGGGAAAATAACCAGCCGTCAACCAGCTGACTGTATATCCTGGAAAGTCTACAGCTGATGACAGGATGTAGGTGATAAAAGGACTCCCATCAAGACTGGACAGGTTAAAAGATATCCCAAAGAAGCTGAGGCTCGTGGACAGCCTGCAATTGAAACAAGAAGTGGTGAAAAGAAATGAGTGTTTGCCAACGATGGCACGGTGACGATAAATCCTCTGTTTTTCTTCCCCTCAGCTAATGCTGCATCAACAGTGACAAAAATACATGACTGTTTACGGCACATTCAGAGTAACAATATAACCCATGGGCCTTATTCTACAGCTGCTGCAGGAGGAGACAAAATAAGATGGAAAGTACTTAAACTCACCATATGACCCACAGAATGAAAGCTATGGGTCGGATCTTCTTGATCCTCATTAGGTGAAAGAAGTTGTAGGTCTCAGATTTTTCCTTTTCTGTCTTCTCCACCTGATAAAAACCACATTTACCACAGTAAAACAACCTCTGACCTTTACTGCCCAGGACAAGATTGTGATGTGGGTTTGTTACAAACCATAGACGAGTGGAAGATGACAGCTGGGGGTTCCACCCGGTTCTGCAGAGCGGCTGACCTCAGCAGCCGCTCTGCTTCCTCTAAACGGCCACAAGAAACCAGCCAGCGAGGAGACTCTTGTATTAACCTGGTGAGCAGAGCACACACACACAAACACACACGCATACACACACACACACACACACACACACACACAAGATTGGTTTGTTTAACAGTGACAGACTTAAGTTAGAGGTGAAGGCAGATGATCCGCCTTGACAAAAACAGAGCTGATAACAAAGAAGGTAACCAGAATCATCTCAGTTTAAACCATTGTTACCCAAACAGAGGCAGGCAGGCCAGACCGGGCACGGCAATGAGCAGCGTCAGGTGTCTCCAGTTCCTGACCAGATATGCAGTACATGGCAGCATTACAACTGCGGTGTTGTAGACAAACGGCAAACACAGGCTGCAGAAGAGAACTCTGGTTGAACCAATCAGAGTTTCTGAACCTGGGAGAAAAAAAAAAACTTAATTACAAGCAGGATTATTAAAAATCTCTTAATGCTAACATTTCTTATGCTAAATTTTCTTTTCTTTTTTATTCCTAGTTGTTTCTTTTTGGTTTGTTTTATGTGTTTTTTAACATACTGTGATGATGGAGTTTGGAGACTTTTTCTTTAACACAGAAACGTTTGTTTATGAATATTTGTTATGAGAAGAAAATAAAACTGGCTGCAAAGCATTTTCCTGGTCGGTGTTTCTTTGGTGTATACAGTGCCATTATTGTCCTACAGTTCATGTCGTATTTGTTCAAACTCTACCTAAAAAAAGTGTCTGGGACATTAGCCTGAAGCGGCAATTTAAAAATAGAAAATACTTATACAGCACCTGCATCGGTTTGGTAAACACTAGTTGTGGTATTTGCTTTTTTGTCTAGTGTGAGACTAACATAAAACAATACTGGAGCAATAGCACACATTATTTTTGAATGTACTTGTTTGGAAATCCAACAAAAAAATGAAAAATACAGGTTATTTCATCTATAAAAACAATGATAAAGCTGTTGCTGGTAAACAGACACATTTTAAATATTTTTGAAAATGTAACTTTTGCCTTTTAATACTTCAAACGAAGCTGTTGCTGATCCTGTTCTTAGGAAACAAATTTCAGAATCAAAATCAAGGGGCGACTGCATCCAAAAGAAACTTACCCAGAACAAAAATAGTGATGTAGATGGCCATCTGACTAAAACCCATCAACATGAACAAAACTGTAAAGACAGGGAATGAGGGCGCAAAGGTCGCAGCTGTGCTAGAGATGGTAAGAATAAGAAGGGAACCAAACAGTGTAGGTTTCCTGCCAAATCTGGAAAACAAACACCACACAGAGGCATCAGCAGTGACACACTGAAGAAACAGTACTTTAGGCCATCAGGGTAAAATAACAGATATATTTAGGTGACTTAAATTTCTCATACCGATCAGCCATCTGTCCAGAGATGAAGCATCCACAAAGTCCTCCCACGAAGTACAATAAAGAAACCAACGGCTGTTTCCACTGGTCACTGCACACCAGGTTAAACTGGTGAAAAAGAATAAAACATAGGCTTCAAAACATTCATAAACATTTACAATAGGGCCTCGGTTTTGGATCACACTAAAACAATTATTAAGTTTTTATTTAATTTGAAAATTCAAATTTTCCACAGATTACATCGCTTAGGTCTTCACTTGTAATTTAATTTTACTGTATTTTATATTGGTACTTTTATAGGGATTTATTTTTTCTTATACCTGAATATTTTTGGACATACATTTGTTTGAGAACTTTGGAAAATATGACACATGATATAAAATACAAAAGTCCTGTCTGTGAAAGTCTTTCTCTAATTTTTAAGTTGAAATTTAAACTCTGGCATTGGGTATAGCTGTACTTTACTGATGTTTTTTTTATAATTGTACCATGTTGTATGTTGTATGATGTTGTATTTCAGCAGTATTCCAGTACCTCAGTGACTACAGTAGACTGGTAGTACTGTTTACAATAAATCCATCCATCTCTGCAGCCCTCCAGCATCATATCAGAGGACGGGACTTGGGCCAACAGCACAGATAGGTTCTGGACATGGTCCACGTGGAGTGAGTCTTCCCCCGCTGACAGGTTCAGTACCAGGTCCAACCTGTACCGGCTACAACTGCTTCGCTCCAGCTTCCCTGCCACATGCTGTGAAGGAAACACTGTCAGTCAATAATTTACTGAAACAAAGTCAGAAGTTAAAGAGATCACCACGGTTCAAACCGAACCTGTTACGACCTGATTGGTCTGGCTGTAATTAGACCAGGAAACAGGAGAATGTGCAAATCATTACCGCAACCTCAACCTGTAGCTGTCTTACATCACACAGCAATAACTGGAACCCATGTCATATTTAATAACCACATACATACATCTAAACATATATATGTACATAGACACAAACGTATGTACATTTAATATGCTTGTTTATCAAGTGCTTAATATTAATTATTATTAGTAGTAGTAGTAGTAGTAATAATGATTTACAATATATTTGAAATAATAATTATATATTATAAATGTAATATTATGTATAAATTAATTCATTTATATGATACATTCTAGGGATGTCCTTTTCCCCCAATATCCACTATGCTGATATTTTCCAAACACTTAATTTCTGATTCCAATATCAACCGATATCGATATAGGCCTGGAAATATTTATTTATTTATCTGTAGAAACCACTGTACTATGTTGCTGGGACATTCTGCATAGAATCCCCTGATTATGAAAATAGATTAATAAAATGAGCTGCAATGCTGCCATCTAGTGACTTTTACTTTCATAAACAGCCGTTTATCCCCAAAACTATTTTTACAGCATACAGAGATATTATCAGACATCCCTAATTTATTCACATTTTGTATATTTTTCAAAGAGTAATGACATGAACTTGAAATTTATTCAAATATTTTTATATATTATTTTCTTTCAGTGGTTCATTTCAATTTAATTACCTAGGATTGCATTACTACTATTAACTATGTAATATATCACATAGTTAAAACATAAAAGTTACAAATAAACAGTGAAAAGATGAAGAGCGATAAAAGACCATTTAATGTTTGTGTAATAAAAGACAGATACTGTGTCAAGACCTCATGGTTTGTTAGTTGTATTCAAGCCTTTCCTTAGGATTATCAACAAGAAAAGTTCTGTAGGTGATATTAATACAAATATCTGTAGAATCTGGTTGTTTTACTGTATACATTAATTATTTTAAATGGCTGTGAAGTAGATAGAAAGTAGAAGTGGGGGAATGATAGAAACCGATTACAAATTGATATGGGTCAGTTTCAAGTTATTTCAAGTTATCTATCACAGATAAAAAATCATTAAAGGACTTCAAATATACAGTTAATAAAATATATACACATTATTTTCTGTGAGTTACCACTCAGACATCACTCAATAAAAGAAAGATTGGTTTCCATTTACAATTGGTTCTTACCTTTTCTGGGATGCTGGCCTGAATCCAGTCCTGGCTGAGGTTGCTGCTGACTGGGATAGAGCAGTGGTGAGGTGGAACAGCCAACAGAAAGATGACTGAAAGGACCACGTATCCACAGGGAATGGAGAGCAGACTGAGGAGGATGAACACTCTCCGCTGGAACGGACCCCAGTTTCCCAGAAACGATACTGCATCCTCGTAGCTCTGCATGTTACTCCAGTCTTAACGTAATCTGGACAATTCTGTCAATTATTTTATTTTCTGTTATACAGAACTGCAAACACTGAAGCAGCAGAGACCATCAAACGGAGTCCTGTTGGTGTAGATACAAAAACTTGCAGAACAACTTTAGAAACAATGATTGTTTTGTACAATTATTAATTAAAGCTGTAAGTAAAAACAAAACCTTCTGAGAATTAAGTATCAAAATGTTGTT
The DNA here is from genome assembly GCF_000523025.1 of Cynoglossus semilaevis. Classification (NCBI taxonomy): domain Eukaryota; kingdom Metazoa; phylum Chordata; class Actinopteri; order Pleuronectiformes; family Cynoglossidae; genus Cynoglossus; species Cynoglossus semilaevis. The sequence continues at coordinate 5,799,132 of NC_024322.1, read as the reverse complement.
CTTTTTTTAAACCATATAAGCATTTTACCAGTCTAGGTAACACTATCTCAAAGAAAATCTATTTTTGAAGTATGATTAAAAAGGAGTTTCAGCAGTTTAACATTGTCTGTACTGCATCTTTCTTTTATCTGCACCAATCGAAATAACTCCTCCCCTCTCCTCCCCTCTCACCTCTGTTTGTTTAGCATACTATATTTAGCAAATAGAATAACAAAGTAAGAGTTATCTGAATATTTCTAACTACAGTAGGGACATCTAATTGTCCTGTCTGTTGAAATTTAATTATTACTTATAGTATAAAAACCCTACAGCACCTCCTGTTGGGCAGCAGATTCCCTGTTACCGCAACAATTTCCCCAATGTGGGATCAATAAAGTTCTCTTTTCTTATCTACATATTAAAGGAATTAGAAGCGATATAAATGAGCAACGCTGTCGTGCACAAGCTGCCTCACTTCCAATGATGTTATTTTTATAATTGTTGAAGAATTATCAAGGGATAAGGAAACATAATCCAGTAAACCTTGTGTGACATGAAGGGTTCATTTCTGTTGAACAACACTCAGGGGGAAATGACTAATCATTCTGGTTGGTCCAATGGATTATTAACTACAGGGTGACACACAAACAGTCAATAACCAAACTGTCGTAGAACCTCCAGCCCAAACAGGTCTAATCCAGATAGCGGTTGGTTTAGAAAAGACAGAGAAAGCTTATCTTCAACTTCAAATACCCTGGAAGCTACTTATGACACCAGTCCATAGTGGATTTTTGCTGAATAATAGACTTGAAGGTGCTTGGAGACACATCTGTATTCCAGGCCAGTGAAACACATGTCAGACATTGTGGAAAAAGCTAGCTTGATTTACGTTGCTTTTCTACACAATTAAATCTAAACTTGTTTAATGAGTGTACAGAGGTTCTGAATTGGCCTGTGAAGATTAGAGGCAACCAACCACCCTGGGAATAGACTTCAGTTTTATAGGTTTACTTCTTATTTTTGTATATATACTACTTTGTCTTTTTTGTTTGTGATTACAGGTCATGTGTGTCTCTAACCAACATCCCTCTAAACAATGATGTTTTCTGAACTTCTACACAATAAGTGTGTGTAATATTTATGTTTCTAGATGCAAGGATAAAATGTGGGGCCCTTATTATGTTTTCTATATGTTGTGCTGATGTTGGTTACCAATTAACAGGAAGCATCTAAGCATAAGGTGAAAGGGGGATACATTTTGTTTGTTTTAGGTTAGATTATCTGGGGCAATCTATGGTGACATTTATATTAACCTTGTCTAGGTGTGTGTTTGTATTTGTGTGAAAACTCATCACGTGTAATGTTGACATCAGGTTTATACAGTTTAAGTTATGTTAGTTCAAAATAACAGTTCAAAATCAGTTCAAATGTGAGTGTTGAGGGCACACCGTGAGTCATGATGAAGAGTGGTTCGACGCAGGGACCGTCCTGATCCGGGGTCCAGATGAGCTCAGGAAACAGCAGCAGTGGGGACAACACAAAGAACGGCTGTCAGAGACAAAAGAGGAGGTTAGAACCAATGAAAGTTCTGGGACTGTTTCAGTTCCATACCAATGACACGTTGAATCAGAGTGGGCAGAGAACAGGACAGTCATTAATCAGTCCAATGACCCATTCCCCTTTGGCTGGGATGGTAAATTACTAGGGTTTTTTTAAATTATTTTTTTAACTAGTATGAGGCTAACAGTAGGAGTAGAATGATAAATTAATGAGGTGACAGAATGGGACTAAACACTCACCACCAAAAAGACATTTCTGCTGAAGTCGGCTTCATGTTGGTAATGGCACTGCTGGCAACGCTTAGTGTTTCCTTCACCCAAATGAACTGAGGCTGGGTTGACCTGGGTTGACCTTGGGTTGACTTGGGTTGACCTAAGACTAAATCACTAGTCCTGGGTCTTTGTCAAAAGAACATAACATTCTGTCAATAACAATTCTGTTGGGAGGAAACAGATAATGCACGATGAATATGACAGAATGAATACAGTGGAGCACGTCCGGGCTACTGCTAGCTTCATCCATTTCTCGTGCATTATTTATGATACGACCAGATAGTGTCATGTTCCTGTGTCATGAATAAAGAGATCAAGTAAGAATCAAACATGTTTAACATAAATTAACAAAATAAAACTACACATATCTAAAATAATTCCTCAGCAAAAAAAGTGTAAATATTAAGTAACAAATTTCAAAAACAGTTTTATGACAACAAATAGTGCGTTTGATCTGCTTTGAGGTCTTTAATTACATTATTGCTGATGACAGGGTAGAGATGGAGAAATGTGAGGAACCACACTGGTTTTGTCAACACTATTAGAATAAATAAAATGAAGATCTTTGTCCCTGAAATACTTTTTCTTTACTTTGCATTTTGTTACAGAGCTGTACGTTGGGAAGCAGTAAAGGGACGTCTGCCAGAGGACAATCTCAGACACTGTATACATACAATAAGCATCGTCCGTCTTAATGTCTCTGCAAATGAAACGCACCAAAGTTTCCTCCAATTTGTGGATTAAATAAAATAAAAATCCTTTTTGGAAGAACTTCGGGATAAAAAGTCAACAAAGTTGTATCCATGCACAGTCGACAGTTTTGTCTTATTTGTCCTAAAGGAGATGTTCTTCATCGGCTCTTTGGGATTTTTCCCCTAAACATAATTAGTTAAATCTTATGCATCTTATTTGTAATTTTTTATAAAACTCATTTATCTCAGATTTTTGCATAAATAAAACTCTTGTTTTTTCTTCTTCTTCTTCTCAGGTTCTGACGTGAGGATTTGTTAACCTCTTCCTTCCTTCCGTCTTTTTTGTCTCTCTGTGGAGACGCTGTCAAGTCAGAAGAAAGTAGGTGATCCACGCTGCGACTGCCAGAACAGAACTGATGTGTCGTCTGGACTCTTCTATCACTGCAGCCCCAACACACTGACATTCAGAGGATTAAAGGTTGTTCTGTAACCACCTCAGTAGGGGGCAAAAAGGATCGATCCCTGGCTCGTTCTGATTGGTCCGGGAGCGGGACGAAGGAAGGACGCTGTAAAGAGGGAGGAGGACGCTGGAGGACGATGGTGAAGGGAGAGGGCAGGGGTGAGGTGTGAGGAAGTTGGGTTCAGAAGAGGGGAGGATGACAGGGACGAGGGAGGGAGGGAGATTGAGGAGGTGAGAGACGAGGGGGGAGAGACGAAAGGGGAAGAAAGGAAAGAGGGCGAGAGGGACGGCTTCAACAAGTCCTTCTGGGGAAGAGGAGGGAAAAGAAGAAAGATGGCAGAGGAGAGACGAGGGAAAACATTGGGGAGAAAAATGAAATGAAAATAGAGAAATGATCGAATAAACACATGATATATAGGTAAAAAAACAGGAAAGATGGGGATGAGTAAAAGGAAGAGTAGGAGAAAAGAGAGATAAGGAGAAGAAGAAAACAATAATAGTAATATAACTCATAAGTACACTTGTAAATGTATGGTCAATCTGAGTGTGTGTGAGAAAGAGAGAGAGATAAAAAGACATACTGTGAGTGTGTTTCGCTGTTTGTTGTAAGGGCTGTATTTGGGTTTGCTTGGTTTTCCTGCCACTCGGTCCTTGTGCCTCCTGCTGGAGATGTGCTGTAACAACATCAACCAACATAGAGAGGACTGATAAATAACTAAAGAACACAAATGCAGTTTGTTTTGTTTAGTCATTAAAAATTAAAAACGAACAACCTATAGTGGTTATGACCAAATCTTTCGATGATAAGGAATGATGATAGAAATTAAATGTTGTTGTTGGATTTCACTTCATGATCTCACACTGGTTCTGTACCTGTTTGAGCTGGATCTCAGAGTTGACGTGGACGTCGCAGATTTGACAGTGGAAGGTTTTGTTCTGCAAACCGGAGCCTTTGACTGTGAAAGTGCTGCCGTTCTTTATCTTAGCTCCAGGTCGAGGGTAGGCCTTGATGGGCCCGTCTCCACTGCGAGCCTCCAGCATAGTCTTGTGCTTTGAACCTAAATACAAATAAAACACAAACATTAAGAAGGGAGAATTAATAAACTAGATTAAAGTATAAAAATATAAGACCCATGCTGCTTTCATGATCCTTCATCACTCACCTGCATTATGAGCCTCCAGCTGAGACAGGGAGTTTACAGCCACTTTACAGAGAGAGCAGTACAGCAGCTTTTTTGCCTTCTCTTCCTCGGACTCAACCGGGACAGAAGCATCCTGACTGGAGGCCTGAGAGGTTGGATGAGCCGAGGGCGAGGATGAGGTGACAGGAGGTGGAGGGGAGGTTTTGGAAAAGGTGGCAGAGGGAGAAAAAGAAGAAGACGAGAGGCCTGGGGCAGGGAGAGCAAAAGGAGGGCTGGAAGGAGGAGGCTCACTGCCTGCCCTACTGGAGGAGGGAGAAGAGGTAGAGGAGGGCGGGGAAGAAGATGAAGAGAAAATGTGGAAAGGTTTGGGCGGGGCTGAGGAGTCAGCCAGGCTGGGAAGGAATTCTGCAAAACAGAAGACGAGGAGTTACAAAATAACATTTCCTCAACAAAGAGAATAATTCCAGATTAGAATGTCAGTGTAATCATAATTAACCTAAGCGCTGATTGTTGCAGCTGTTAGTCAAACTGTTGTGGGCGGAGCCTGTAGGACTCCCTCCATTGGTCTCCATAGTGATTGACAGCTTGGCCTTAGTTTTGTTCTCCTTAGACTTGAGCTTCTTGGCGTGACGACTGCCTCTGTAATGAGCTTCTGCTTGAGTCTGACCAAGAGAAATATATATAAAGAAAAAATATATTGTGTTACATGTCTAAATAACAAATTTTATAACTTTATAGTCACAATTTTTACATCATCATTTGGCATGGTTAGTCCTGGTCATGTTTAGCCAGATTCTTCTTCAAAAAAGGTTGGGGATGTTGTATTTTCATTAGAAGTTTTTGCACAAATAAAGTTCAATGACGTGTTTTAATTTATCTGTGTCCGAACACTGTGACACACTTTAGATTGTCCTCATGTAGCTGAAACTATCCTGAGTGTTCTCCACTACACTGTACATGCTGTTAATGTTCTCCTCCTCGTCTCCTCCTTAGCAATGATTCCTGTTTTCATGTTCACTCATGAATTATTTTATCAGCTCATCAATTAGTCATGTCTGTCATCGGTGTCTTGTTCATGAGCAGCTCGCCTGCTCTCAGCGGTTATTATGAGACTGAGATCAGTGTCATTTACACAACACTGGTTTAATTTGAAGGTGCAAAGAAACACCTGCTCCTATAACAATACACTACAGCATAGTGAAGTTTAATTAAATTTATGACAGAAGTTCATGTCTGCGCACTGTGTGCAACGTCAAACCCAAGATAGTTCTTGAACAAACTTTAAACTTTAAAAAAAAAGGTTTTAATCTTTACAACTGTAAATGACTCAAATAGAGCTTTTGTTTTTAATATTTGATGCCGTTTTAGCTATCTATATAATATTAAACAATAACTTGGCAACCTGTGACTATTTCTGTTTTATGGCTAGGCCTTACATATGTATATCATAGTGTTGTTTATCATTAAAATAAATGTAGCTGTAATAAATGTTTTTATTTGTTATTTCAATTACAGTGTGCTTTCCTGAATAATAGGGAGTTTTTCTTTCCAATTATATCAGTGGCAAATAAATAGATAAAGATCTCATTTCCACACTCACGCCACTTACATCAGAGTTGAACCTCAGCTGGCAGACAGTACATGAGATGACCTGCTTCTTCTTGGGGACCAAGGTCACACCAAACGTGTGGTTGATGACGGCCTTCTGCACTGGATCCATCTGTGTACACGGAAAAGTCAAAGGTCATTAGGCTGCTCAGGATGCGCAGAGCTGTGATGACAGATGCAGAGGCTTCCTCATACCAGTCAGTCAGTCAGTCAGTCAGCCAGTCAGTCAGTCAGGCAGTCAGTCAGGCAGTCAGTTATTGTCCTTCACACACACACAAATAAACCCAAACACACACCGTGTTAAAGTTTGGAAAGAGTCCCACAGGTGACGGCGATGTCTCCACAGAAAAGGGCAGGAATGGTTTCATCATCACTGAGGGACTGGTGGCACCAATTAGCCCCGGCAAGGCCCCGCCCACTGTGCCGCTCCCACTTCCTGCAAACAAGAAGATAGAATTACTGACACCTCCTGACTGTTTGTTTTGGAAAGTCATCGGTAGTTTATTCTGCCAAATCTCCAAGCAGCAAAAAAAGAACTAATGTGTAAAAGTAACAAAAGCACCAAAATGAGTCGGAGCTGTGAAAAAAAAACTCAGATTCTATATTTGGCAGATATCACACAAAGTCTGTGTCTGTTGATTAAGATTGCTTTTCACACTCTTCCTGAAAACAACGCGAAAACAATGTCCTGCAGTATTTTAAGCTGCTACTCCACACTGAGCCCATTTCAGATTTATCACCAGAATCTCCATTTAATGATTTACTGCATTTGTTATTAATTCAAAAAGAAGAAATTCTGTACATTCACCTCACTCAGAGAAATACAGTTAGTCAGAGGTATCTCAAACACTTTCTTCAAAGAGCTCTACAGTCTGGACAACTGTCTAATCAGTAACATTATTAAATTATTGACTTTTGTCAGTTTACAATTACTTTCATTAATTCTCTGCGTTCTGTTTGTTGTGAGCAGTTTGTCTATCATTTGCTAATTCCAATGCTTTTGGGCTAACCACTAACAAAAAAGTTGTTTTTGCATTATTTTTGGAGCTTTTTAGTTGCTTTTGTAGCTTGAATGTGCACAATAGTAGAGTAAATTTTTAGTTTTTGCTAGTAGTTTGTGTATTTTAAGTAACCTTTAGTCACCTTTAATCTTAGGTTTTGGATTTATTTTGTTAATTTTAGGCAGATAGCTTCCAGGCTATTAAAATTAGATCCCATCTATAAGATTTTCTAATTATTTGTTTATATGAGTTTAATTTTTTTAGTAACATCATTTTAATTTTTTCTGGCAGTGAAGGTGTGAAACTCCCACGGCCCTAAAAATAAATTAACCCATTTAATTTGAACTAATGACCTGTTTTATACCATTTTTATGGCACTTGGTGAACTCTAACCCAGGGAAAGGCGTTTATGTGAATTCGGCTCAGGTCAGACCAGGCCATGCCAGGCCAGGGCAGCTGTGGATTAACTGCATGCCACCCTGCTGCTCTCTCAGAGTGTCCTCATACGGCAGAGGTGCAGTCAGCGTCTGTATTTATGAGCACGGTCCTTTATTAAGACCAGGACAACATGACATGAAAGTGTACTGTAATCAAACTCATGTATCTGTACACAGCAGCTCAGATCACTGTGGGGGTCCCTGTCCACTCAGATGATTTATGATGGTAAATACAAATTGTAGTCTATTTTTAAATGTGGTTTTAAGTGTCTGGTTCAGATGTTCATTATTACTACTGTACTGTTTCTTCTTATGTCCGAGACAGTAACAGAGTTCATCTGATCTTTTAAACAGACCTTTCATGTTCTCCATCCAAATGTATTTTACTCGTTTTCTGTTGTTGACACACAGTATTAAAGACATACATAGTGTTTCTTGAATTGTGGGCTGCAACCAAAAGAGTAGGTCACAAGAAAAATTCCACAGGTCATAAGCTAGTTGACTGCCACTCATGACTCTAACTATGAAAATGGACCAGTGATTTAACATCATAGTACCAATAAATCAAATGGATTTCACGCCAGTAATGGTCCAGAGTTCACCTGGAGGTGGTGCAACATGACCTCAGTGAGACATACCGGAGTGTGGATGTTGATCCAGCGTCAGTTCAACCAAGGTGAATAACATCATTACCATGGTTAAGCCTCTACGGTTTGAATGAACAAGACGAAACAAGATGGACGTGAACACATTAAAATATCTGTGGGTGGCAACGGAAACGACGTCATAGGACAACAGAGGAGACAACTTCTGCTCATTGAACTTTGAAAATAAGACAAGTTACCATTACTGGTGTACTATAAAAATGAGGGCTGTCAGAATTCATGAAGATTAATCTGAAGGCATATTAATCCTAGTGAAAATCTTAGCGTCTTAATTTCTGCCAGCTAAGAAAGATTCAAGATTCAAGATTCAAGATCGGGTTTATTTGTCATATGCACTTTCAACACAGGGTCTACAATGCAATGAAATGCTTGGGATGGGGGGACCGTAGACTCGCTGGGGTAACATAGAACACACAGTACTAGCAGCATGCGATACTACTACAGGGAGTAGGGTAAGGAATAGAGGGAGAAAGGGGGAATAGTAACAGTGCAGGCAGTGCAGGAGTAGTGCGACACAAGATAAGGACATCTGACACAGCGTCTCTAAACCATTGTTTCCAAAGACTGGGTCGCGACCCTCAGGTGGGTCGCAAAAGTTGTTTTTTGGGTCGTCTTGCATCATGTTTCCCAGGAGTTTACGAAAAATGTCTATTAACTTGGGTTGTGAAGGTTTGTGACTTTTAAAATATGGGTCCCCAGAAAAAAAGTTTGGGAAACACTGCTCTGAAGCATACATCATAGCAGGTCTCACTACAGGTAAAATACATCTTTTTTTTTTTCAACTTTACTCTCCTAAATCACCTCTACCACTCACCTACATCCATTCCACAACTTTACTTCAACTCCTTGCAGCTTTAGACACCTAGAGGACTTTTCTGTTCTTTAAAGACGACAGGAACATCTTTAAAGCCTCTTACGAAACAACACATCATCACCTTAAGGAGCAGAAAAGACTCCTTACCCATCCTCAAATCTGCTCAAGGGCAACTTTAAATATCTTGGGAAGTGTAGAACATCCTGGCAGAGCATCTGAGCCTTCATGGACCACTTAAGCCCTCAACAAACCCGAGCCCTAATCTATCTCGTCACTGTCTGACCTTTTTTGTCCAATGTCAATGGCTCCATGTCCATCAACACCTGCTGAAAATATCTACTTAATTCATTTTTTTGGTCTCAGGGCTGTACTCCAATCTGTAATTTACACACAGCACATTAAAAAGAGATTCTTCTTCTGTGGTGTTTATGATCTGTATGAAGTGAAAATGATTTTTCAATGTGTTGATGTGTGTTTTGTGTGAGTGTGCAATATACATAGTGGTGACAGAGTCGTCTTAATTCTGTCCCCCTGTCCTCCAAGGTCTGGTTACAGTACACACACACACACACACACACACACACACACACACACACACACACACAAACACACAAACTCACCCTTCTCCCTCTTCTCCCTTACAGTAAGTTCTAGGAAGTATCTATAAATACAGTTACACATCTGCTACTGCATTTACATAGGACGTCTTAAAAGCCTCATAAGAAGTCACCAACAATTGTATGAACTAAATAGTTTTATTTTGGACGGATGATCGATGAAAAGATCTGCTTTTGGTGGATCTATAATAAACACCTTATATAATAATCACCTTATTTTAGACAGCAGCTTGCTCTGCTTTAATGGTCAGCAGCCACATGATTACTTGAACTACATGTAAACAAATGCATCGTTTCTCATTAAAGGTGAACACAGTCCAGATCATTTCTGTGAGATATTCTGTATGAAAGTTATCTAGTTGAACTAAATGACTTTTTGGATCCTGCAGTCCTATCTGAATACGACCTAATTTACAGCAACACAGGACCATATCACCGCCCCAAACATTCAAACCTATCAAAGCTGCTTTCCTTCTGGAGCTCTCAGGATTAAACAGTCTATAAATTGATTGGAAACTCATTTGGAGTTATGGCATCCAGTTTCCTGATGGTCAGTCTCTGATCTCTGCAGTTGTCAGATTTATGATTTGGCTGCTGTCAGGGTTATCTCTGGCATTCACACTTGACATACACTCTCTCTCTCTCTCTCCCTCCCTCCTTCGCTCTCTCTCTCTCTCTCATGCACAGTTTGGCCAGTTGGTGTAGTCAATAAAAATGGTGGTTGTTATTTAATTGTCTCCGTCACTATAGTATACAAACCCACGTGAGGCTGAGGAAACCTCTGCAGAAAAACTTTTGGTTACTCTAAGATATATTTTATTCTTTAATGCACAATAAGAATTCATATACTGCTCAATGTTGTAGATTTTAATGCTTCGCTGGAACTGACTGTCACAATTTTGCAAATTGGCCACATCTGTATTTCTGTAAATCCATATTTCTGTTCTTTCAAAAGGTGCTATTTTTCGGGTGCTTCCTATGAACACATTGTAGCAGAAAATGTATCGAAACCTAAAAAATATATATGTTGCTTTTGTTTGACTTGGGCTGTGGTAAAATGCATCCTAAGGTCAGCCCTGTTTGTATTAGACCTGGCCTAGAACACAATGTTTTCCACTGTCCTCATCTACATGAACCACTTATGACATTTTTATCATCAGTGCAGATACAGTAGTAGAAACAAAGTTGAGAATGTTGTTTTGTATGTACTTCTTTTACTAAGACACCAACAGGTGAAACACACACAAAAAAAATCTTCCCTTTGTGCAATTTGATACCATTCTGTAATATGGCAACAGTATTTAAATCATTATACACTGCACTATCGACTTTTATTTGGTATAATAAATAAGAATGGTCTATTGGTGTTGAAGGTTGTAGAGCCCTGTCCAAGAATCAGTGAATATGACATACTGTAAAAAGTCTTTCTTTATATTAGTTTGATTTGTCAGAGCAGATTTAGTCTGTGCAGTTACATGTCTTTTGACGTTTCTGAAGGAAACAGAAAGAAGCTGAATTTCCATGATACTGTACATCAATCTGCAGTCTCCTAACCTGAAACATTTTCACAACGCGTACATCAACAACAATGTTCAAGGTACACTGTGTACTGTACATGTATCTGATTTGTATCTGATTTCTTCCATTCCAAGCATTTACTGGACTTAACAATACTCAGAGCAGTGTGTCCTTTGAAGGTTTTAGAATTGCACGTGTCTAAGCCATAATGCTACACATTCTATAAGCTCTACATCTTCCACTAACTACAATCAGACCCTAAGAAAACCAGATATATTTACACAAACAATCACTACTACACTACTACTTTATACATAGGTAAAACTAGAACGCCCTAGCAACTGGTTAGCCAATGGCCACTCCTCTTTCAGCAGCAACGAGCACTATTTGTATCCCCGAATCTCTGCCAGTGTGTGTAATTGTGTATGCGTATATAAAATGGCACCAGTGTTTACAACACTCTAGGTATGGTAGGTCAGACACGGAGGACTCTCAGTTATTTACTGTATCTGTAGCTGAATGATACAGATGTTTTTAATGTCAATGTCAGTGAATCAACAACTTGACGTTTGCACAGACGACACTGTTGTCAACCCCTGTTGACAGCACTGACCTTTAGCAGTGTGACAGTGTCCAAAGCCAAAAATGATGTTGTAGTTAATTAGCTTTGTCGGTGCGCTATGTAAGTAAAAAAAAAAAAAAGAAATCTATGAATATCATTCATAGATTTGTTCATGATCAATATATCACAACATATTATCTTAATGAAATTCATAGACTATAACTGTACCTGGAATACTGACAACAAGAAAGAAATGTCCGACAATATTTAAAAAATGTCTGTCAGCCAGCATTTGTCTGTGAATATCATTTAATCTGAAATCATATAAGAAAGTTCCCGTATGTGTTATCAAGGTCTGTCTAACAGCTAACCATTATACCACATTTGTGTGACAATAAATACAGTATATCTGTCTGCCTAAGAGACACTATTTTATACAAGTATTGAGGTTGTAATCAAGAGTCTCATCCAGTTGCTAAATTAAACAAATGACAGACAGTTGCAGTTTTAAATATTCATAGATTGTATTTAAAAGGAAAAGAAGGGTTTGCGCCTCTAAAGAAATCAATTTAATCATTAGGAATTTCCTCCAGAATTTCCCCCTGACCTGAGCTGTTTTTCATAGTCAGACTGCTTTGTCATTTTTACTTTCGGTTGAAATAAAATTTGAGCTGCTGTTATGAGATCATGGACATGAAGGTCAGCAGTAAACAACAAAACTGTTAATGAGTATACATCGTGCAGATATACCACAATGAATGAACGATGAATCACAACAGAAAAGTCAGGTGACTTTCTGCATCTAAATGGTAACAAAACATAAGAAAAAGACCAAACTGACTGTAAACCAAGCCTTTAGAACGTTTTCACAGGTGTGTGAAGACATCACAGCTACAAATGATCCATCTAAAGCTGGGAAACTATGTAACCGCCATTAAAAAGCTCAGCACATCGTCATATAAAACTGTTATTTCATCTTCCAAATCTCAGCAGAGAAAACATAAACATGCTGTTACTCCAACCGATGTGTAGAGACACTTCCTAGACATACAGGAAGTGATGAAAGGAAGAGGAGGAAACCATAATGTCAATTATATCAAGGCTCCTACCTGAACCTGTGCGCCTTTTTCTTTATTTTCCTTCAGGTATCCTGGTTTCCTTTACACCTTTCTAACCCTACACTTCAGCAGTCCTGAGTCTTACTGTCCTGTGTCCAGCTGTCCTGTCCTGTGTTCAGTCCACCTGGTTTACTCAAACCTAAGAGCTGAAGCAGAACACACCCACTGGTCTGTGTATATGTGTGTTTGTCTGTGTGTTTAAGAGACAGCAAGCGAGAGAGAGAGAGACGGAGAGAGAGAGAGTGTATCAGGTGACTGGAGAAAGAGTGGCATGTGTCAACGCTATCTGAACCCTCGAACCCTCAGCGTCAGGTGTGTGCTCCTGTATGTAAGTGTGTATGTGTGTCTCACTTCTTCTGCTCTAATCCCCTGCTGCCATTTCCTCCAGAGAGTAACTCTATCTCCCAGGACAACTGAGGGATGGGCGGAGAAGAGGGGCGAGAGGGGGGGTGGGGGACCACACACTGCACTTACAGATTATATTAGAGGATTAAAGATTAAATTACACTCCTGCACTCCTTGCTTTTTGTGCGACAGTGAAGATGAGATCAGAGCACAGTTGTTGTTTTTGGTTCACACCGTCTCCTGTTACACAGAGGATGGTGAGCATGAGTGTGTGTGTGTGTTTACTACAGACAATACCAGCTGCCTCACAGTTAAAGTAATAAACATTAAAAATAAATAAAGTCTGTTATCGGGGGTTTCAGGTATTTGTTCGCGGCAGGAAATAACCTCAGGGCTTAGGACTAAAACTGACACCCAGACTACGACTGTTTCCATCCAAACATTAAAAATCTTCCCAGTATTTTTAACCAAGTAAAAATGAATATTATTAACCAGATTTGAGCTGATTTGACTAATGGTTAAAGATCAAACTACAGGTAGAACAAATGTAACTACAGAAAGGTTGACAAAATATGCATATTTTGTTTCTAGTTTACAGGCAAAGGTCTCCTGGGTGTTTTGAATTGTAATGGAGTCCAGTGGAGAAAAGAGACCTTCATTGTTTTTGATTATTGTACATCAACTTAGTAGTAACTGTACTTGGAGAGCCACCATATTCATTTCTATTAAACCTTTTTAATCCAGCAGTGAGAATGTGAAGCTTCAGCAGAGCTTTACTCCATATTTTAACAGCACATACTTCATGATCATGCCACTCAACATGTTGTTAATGCAGGTATTACTGAAACCAGCAAGAACTTTGGTTTGTCCTTGAACGTCCTTGTTACACTGACATGATCTCCCACTGCAGCGTCAAATGCCGGTAAAAAAAAAGCAGGATATTAATACAATGATCTGGTGGGAAGAGATCTGAGCGGCTTCATCAGAATCTTCAAACATTCTTTCTCCACAGAGAGGGAGGATGGTAGAGAGACACTAACCTGAGAGTGGTTCTGCTGACAGCAGTACTAGACATCAGACCACATCACTATTATTATTGTGGCGAAACAAGCCTGTGTGGACAAGTAGGTCACATACACACATACAGGAACATGTGAACAAAAACACACAAAAGAGGACAAGTCCAAATGGTCGCAGGGAAACCAGATTCAGTTCTGGGTGGACAACAACCATCGACACTGTTAATGGTTGTTGTCCCTGGATGTGATCCAGTGATGGTCAGGTAACCTGTCCACGATTTATCTCATTCTCGCTGTACTGGAAATCTGTGTTAGCTGTCAATCAATGGACTGACAGATCTGACTGAGACAGACAGGGACCAGGTCAGTGTTTATAGTTGCCTGTGTTTGCTACTGGGCAAACAGGTCCTGTGTAAAACCAGCATTAAGTGCTGCAAGATGAATGAACAAACATCACTAGAATCAGATCAAAGGAAAGGCGTCTGATGTCATCATGACAACATCAAGCATTGTTGCAGAAAATCATTGAGTTCTATTGTGAAGGGGATTTCATACAGCTCAAGAAGACTAGTCTGGTTTGATTCAAGAAACACTGAAAGTGTTTTTTTAATTAATGAAATGATAGTGAGTTTAAGGCAGGAGAGTTTGGGGTTTTATTTGTACGACTTTTTTTAGATTCTAAACTTGCAAATTTACCCTAACATTTACAGTGCATTACCATGGAAGACCCAAAGGTCCAGGAATGGCTCGACACCTCTGCAGATGGACCAGTGGACACCTATCGCGACCCCTACTTTCAACCCATTGTGTCCCTCCCTGAGCAGAGGGTAAAAACGTTAGAAGATGATGAGGAGGAACTCTTTAAAACGCGGGCCAAACTTTATTGTTTTGCCTCTGAAAACAACCCGCCGGGTTGGAGGAAAAGAGGAACTGGTGATGTCAAGCTACTGAAACACAAGAAGAAAGGCACAATCCGCCTCCTGATGAGGAGAGACTGGACCTTAAAGATTTGCGCGAATCATCACATTATACCCATGATGGAGCTGATGCCCAACGCTGGGAGTGACAGGGCTTGGGTGTGGAACACACTGGCTGACTTTGCTGACGAATGTCCCAAACCTGAAATCCTTGGAATACGCTTCTACAATGCAGAGAATGCCCTGAAGTTCAAGGAAAAGTTCAATGAGTGCAAGGAGGAGGTCAAAAAATTTCTATATGGGACAGATAACAGCGTCAGCAAAGTGTCAGAGAAACTGGAGGAGCTCTCGCTAAAGGACAAGGTCTCAGGGGAAAGGAAGGTAAAAGACAGAAACATGAGTGAGAGAAAGGAAGGTGAGGTAAAGACATCGGGGAAGGACTGAAAACCAGTACATCTGACAAGAGTATTCTGGATTGACTCCATTAATATATAAATTTATCTAAATATTTCTCAGTGGCCAGGTATGCAACACATTTTTCGACAAATGTACAATAAACTACAACGTCATCAAAGCTGCTGTGCTAACCAGTCGCTAGAATCTGATGTGTTTTTTTATTTCACTCATAATTGCATAGAATTCACTGCATCAAATTAAATTTGGTCACAAGACCTTTATATATTAGCACTTTTAGCATTCTGTGTTAGGGACAGCACTGCCCTGTGAGTTGTCCTGAACTCTAAAGCTGTTTACTAGAATGGTGGTCAACACATGAATTGCAGTTTAATTATACACCAGTATGCTAGCAATGACGCACTGGGGGTGACAGACTTGCCTTGACACTGTAACCTTGGTGGTCTGCAGAAAAATAATGACTCATTGAGTAGTTATCAGGCGCAGGCGCAGGCTTGGCGAAAACACCTTCACTACATCATACCGATATATTTGCCTGTTGATTTGAATACCCTCCAGCCACTATGGCTGAGATTTGTCCCTAGACGTCAGTTCCAAACTGGGCTCTGGCCATTGGACGACTTGAATAAAAACATTTTAACAGAAATATACTGCTTTTGATTACGACACATAAAAACAAATTTATGTGCAAACATTCACAAATAAAAGGAGCCCTATAGTAACAGCCAAGTTGTGATTTTACAACATTAGGTTTTTGTCAGACAAAAAAAGCCCAACAATTTAAACAAACAGAATACAGCAGGAGAGAAGCCTGGGGTGGAGGGTTAATATGCAGGAATAAACCAGACTTATGGCAGACAGGGGAGTTCATTGTAGGTTTCTGTCCCATGGACTAACAGACTGATGATGAGCAGCAGTATGTGGGTAATCACAGCAGTCATGCTAACTATAATGAGAGGACTATCAGGAAGACAGACAGCAGTGGTAGGGACAGGACCAATTTCACTCGTGTCTTTTTTAAATATACACTTTCGTTGAGGAATCCCTGAAAGATTCCCTGAGTACATGCAGTAGATCCTTAGCCATCATTTCCCTGCTGACATACCTGGAAATAGTTCTTCTATACGGGAATGGAGGCTGTCATTGTTACAGGTTGAGGTCCTAAAAAAGTCTTAACACAATGTTGGTTTTTCAAACTTCCTCTCAGTCATTCTGCTACAAGGTGAACTTTTAGCTGGGAATAGGAAAAGAGTGAAAATGACGCTCGTTATCTTTATGCAGCAAAGTTGAAAACATAGAGTAGGAAAAGATGATGCTTGACCAAAATACTTGTAAACCAAATAAATAAATAAAAACCCAAGCACTGCTATTTCATTTTGGTGATGTTACAGCATTTATTTGTATGGCCCATATATGGCCAGTCACATGACCATCACCACGCAATAATTTTGCTCAGACAAAATAGCAAATTTTGCACTTGTGGTATATCAAAAATAATGTCTAAAACAGTTAAACTAACTATGGATTACTGCTAATCAGAGCGCGTTTTACAATAGATTACACAGAAAATGACTAAATAATTTAGTTCACTGCCACAGAGAAGCGGCAGAAATAAAACACATCAATTCCTGAAGCTGAAATTCAAAAAGACTTGTTTTAATGTTAAATACTACGACTGATACTCTTTCACATTCGTCCAAAAGCTTCTCGCCTAAAAACACCTCCTCACACTCACAGACCACCTGTGAGCAGACACGCTGCAAACAGCTTCATTAGGCAAACAAACACAGAGACGAGTGCAAAAAAACGTAATAGAAGAATTTACTACCTTGAGTCAGGAAACTACTCCACATCATCAACAGAGACACAGCTGTCACACCTCCTCCTTCATCTCCGTTCTATCATCTGATCCATGAGCAACAGAGTGAAAACACAAATCCAGCAACACAGAAGGTGTGTCCCGCTGTAAAGAGGGAGAAACGTGTGTGTGTGTGTGTGTGTGTGTGTGTGTGTGTGTGTGTGTGTGTGAAGGAGGACGTCCAGCCCAAAGTGACACAGAGAATAAATGTGAGTCAGTGAGGTGACAATATTCAGGGTGAGAGATGATGAGGAGGAGGAGGAGGAGGAGGAAGATGATGGTGATGATGATTGCAGTCCCTGTATCTCTTCTGTACTGTGCCGCTCACACTCTCCTAGCCAGTTCTTGGCAACTTGACTCAAAAAAAGAAAAAGAGTAGGTGTAAAGGAAAGAAAAGGAAAGAAAGGAAAGGATGTGGAAAAAAGTAAACAAATGACAAAAAGAAAAGGAAAATATAGAAAGGAAAGAAGGAACGCCATTTTATTCTGGGGCTTTTAATTTATATTTGCTTGATATGATTATTTTATATCTTTCTTTGAATATTTTATATCTTTCTTTGAATATATTTTGACAAGTAAATAATAATAAAATATAATAACAAACCTACAAAAGGAATTCAGCACATTTATCATAACGTCATAACTCAAAAACAGGACTAACAGAACTATTGTTTCATGACGAACTGCTTCTTTTAGAAAACCATAATTCCCTCTTCATTCTGTTCAATTCCATCCTAACAACTGACTGGTTATGATTATTCAGCTGTATTTACAGTACTATTTCAAATTCACTTGTCCAAGTGGTCTGTATGTTAATACTTTCAATTTGAAAAAAGACCCAGTAGGAGGCAGTATTGCAAGTCACAGGATAAAAGCTGGCATCAAAAGTGAGTGTTGGGGGAGGGTGAGGATCAGCTGACTTACACAATAATGATATAACTCGAGTCACTAAATAAAACTGTTCTTTGTTTACAGTTTTTTAACAGTTTCCTGTTGTCTAGACAGGTGTGATGTGCACACATTCACTGTGGTTCAACTGACGATCAAGATCGTACATGGTTAATAAAGTACACTGAAGTAAACCTCCTACTCTCTCTATCCCTCCCGTCGTCTATATCCCCAAACACAGTCAGACACTGTGAGTAAGTGAATCTGTCATCGGCACCAGCTCAGTTTCTCCATCACACACAGGAGAATGGAGACTAATGGGACAAGTATGTCCGTCAATATCCATTACTTAGTTCATTCTGTCTGGCAGACATGAAAGGAAAGGAAAGAGAAAATGAATGAAAACTTTAACTACATCAGAAAGTATAGCAGGAGAGAAAAGAAAAAGGTTGAAGAGGATAAAGGAGAAATGTGAAGGGGGAAGAAGCCTTGAAAATCCTTGGAAGTTATTGGACTCATGTGAGTTCATCTTTTCATAGTGGCAGTGGAAATGTGAATCATGGGAATTCACTTCTTTCATTAGTGACTAAGTAGTTCTCTCTCACCCGCTCTCTCTCTCTAAACCGCCACCCTCTATGTCTGTCTGTATGTCAGTGAGAGCGTATAGTGCCGCCTTGTGGCCATAATGGTCAGACAAAATGCAACATTTATGTGGCTAAATAATTTATATATACATTGAATTCTTGGTGTTTACCTTTTTATTTTGTGAATAAGTGATAAATATATATTATTTGTTTTTTATTTGTCCTGTACACATGGACATACATGTTGGTTGGTTTATTCTTATCTATGTTCGAAATAAATGGTATTTAATTTAAACAGTTTATATGACAATTACATTAAATTAGAACAATATTGTTCAAATTTGTGTTTTTGTCATTTGAGCTAATTAGTTGTATTATCTTCAGATGTGAAGTATGAGTAGAAAAGGGAAAACATTTCCTTAATCGACTTAGTGAAGCCACACATAGATAGTTGAGTTTTCGTGTGAATATTTTTCTACGTTGTGACCACAGACTGAGGAGGAGGATGTGCTGCTTCATCTGTCCTTCTACATCACAACTGTTTACACAGGCAGTGATGTCATCTGACCCGAGCGCTGATAGGCTGCTGAATTGGCCTGTCTTATACACACACAAGCATACACATACATCCACTGCTACACCTCTCCACACACAAACATGTAGTCAAAGTAACTGGTCTGATTCTTTAC
>NC_024322.1:5763831-5779928 GCF_000523025.1 Cynoglossus semilaevis | reverse complement strand
ACAGGCTGTATGTGTGTGTATGTGTCCAACAAAGAGAGTTTTAATTTTTAATCAGTGATATTGTACCCTGTTCACTGATATAGACAGGCGGCATGTAATTACAGACATGTGTGTGTGTGTGTGTGTGTGTGTGTGTGTTTGAGAGATTGAGATTGTCTTTCTGTTTCCTGTACCTCTGACATCATTATCCCCACAAACTGTAATAAGGCATATGTGTACATGTCATTTATTCCCTTGTTTTAACACCACAGAATCAGACAGGAAGTAGCAGGAAGTTAGAAACAAAGGTCACAGGATTTATGAACGTAGATATAAATTTACCTACTGACTGTGGTTAGTTTTTTCTAATGTTTTCAATGGAAGCTGAGGTGAATTTGAGAGGATACCCAGAGTGGAGGATGTTGGTCGCTACGACCAGGCTGCTATTGGACAGTTATGTTGCTCTTTGTTGGTCTATTTTCTTCCTTAAAAAAATAACTTGTTAAATTCACACTGTGTTTTAGTTGACAGACCAGAAACTAGTGAGTGTAAAGAAAACTCTTAATATAAAAAGTCAAAGTCAGCACAGACTAATTTCCCAGTCTTTGAGAAATGCTGGTGTACTTCAGTGTCCCACTTTAATGACCCGATGCTGTTTGCTCCACTTTAACATCTTTGCATCTTTCAGCTGAGTTCCAATTTGTAGACCAGGGCTGTGACTGTAAAAAGTGGGAACTGAATCACAGACTTTGTTGCAGTCAAACAGCTTTCAAAGCTTTCGTTCAGTAGACAGCAATTGAAAATAAATAATAAAAAAGGAGAATGATATTATTATAAATGCTGTCACGTGCTGGAATTAAGCCTCAGGCCAGAAGTTTGACAAAAACTGACAAAGTACACAATTCTCACATTTTGGGGTCTTCTCCAGAAGACAGAGCAACTCAATGACACATCACTGAAAATGGACAAACCAATACAGAAATTCCCTGACCGGGAATCAAACCCGGGCCACGGCAGCGAGAGCGCCAAATCCTAACCACTAGACTACCAGGGAGTGGTGGAAGCTCAGCAATTCGATATTATATTGGTCACAGGTTTTCAGGTCCTCCCACTACTGTGCTGGACATCCTTTAACGTTTTGCAGCAGCTGGGAGCCTGTCTAGTTCAGGCCATGCATGCATCACACACATCGACAGCATGTTCGGTGATTAGATTAAAATACTACAAATAAATAAGTAAAGTGGTTTTGAAAAAGAGAATCAAAGATTAGTGGAAGTCCCAGTGAAACATGATTATTCCAAGGCCACACTTTTACAATGGCACATACTACATACACTTAACAACATTAGCAGGATTGACCTACTAATCACAACCACATCAAACGACTCAAACTAATCACAGTTAAGTTGAATGAAGCCAGCTCCAACAATAACACTGATCACTGCGTTAACCCGGACAGGACTCATCACTTAATTACTGTTCCTTGTTCCAAAGTAACACTTTCACACACTGCTGTCTTGACCACATCAGATGTTGACAGCAGATGTTAATTATGGAGGGGCCAAAGTCATTTCCACTTACCAGAGAGACAGACAGACAGATAAATTGATGTCATTTGTAACTTCAATGTCTCACTGGTGACAAACCTGTTTTGTGACCTCCTTCAGGGAATCAGAAAAAAAACTGCTGCTCTTCCTCTTATCTAGATAAATAGGCAAGCCTACAAAGGTTGTTTTGTCTCATAATTTTACAAATTATATTTCTAAGTTGGTTATATAGATATTTACTAGTGCATCAAATGCTCAAAGTAAAGTGAAGTGACTTTCTTATGCGACAGGGCAGGAAGGTAGGCAGAACACATATGCTCTTCCACTAGCTGGCAGCAATATGCTAAAAAACTACAAGAAAAGTTTTACATGTGCTTTCTTTAATTCCTGCAAGTTTATCAGCATTGTGTTTAACTAAATAGGCCCAAGTTTCACACTTGGCTAAATGTGAGTACATTGAAACTCACAATCACGAGTGTTATCAGCTTTTATAAAAAATAAAAAAAGCGCTTGTCCTACCTGCTGCTGTGCTTGTTGCTGAAACTCACAATCACGAGTGTTATCAAAAAAAAAAAGCACTTGTCCTACCTGCTGCTGTGCTTGTTGGAGTACTGAGGCTCGAGGTTGAAGTAAGTCGTGCTGACTGAGGGCCGAGTCCTGTGGCTTGAGGAAGAGACCTGGACTGAGTCCCTGCAGGAAATAAAAACAGCCCATTAACAAACACCTAAAAGTGGGATGACAGTAATAAACTGCTGATACTGTCAGAGACGCTGCTATTCTTGTATTATGGCTTAAGCAAATATTTACACGGCTGCTTCTGAAGTTACTACGACAAGCTGTGCTGTAAATACTTATCAATATAACTATTTTAATATAACTATTTCTTCTTTTTTTAACTACTTCTGTTTCCATTCATCTGTTTTTGGGGTATTTGGACTTCACTTATAATTTTGTTTGAAACACTGCTAAGACATCCTGGTCTGCTTGTGGTTTTTATCACTGCACTAAAGGATACAGTAATAGATATCTATATGTAACCAATTCCATCAAATTCTCAAAACATTGCTGCCGATGAGCTGGAGTCACTCAATTTACCTCCCGCTGCGCGTTGACCTGCCTCTCCAACCTGAAGCTGTCTGACTCTCCTGAGGTGAGATCGGCCGTTGTAGTGCAGCTGAGCCTGAGCATCTGAGGTCAGCTGCAGGTTACACACTTCACACAGGGAATAGGTCACACCCTGACCTGAGGCAATACAACAGCACGGAGTTTTAGCGTAGGACAAAATTACAATATTTATAAAATTTACATTAACAGACCTAATGCAGGAAGGTGAAATTGTAGAGCTGGCGCTGGAACGTGTAGATCACCTGGAGGTGGAGTCTGAGGGGCAGAAACACTGATGCTCCTAGGAGAAGGGGTGTCCACCAGCTCCTGACACATCCCTCCAAAGGCAAAGATCTGCCCACCCGGAGAGGGGCCGAGGAGAGTCTTCATTCCTGGAGAAAAAAAAAATATGAATTAGCTATTTATTTATTATACAAATCTAATTTATATTCAAACTCAATTCAAATTAATGAATTCCAGATGAAGGCCTTATACTTTAAGACCACTTGATTCAGTATTGTATATAGTGTTTAATTATGCTCTAATTTGTCTGCTTCCTGTTCATGTTTTGGTTTCCTGACACTACCAATCACATGACAGATGGCCACCTGTGCTTCCTTACACTGTTCTCAATAATCTTATACAACAACAGTTCATATTTCCCAAAACCACTGCGATGACCATCAGGAAAATATAATTACAATACAACACACTACATGCCAAGTGAGAATTAAGGAGCTCATAGGGAGTGCAATGAAGTAATGAGTAAAAGCAAAGAGATGGATGACGTGTGTGTGTGTGTGTGTGTTTCATGTGGCTTGGCAGCATGAACAGGACAGCAGATGGACACAGGCATGGTCTGACCTACACACACAGACACACTCACTTTCATTTTCAGTTTGTCTTATTCCCAGAGCTGTTACTCACTGTTACTTCTCTATGTGCAGTATTTTTAATTCACTTCAGGCATTTGAACCCGGTTTAAACCAGTCCATTATGGTTTTTAATGGTTCACAACAGAGCTATGGCACAGAAGAAACACTTTCCCCATGGTGTCCTTTCAACATTCCATATGATGGTGGAGCAGCTGCTGGTGGCCATGAGGCAGTGAACTGAAGAACAAAACATCAATACAGCAGATGAACCTGCTGGGCTAGGTGGCAACATGGAAGCCCTCAGAGGATAAGGTGTGATTTTGTAAATTTTAACGAATTTCCTGGTAAGCTGGCACATAGTCTTCTGAAGCTTTTGGTCCTGAAGTGTTTAAAATACAACAATTGTCCAAACAAAAACTAAAGGTGTAAAATACAGCAGAAAATAATGCAGAAAATAAATAAATAAAAGACTCAACTCATTTCATTAGTGTTAAATTCTGGTCAACACAGAACAGAAACCTCAGTGATGGCAACAATGCTGCCGTATCTGCAATAGAAATTAAAAGAAAAAAAAATATCTCTCAATTTGTGTTCCTTTTTACTGAAGGGCTTCTACACTCTGTGTTAATAATGTACAGTTTCTGAGATGTTTAATGTAAATTCAGTTTGGTTTGACTGGTTTGGTCCATATGGTGTATGGTGCTTATCAAGCAAACACCAGGTTTCTTTTGGAAAGAGGACCAAGACTCACTTTTTACCTGGACTAGTTCTGTTCAGTTGAAGCTGAGATGCTGATTTTAACATTTACACCTAGTCACTAGGTAACTAAGTAACTTGGAGCACAACAGCACCAGTGTGTGTTTCGACCAAAACCATTCTGAACACACCTTAGTATGGCTCTACCTTCACTCTCTCTTTCTCTCTCCTCCTTTTTTCACCGACTCCATCTCCCCTTCTTTTATCTCCCTCTCTCTTCACCTGATTTTCTCTCTGTCTCCCTTTTCCGGCTCATAGTTAAAACTTTTTTTTCGGCAGACAGCTGGTTAATCTGCCACTGTGATGAATTAGCTATAAAATGTGAACACACATTTGGGCTCAGACAAACACACACACACTCACTGAAAGTGGAACCACAGAGGGATCCAGGTGATGCTGACATCAGCTTTCACAAGGAAAGGATTAAATATATCTGCTCAGAGCACACACACAAACACACACTATCGTCCAGGTAGGTGTATATATATGCCTATATATATATATATATATATATATAGGCAGTGTAGATTACGATGCATGCAAAATAACAGTGTGCACTTAAGGTAACACACACACACACACACACATATATATATATATATATAGAGAGAGAGAGAGAGAGAGAGAATAACTCCTCCCCAACTGAATTGGATCAACAGAAATTCAAACCTCAGGTTTATAAACAGCATGTCTTTGCATTCTTTATAATAATGTGCAGAAATACATTTTTAGGCATTTTAGTGAAATATAATAGGAAAATCTTGTAAAAAGGCAGCTTTTGATCTCATCATATATCATATAATATCATATAAATCCTGTATCTCTCTGAACCAATATAATGTTGTGTAGACCTGTAGCCATGTTGATGGTTCAGGTCTTTCTCACACACACAGGTTCATTCATTTTTATGGTTTACATGGTTTACGTACTCAAATTTAAAAAGGAAACATTCACAATGACAATTGAACTGGAACTGCTTCATGGTGAATGCATCCATCTGGTAAACCCACCAGTGTGAAATATCCCCACAGTCAGACATCATGATGACATACAGATATTAACAATGACAGTCTGCTGTCAGGTTCAAAATGACTCATGTAATGTATGGCCCCCTGCAGGAACTACTCTGCTCTGCTCTGCTCTAACCGTGTAGAGGCTGTAAACTCTCCCATTGTACTGCCGCGTTTTTTATGATTTTGTAATTTCTATGTTTCCATTCAGAATGACAAAGGCAACCATTACCGTTTGTAACTTGCTTATTGTTTGGTTCACATAGGAGCCAGTGCACGGGCAAAATGCGTGAATGTCTGCCGGCCTAGAAAGAAAAGGAAAAAAAAATAAAACAACAAAAAGATGACAATAAGAGTTGTTGTCACTTGGGTCTGTTATTGCCTGAGAGACTGCAAAACAACATTCATGTACGCACACACACACACTTGTCTGACCCTATATTTGTGAAAGCACCCAAAAGACATGATGCATTCTGTTGCCTTTTTTGAACTTCAGTCTGACCCAATATTTATTCTTACCTTACACAAAAATCTCAGGGTGTGAGGCCCTGACAAAATAATCACACAATCTAAAAAAAAAAAAAAACTCCTCTCAATGATGGGGTTCAAACCAGTACTTGTCCTCACTGCCCTAGAAAGACATGTGCATCCATACACACATACACAGGGCGGCCTTAGGGAAAGCAAGGACAAAGAATCTAATGGAGATATGACAAGACAGAGAGAATGAGAGGGGGTCAGGATGGGGGAGGCTAGAGTGGCCGTGTCTCACCCTTAGGCAAATAACTGGTAAGGACAGTGGTCAAAGACTCAGACAGACACACACACATACACATACGTACATACACAAAGGCACATACAAAACATAAGAGATGTAGCCAGCAGCTGTAGCAGCATTGACATGAACAAAAAAGTACAAAAATACAGTTTGATGTTTCTAGAATTTTCCCTAGATGAACCCAGTATCTCTACTCAACGGACTTGGTTCGAAAAAATAAAAATAATTTTAAGTTAATTTTACTTAAACTTTGAGAGACAAAGAACAGGTTAAACTCAAATTAAACATGTCAGCGTAGGTGAGTGACATATGTACTGACGGACAGTATGAGAGTTCCGACACATTACTACTCTGATGTAAATCAGGGACCCCATGTACATGGTTTATGGCATTGTTTCCCACATTGTTTTTTTTTTTTTTGGGTCGTCTCGCATCATATTTCCCAGGAGTTTACGAATAATGTCTATTGACTTGGGTCACAAAGGTTTGTGACTTTTAAAATACAGATCGCCAGAAAAAAGTTTAGGAAACACTGGTTTATAGTCTCACAGAAAGTCTGAATCACAGTGACAGCAGTAACTGTCTTCCATCATGTAAACTCAGTGAAGTGATCACTGTGCGTGGTGACAGTTTGACAGAAGCAGCAGTTCAACGTAAATCAAGGTCAGACACTGATATTGAACGCGTTCCTCCCTCCCTCGTGTTTAAGTGACATTGTGCTGTATGGTTGACACACACCACAGCAGGCGTCAGGCACAGTGAGGTGATTCTGTCCGTCCAACCTTCACTGCAGGACGCGGTGCCTTCTGTCTTTAAATAGCTGCTCTGCTCCATCAGGACCTGACGATTTCTGTTCAAGGTGAAAATCCACTTTTACAATAAAAGGACTGAATCAAGGACTGAACCGTTTCGTACACTGCTGACAAATACAGCCCTGACAACAACATACAACCAACAGGAACTGTGAGCTCTACACTCAAATCCTTCCAGTGCTGGGATTTTTATTTTTTATATTTTGCCTGTTTTCCATGAACAGTTTAATAACAATTCATCAGCTGTGTCCTACATATTTTGACAGTATATAATAAATGGACTCAGCCATCTGGTTATGAAATAAAGCCCAGTTTGGAAGCCTTGGTGTACAAAAATAGACGAAGAAATATAAATTAAATAGATTATTGACTTGTCATAAATGTAAACAATTCTACCCACTTCAACAATAAGATTGACATGTGCAAACGCCTGCCATTTTTGTACTCAGCTGCCACATTTAACAAGTGTATGCATGACTGTGTGTGTGTGTGTGTGTGTGTGTGTGTAGGGAGGTGTAAAAATGTTGCTTTGGGGAAATGCCAGTGCAGCCCGTGCCAAATGGAAAAGAGAAAATAATGGAAATTCATTAAACACAAACCCAAGTTCTGTGGGCTAGATTCTTTGCAGTCAGACCAGCGGGTAGAACTGGAAAGAGGTTGGAACCTACAACATGACTATCATCCAAAAAACACTCTTCAGTGCCATGAACTACTTAAAAACACACAAGATAAAGTTCTTTTTTGGTAGCAGTCGCCTGCCTTGAACATGACAGAAGATCTGTGGGTTGATCTCAAACCTGCTGCGTTTGCACAGCGCCTAAAGATATCTCAGAATTTTCAAAGGCAAGAAGAGAGAGAGAGAGCGAAAATAAACAAACAGCAAATCAAGAATAAAATGCACATATTTAATGCCTGTTTGCTGTAGGGGTTCTCAGGTGCTTTGCTGAAACGTTGAAAACAACTGCAAGAGTTTCACGGTTTCTACAATGTTCGGTTCAGGTTGAACAAAAAAGATGTGTCAGCGTTTATACAAATATTGAGTTCTTGTACACTGGTGGATTTTTACTGCTGAGATCAGAAACGAAAAAGCTGAAGCAGAAATTTTTCCTCAAACCTCCTTCGTTGGAGGTTATGTTGGATTTGTTGGGAGAGTACAGGAATATAGAGTTTCCCATGCACCTCAAGGAATATACCAACTATATAGAAAAGGTTGGTTTGTGTCGTTTCGGCCTGAGTTGGGAAGCTGTGTCTGCAGGAAAAATAAATAAACATCTGGGAGATTATTTTGTTAAAAGAGTAAAAACTAGTAATGAGTCCATCTGAACAGCAAGTATCAGGTTCAATAATGGAGGAGATTTTACGACCAAGTCTTGGGACTGATGCTGTAACACCTACTTGCCATATAATTAGTAGATACTTGAGAAAGTTACCGTCCGCTAACAAAATACAGTTGTGTTTAGTTGCGATTAAAAAAAAACAAAAAACAAAGAAAACAGAGACAGACTTGAAAGCCTGCACACAGCTTTGTAGCCACTATATTGACACTAACATGTCAACCAGTCCAGTAACCGGGTAAGGTTGTAATTGACACACATGGATTATTGACATGCAACATCTTCAACAAAGAAAAATTCAAAAGTTTGAAAGTGCACAGCCTGCTCACCTTGCACAGCTGTAGAGCTGTTAATGGTTGGCAAACAACACTAAGTCCATGAACTACAAAACAACCAATTTACCTTCTGGTCAAGATTTAACTAAAGCAGCATGCTGAAGCAAGTGAGCAGTACAGCCTGCCCTGAAAAACTGGTTAGCTTGCTTGCTAACAGCAAATGTAGTATATTGCAACAGGTCGACGGACGCCATTAGCTAAAGATTGTTCCTTGCAGAAATTAGGCTGTATTTCTGTGAAACAGTCATTTAGTAAGTTTGTTGCCCTCCTCAGACATCCTGAGGTGAATTCACAGGTTTCAAATCAAGAACTTTACCGTTGACTGCTTTCACTACTTCTTTTTAAACAGGATGTGCTGCTGTGCTAATAGACACGCAAACCTGGGATAAAAGTGACAGCCTTAATGGGTAGCCACATGATGACAGAGATTAACCAGATGTCTGTCTATTACAGATGGCCTGCGATTAAAATACACCTACAGAAACAAGTAGACCTGCACAAACAGTCACATATTTAAATATTTAAACTCAATGGAAATGTCAGAACCTTTCAGCTGAGTGTCTCCAGACTCCTATGGTGCAGTATTCAAGGTGGTGTTTATGATGCATCGCACACAAAACAAAAACACCGACCGCATGTAGGTTACCCAGCAGGCTGTGCAGGATTTATGGGACATCACTGGTTGATCCAGTGGGGGATTGTGGGATTGAGTTTATAATCCACACAGAAGGGTGTGTTTGTTTGAGTGTGCAAGTGCTGTGGTACAGCTAGGTCGTAATCTGTGGTCTAATGATAGAGATTACAATAAACTTCAATTTCCGAACATCCGCGAGAGACGGACAGATGCTAACAGACGACAACTCTTCCCACCAAAGACCCCATTAGAAATGCAATGACCTCTGACATCCCTCTGACTCTATTGGCACGCATGTGTCACTGATGTAAACATTAGTCTGCTGACTGTACACACTGTTCTGTTGGTTACACCTAAGTGGTACAATGTCATTATATTTCCTTTCCATTGTGCGCTACCGTGCACCCAAGTAACAACAAATCAGGCAGATTAAAAAAATATGGATGTAAAGTTCGGATGTATGCACACGTGAGCTAAGAGGGGAAAAAAACAAACAAAAAAACAAACAATCGACCTATATAAACAAGTCTGAGTGGACAATTTTAGTCTGCAGCTGCTTCCAAACCAATTGCAGGTACCTAATATGTGGGTCCAATGGACTGGACTGCAGAATATGTCCTACAAACAGTATTTCTGTCTTTCTGAGAAGTAACATCCAGGCCACCATACTTATAAGCAACTGTTTCAGGAGACACCAAGTCCTAGCATGGGATGTGAAGTTAGGACACATACTGGATAAGAAAAGAAAATGACTCACTGGGAAATATATTTTAAGACATTTACACTTAGGTTTTCTGACGCTGCACGTTCTAGTTCTCAGGATTAAAGAATCAAAGGTGAAATGATGAAACTGTTGTGACCTCAGACATTACTGCTTTATCTTTAAATCTGCCCAATTTTATTTTAAAAGCCAGCATTACTTGAGTTTCTGGGACAGGTCCTGGTATTTTTAGGGCCAGAGCTTCAGCTAAATTTTGCCCCAGTCTGGAGGCAGCAACAGAAAGTGCCCACATTTAGAATAAGCTGGTGTACAGGTTTTATAGAGTCAATGCAGACTGGGAGTTACTTCATTTCAGAAGCTACAATAGCTTGTGTAACATTTCTAGCATTAGAAACATTTTTTGAGAAAACTGGTAGATATTTAAGTCACTTTATGGATTCAAGTTCATCAAACTGACTTTTATTTCACCCAGAACCAAATAACTGAGGAGATTTTGCGATTGTCAATACAAAGTGAAGTAATTAGGACGTGTCCTAAATACATAAACGTGGGAGGAAAGACGAGGAGAAGGTTATGACATCACTTCCTTCTCAACATGCTGACTCATCAAACATTCAACAGCAGTCCTACTCAACTAATGGAAGAAGAAACACGAGACAAATGGACAGAAACAAACACCTCCAGAGACAGGTGGACAAACTGATTAGTTTTGTCTCCCTCACACTGAGACAATGACACCTGGACTGACAGAGCAATGCCACAAAGGACTTCGAGGATGTTCCGTGGAGGACAAAGTGTTATTTTCAATTTCTCAAATTGATTTTCTGCCTCACTTGACATCTGCTTGCCATTTTTCCTGTTGACAGACCCACAGAAGGTGTCTCTCTGTGGACAGGTCAAGGTCCTACGCAGCACAGAACTGAACAACACCTGGCAGAAAACTATGTCATTTGAAAAATTTCCAGACCTAGAAGCTTCTGGTTGTGGTGAACACAGGACAAGGAAATAAATGGTCAAAGATGTAGTTTTGTTGCTTCGTCAATGTTTTGTTTATATGTCTAATATATCATTATGATTTCATATGTGTATTAAATACTACTTAAATGTAAAATAAGTTTAGTATGACCTCAATATACCACTGGTTGGAAAGCAGCTCCGAAGCATGACAGAGCCTTCATTCATTCATTCATTCTTATAGTTATTAACTAAATCATTTATTACCTAATAGTTATCTGTTGCTGGGCCAATCCCAGCTGTGAACAGGCGAGGGCACACTCATACACTCATACTCAGGAAATAGCAATATCCCACATACACATGAGGAGAACATACAAATTTCATAGCCTACATGCTTGACTGTATGTTCCAGCCCATTGATATATTATTTCTCATGGTCTCTCTCTGACATAGTGACAGTGTTCCAAAATAAATGTTATCTAAATAGAGATGGAAATGTTTGACTACAAAATTATTTTAAAAACGATTTATAATCTAAAGCTTTAGTCCAGTGTTTCCAATCCTTTTTTAAGCCACGGCACATACATATCAGGAAAAACCCCACGGCACACCACCAATCACAAATTGGACTAAAATTGTTAAAGTCTGCTTAGTTGAAAACAACACTGATATACTGGCAGGAATTGAAGAAAGACACTCAATAAGATCTTCTTCAACAGCTCTGATTATCTTTTCTTCGGTTTCCATAGCCATCTGCTGTCACCTAGCAGAAGAGTACTTGTACTGTTCTGTCTTTCATGCTTTGACAAGCAAAGAAAAATTATATGCAATAAATAAATAATAGTTTTCATCACAATTAAGTGAATTTTGATCATTTTCAACGGTACACCTAGTGTGCCACGTCACAGTGGTCGGGAATCACTGCTTTAGTCAATATTTGATGAATTAATAATAAATGTCAGATGTATTGGTGGATAACAGGCCCCACCAATAAATCATTATGTCATCAGTAAACAATCTTAGTGATTATCCATTAAGACAATATTAAACATACTGCCAATTATGGTTTTATTTCAAGACAAATAAACAGCAATGTTTGAAATATTAGTGTTGCCTACATTGCTAATGAGTGACGACTGGAAAATCCAAAGGAGAAGGGTGACATTGAACATCACCTTGAATGTGAAGTATCAGCTCTCAAGAGCTGTAGATCATAAGGTCAACCACAACCAAAGATATTGGGCTTTTGTAGGATACACTGCGATTTGCCTTCACGCAGTCTCACCGGTTCAACTCCTGCTGCGTTCTGCAGCCTCCCAGCTGTGTTTGACACAGTGTGTTACCACGTGTATGTGTGTCAGTGCGACCTTCACAACCTCAGTGTGTATGTATAATACCTCTGAGACGCCAGGCATGAGGAAACACTTCATCACTGCCGTCCTATTTCCACACACTTTGTCTTTTACACGGGCATAGTCAACTTCTCCTTTATACACTTATACACAACGTCTTATTCAGACAATTCCCCCTTTGCCTCCTGTCTTCCTCCTTCTACTCCTGCTCCTCCACTCCTCCCCTTTTTTCACTTTCTCTCACACCATTGGTAATTGTGTTTTCAATAATCATCACAATCACATTTTATTACCGTCATCACTTCCACTTTGTCACATGACGGGAACTTAATTAAAACCTCTTGAGACCACACGGATTGTGGGCACACAACACACACACACACGTACACGTAGCTCCCTAAATCACAACAGACAGAATGGGAGTAATGAGAGGTGGCTGGCTATTGGGGCTGTGTACATGTACTGACGACAGCACCTTGTTCTGGTGAAGCCAGCACGGGCACGAAACGCGCACACACACACACACATCCTGTCTGTGATCCATTTACCCTGCTATAATAAAAAAATATCTCCGGGGGAAATAGGTTTGTAATTCTCCGTAAAAAAAAAAGTTTATATACAGCACAAATTCCTACAGAATAAGTTGTGTGTGTGGTGTGAGGTCACTGGGGTCACAAGAAAACAGAGATGGAGGAGCAGAGGTTCACACACCCTTTAAACATCCAGGAAAACAGTTCTGTCTATAGCATTGGTTTGAACAGGTTTTTGTCTTTCAATTGATTTAACTACACATTAGTTATGACACATGATAGGCATTTATTATTATTATTAATTTAATTAAAATTCTAAATCAAAAGCTTTTATTTTTTCTATGCATTGTCTTTTTCTGTGTTATCTAGAATGTATGTTCATACAGAGTGACTTAGTATTAGCATGAAACTGTTATTATACAGGTTACAATTCAACATTTAAATATAATTATTAATCTGAAAAACATTTTACAAATTATTTAATAAAAGTTTTATTCATTTTTTTTAAATGATGAAGAAAAATATAAAAAATGTTAAATAAAGATAAACAGTAGAACACTAAAATCTAGCAACAATATATTGTAGTTACAAGAGCTAAAAGTAAGCTTCAAAAACAGCTTATACTGTGATTTAGCACATGATTGAATATATGGAGAAAACCTCAAATGCGAGGTAAAATAGCCCCACTATAATAGTTACACATTATTACATCAGTTCAATTTGACAAATTACTTTATTGAATGGAAGTTATATTATCCATGGACATCCCATCCAAGTCTGAGTCATTTGTGAAGCCCCCTAAAAAGCAGGTCGCTGTGCCACCAGGGTCTGGTTCCAAAAGAACTCTGGTTCCCATGGACATCGGTTCAAAAATCACAAACTTCTCTCATAAAAAATTCCACCAATACATTTCCCCTACTCATTTTGGAATGAGTTGGAATATAAAAATGAATAATAACCAACTACCATTAGGTTTAACATGTCAAGGACAGTGAGAATGTTTTAAATTTCTGACAGGCAAATGCATTAGAAAAGTTCAATTGTCCATATTTGTATTAAGTGATTTTCCAGTCTTTACTAACCCCCCCCCCCCAAAAAAAAAAAACACCTTTGCCATTAACCAATTTACACAAAGGTTCATAACTCAGTCCACCATTCACACACAGGCATCACTGCTGCCTGTAGAGACAAATATCTGGTCAGAGGACACAAAAAAATCAGGGTCAGGGACTTTAATACCATTCATATTTGTACTGGACCAGCAGAGACAGATGCTAAGACTGAGACTAGGTCAGTACTGCAGCAGGGATGTTGACAACTGGGAAGAACAGCGGTGGGAGACGCAAAGGCGAAGGCAATGAAAACTGTAATAGAGCGGTTTTACGGTCCACTGCAGAGACAGATTTATTCATAAAACTGGTGAACCTCACATTTGAAGTGTTTTCTTTAAAGAGAACGGTTTGAAATAATTCCTGTTGTTTGCTCCGCTACTGAGATTCATCCATATGGTTGTTATGAATGAAAAACCAGAGTAAGAATTTAAAGAACCTGTCCAGCTTTAATAGAATAAGTTTTAATTATACCGATGCTAAGGCTACAGATGGGTCACGTTAACTTCAGATTCTGCAAAGCTAATCTAACCGGCTGCAAATAAAAAAACAAAACAAACAAACTATAAAATATTATCAATAGAAAAATGCTTTCGTACCAATAAAAAAGATCTCCCCTTTGGGTCATTAAAGTGACAGTGACGTTAGGACACGGAGGTAGAAATACTACAGTGATTTTCCTGCACATGAACAAAAGTCATAAATGTTATGTTGGGTTTAATTAAATATTGACATAACATTCACAGGACGCCTTTTAACAGAGCAGCATTAAATGGGTGTGGATGATGGCAGTGAGTTTATGGGAGCATCCTGCCTTCTCACACACAAACACAAACACACACACACAATCACTTATGTGTGTCTGGTGTGTGTGTTTTCACTGTGGGTTTCCAAACTAATCTGTTCTGACGTAACTACATGCTGCTTCTCAATCTGCCCAGTGCTGGACCCCTGACACACGTGCTTACACACACAGTCATGCAATCACACACATACAAACACACAGAAAGAGATTTAACACCACAGAGCCAACTGCCCCCCCCCCGCCCCGCCCCCCTTTAAGATACTTGACTGTACAACTCACATGTAGATGCAGTGAATTCAAATAAAAATATAGCAAACTAACCCACTACTGAAGACGTGGTTTTAAACACGTTGTGTGTTTAAGTCAAATAAGAAGGAAAAACATTCAATGACACCCAGAGGTGTTGAACTGTTGGATGAAGGTCAAATTTTATTTTGTGAGGCTTTTTAAGACGTCACAAAATAAAACTGAGGCTGTTGTGGACCTCAGAAACTGGGATGTGTGTCATTTATTAGTCTGATTTTTCATGTTGGGTCATAAATAATTATTTTCTTTCTCTGGGGCCACATAGACTCAATCAAGGGTCTACCAGATATGACAAAATAAGTATTTTTATAAATAAGTACATATGTGTAATTCAATAACTGGTTGAAACACATGGAAAAGTGTTCAACCATTTTTTTTCCATTATAGGGTAAAATAGACCTTGACAAAGTAAGGGTTCAAACGTGGGTGGGTGGGTGGGTGGGTGTGTTCAAAACATCCTCTGAAAGTCACATGGGGATAAATAGAATTTTCTGATTCAGGTTTGGAGAACTAAGAATAAGATAAGGTAAGAGCAACTTCTAAATAAGTGAGAATAAATAAGACGTTTTGACCTTAAACAAACACAAGTCTAAGACTTATCTTCCGGAGCCCCAGAAAGATGAAGGGCCTCCTATACATGTCAGCGGTTTTGCCAGTTGAAATCAACTCCAAAAATAATGTGTCACATTTTAACTGTTCAACACAACTCTAGAATACAACGAGATTTACTACACAGACAACCTTAACATTTGTCATACGACATTTTGCAATAACATTTCTTAAATGTCAGGTTTCTGATAGTGTTCGTACAGCTTATATTATATGTATGTATATGTAAATATATATATATATGTTGAGCTTTAAATATAGATACAATATTTATTTATTACTGTATATAATAATAAAGTATATTTGAAACCTAACACAACAATGCAAGCACATCTTTGTACAGAATTGGGTTAAAGAAACTCCTCTGATATATGAGTTGTGAACTGTTCTGAACACAGTCAGCATTCGCAGCAGAGTGAAACACCTGCACACACCTGTTTCTTTCAACTCACACTTTCATCTCTCCCATGCACTGATGCACCGACTGTCAGTGTCTCTCACAGTTATGTCACCTAACAACCAGTCACACAAGCCCACGGCTCTG
>NC_024322.1:5752466-5763794 GCF_000523025.1 Cynoglossus semilaevis | reverse complement strand
CTGTGCTTTAAGAGCAGCTGACGAATATCAGCTGAGGTTATTTCTTCCTATTAGACCAGACTCTCTGTGTGAATGTGTCCTCGTGAGTTTCCCTCTGCTGCTGTAATTAAATGGATTTTTGTTAATTAACCTCACAGAGGGCTAAGAAAGTGAATTAAGATCCAAGTCTGAAACGAGACCAGCAGGAACTCTGCCAGAGCCGGGACGAAAGGACACGATCACATCATGTCGCAGACACTTAAAACTGGTTTTTAATTGTGTGATATCAATAATAAAGACCTTTCAAGAGCTGTGCAGTGATAAGTGCATCTAATATGTCACCTTCAGATGATGGTGTGATTATGGAGGTAATTAAGTCAGTAAGGAAGAAGGGAACAAAGTATAAAAAAGAAGTGACAGAAAGGAAAGGAAGGGAGTTTTAGAACACGTACGTGGCTGCAATGTGCAAAGAAATCAGTGGAAGAAGGTAGAGACTACAGATGCCAGCACACCTTTGAGGACAGGACAAAAATGACCTTCAACAAGTCTTTGTAAGGTGAAGATAATTCAAATGAAACTACATTCATTTTATAAATGAAACAGTCAATAACTTGTTTTTGTTATCTGCATTGACCATTTATGTTTCTTTAGATTAAAAAAAGAGGTTCTCATGATAAAAAATAAAATAGAATTTTAAGGTCTCACAGGCACAATGTGACAACAAAGAAATAAACAGCATTTGCTTTAGCTACT
This sequence comes from Cynoglossus semilaevis, assembly GCF_000523025.1. NCBI lineage: Eukaryota > Metazoa > Chordata > Actinopteri > Pleuronectiformes > Cynoglossidae > Cynoglossus > Cynoglossus semilaevis. The sequence continues at coordinate 5,763,062 of NC_024322.1, read as the reverse complement.
GAAAAAAACTCTGATTATCCAATCATCAAGCTAAGTACTTTACACTTAAAACCCAGAACTGACAAAAGCGCTTTCTGGAAACAACTAGGAAATAAAATAACCTACCAGGAATCAGAGAATCGCTGATCTGAGAAAAGTAACATATATTCAAAGGTGTGGGTTTTTTTTTTCAATTAAAACTTCTACAAACCCTGGAGTGTGTTTTACTAGAATTATGAAGAGTTTTATGGATAATTATGTGTTTTATTTGATTGAATCTGAAACCTGAATGTGATGTGGTTAAAAAAAAAAACAAACAGCGGAGAGACGCTCAGAGACAAGTCAAGGTGTTTGTGCTCTAAAACCGCTGCCGCTGCTAAAAACCTTAAACTAATAAACAATTATCAACATAAACTAATCAACAACAACGAAAGAAGGAAAACAATCAGGAGGAGGTGACTTACCAGAGGAGGCGAAGAAGGAGGTGATGGATGTTGAAAGTGTACAGAGTCCCGCTATAATGTGCACTGAAGCGCTGAACTCCTCTCACACCTGCCGATTATTAATCATTAATAACCGCTAAACTGACTGACGCCGAGTCCACTGTCTGTGTGTGGGTGCGTCCCTTGCTTTGGTCGACAGTCGTCGATTATCATCGTCGTCCACATCAGCTTCTCTCACTCCGGACACCGATCAACTATGTGAGCTGCGCGCCGCCTGCGCCCCACAGAAGCGAGAGGCATCGGTGCGCATGCGTTTAACACGCACGCGCTTGCACGCACGCTCACACTAAGTACAGTATATAAGTAGATGAACGAGGGCGTTGTATATATTACTGTACAATAGAGGAAAAAAGAGGAATGGAAATGTTAAAACAGAGTATATAAGGATTTTATCTTACTGTTTACAAACGTAAGCATTACGGCAGAATTAAAAATAATAAATCTATGGAAACACCACTTGCAAAAGTGTTAACCAGATAAGTGGTAACACAACAATACACACAAACACACACTCCCCAGCTGTGTTCACTGTGTTATCTGTCGCACTCTTTCTGTTTTTACTGTCAACTCACCTGTTGGTGCTGTCAGCAGGTGTCAGGTTAAAGGACGTTTGGAAGTTTCTTTTAGCCCTGCGACTGTGTCTCTCCAGAGAGGATCATGTAGTAGATGGTAGTAGATCTGATAAAATAAAATAAAAACAATGATAAGAGGAAGGCCATTAATAAAAAGTGTCAGCTGCCAGTAGGACCATTTATGGTTATTTTATCAAATAAAAATTGCAATGGTGTTACCTTAAGAATGTAAATTATTAAAATAACAATGTGAGTTGCAGTTGTTGAAACAAATATCTCACTAAATTCAATAAATCAATAAATAAAACTTGCCTTTACATGAGGGAATATGCTATAATCCACTTCAAGTCATATTGACTGAGACAAGGATTTAGTATTGATGGATAAATAATAATAAAAAAAAACCTAGGCTTTGAACCACCCAGCCATCCAGTCTTCATTGTCATGGTGGTGACAGACACACAGGCAGGCAGGAGGTAACATCATGTCAGAGAGCTGAGGCATTTCACACTGCAGAGACAGAGAGAGAAAGAGAGAGGGGTTAGGGAAATACCTGGCTCTGTGAGAATTGGCTAAAGCATTTAATGTCTATGTTTCTTTAAAAAATAAAATAAAATCATACTACGACCCAAACTTGTATTAATAGTTAATGTTAGTCTGTTGTAACCAGAAGAAATCTAACCTCTCAGAGTGTTGCTCTAGGTCAAATGTGCGTTTTCCAGTGACCTGAGTTCACTGAAAGATTAAGCAGACAGTATGTAATATTTTATCTCCACTGGTCAAACCCAGTGAAGCCGTCCCTCCATTTGCTGCAGCAGCAGAAGAGGACCAATCTGACTATCTTCCTCCTCTGGACATCCAGCCAATCACAATCCAGCAATGCAGCGACCCACTTACACAAATGTGCGTGTGCACGCATGTGAAAAAAGGCAGGCATCTTCGCCTCTCACCTTGAACATTACAGTAAGAATATAAAAAGATACAGAAGCAAAGCTGGGAGAAAGAAAATAGGACCTGCTGTACACTTGTGTGTTGACAGAGTAGAAAGACAGGCTGTTAATTGTACTGATGTATATAGTTTGCTGAAGAGGGTTCATATATTTATATTTATATAGTGTGCAGAATTGTGGTAAAATGGTACTGTACATACAATAAAAACTACATAATGCAACAGCAGGGTACTGATGTGTACAAACCTTTGAGATAGAGAATAATTGAACAAATACCATCTAGAAATGTGAATATATATACATATATAATGACATTAATTATATTATCTATTAGAGTGACCAGATTATAAGTCTGTTCAAATGGATTTTTTCTTCTAAACCAGAATTTCTTGAAATGTCATGATGAGGACTTTCTGTTTACTGAGTCACTGCTTCATGGTTCAGTTTTTGACTATTATATGACTATGACTAGATATGACTATTTTTGTTCCTTTCATTGCAATGTTATGTTATGAATTATAACTTAAACCTGGCCAAAAAACCAATAATATTCCTTTATACCATAGAAAATTGAAATAAAGTCTCAGTGCCAAGTAACAGTTTTGTATTGACCCCTGGTCACCTGTGCGTTTTTTCCCATCAGACTCACCTCCCTGCTTAACACCAGGACGGATGACAGAAGTGTAATGGGATATACATATGTTGGGCAAAAGAATGTAGAAGATAAGGCTGCAGGAGGCAGGATGAAAAGTTGAGCCAAAATGAAATTAGATAATATAGAATAGGATGGATGTGATGGGGAGGTACATAACATGCTAGGTGTAAAAACAAGTGGAAACAAGTGATAGTGTACGATTAAGGCAGATGATCTCATGCCTAAAGGAAGCATTTAGAGATGATAAAGCCTCAAGCATTAAGTTTATAATGGTTCTGTAGATGTATACATAAGATGATGTAGCTTTCGTTTAAGGTTTGGGCAGAAATAGAAAATCATTTATATATTTCTCTGAGCTTTAATTAGGATGAAGACACTGAAACTGATTTAAATTTAGCTCTGTGGCAGGAAAATGGATTGAATGTGTGTGGTGTACTATGGGGGAGAAAGACGTGGGGGACTTACTGACCGCCGAACGATGTGAAGAAATCTGGATTTCATATTCAAACCTTGCTGGTCCTGCCGGAGAATAAAGATGAAACATATGAAACTGTCAACATCAGCATATTCTGAGCCACCACGGCCTGAGGAGATGTTTGTTGTAAACACGAATGCAAATGAAAAGATATCAGGAGATACAAAGTAACATGGGATTCACAGTGTAAAGTGAGAATATGTGCAGTGAGTAGTTCTTCAAAAACACAATACATGTGAGGATGCAGTACTTTTTTTCTTGTGGTAGTGTAGTCCCTCCATTCTCATCACTTTACCTGAAAGGTTTAATTGCAAGGAAAAGGAAAGTGTACTGTAAATGCACAGTAGTGTTCTGTGTGATACAATTCCCTGTGTTTAGTTTATGTACAGTTACTACAGCTTCTGTGACACACAACTGTCATGTATGTTATTTTTGAGTGTGAAGGGGGTAATAGAGAGGGACAATTAGGAAAAACATTTTTTTAAAGTTTCTAAAAGTTGCAAAGCCCTCAAATAGGTAGGCAAAAGATAATCAAACTAAACATGCTACAGAAACAATAACAGAAGGGATGTCATTAGAGTTCCCTCAGCACCTGACTGCCACAGTGAAAAAACTAGTCACTGCTGCCGCACTAAAACCAACTGGATCAATCCTTCACAGTTCAATACACTGCAGCTACTGAACCAATTGAATCTCTTGATCTGTGATAAACAGCTAATTCTGAATTAGCGAATTTGTCGGTATTCCAACACGCTCTACGTAAATAAAATGTAGCTAATTTTGATCATTTGTTTTTATAAAATTTAACATGCAAATAAGGGTTCTCATAAGCCAAGATGTGATTGGTGAACGCAGTCTGGGACTTCTGTAAGGAAAATATGTCAGAGACAAGTGACCTCAGGTAATAAATAAAATAGTAAAAAAATACGACAAAAAAGTAAAATAAAAACAAGCTTTTGAGTTGAGCTACCATTAGGCACTTTTTGCTACACCTGTCATATCGTTTGCATGTACTATTTTTTGCTGAGCTATAGGGTTGTCAGACGTGCAATTGGGCCATGTATGTAAAAAGAGGATATGCCAAACAATCTGCAGTGAAAAGAGAAATGACTGGTGAAGACTTAGAATTCCACCCCTGGATTGGCTGACAGTCGCCAATGGTAGCACAAAGTTTTACATCCGTTTAATCGAATCTTCACTGTATGTTCTTTAAGTTATTCTTGCGTAAAAACCATGTTTCTCCTGTCAAGTTCAATTAGGCTTAGTTTGGCCGATAGTTTTTTACATTCCGATAAGTAAAACTTATTTAAATCCATATTTATTGCACATTAAATGTGAAGTAGACAATGTTTTGTTTGTTTCCATAAGAGACAGTCTCTTCCTAATCGTGGTAACTATTTTTGTATTTGTGTACACCTGTGTAAATGGTCTCTGGTCCTTTTAAAATTAAATAGAGAGGATGTGTGTCATAATTTAATTTAAGGTTGTTTCCACAAAAGCTGTCTGGTGTTGACTCGGCAGACTGACATAGGAAAAAGCACTGGGTTTTGGTAAGGTGTATTTATAAAAATATTATTTTAATTTTAAAAAAACCAGATGTGTGGACTTACAAAATTAGATTTTTATAATGAAGCTAAATAAGTTAATTTTGTCTACATAACTTTTAAGAGGGTAGGATTTGTCATTTTTTCCGACAATAATAACTCGTTTTTAAGCTAAGCCAGACCTAGACAGTAAATGTTTTGCGTTTTTTCAATCATAAATAGGGAACAAAAAGCTCAGTTCACATTGAAGCAAATCACTCCTCACAGGTCAAATAGAAGCTGATTAAAAAAAAATCTAAAGCAACTTTAATGTTTTTTTCTCTACATTATGTCATTAACAACATGATCAACAATAGAAAGTAAAGAGAGAGACACAGTGAGAAAGTAATGGGTCCCAGTTCCTTAACAGCAGAGTGATAGGACGGGTGATGAACAGAAGTGTTTCATTGAAAAGTTTTTACCTCCTTCTCCTCTCCTCTTTTTCTTTGTTCCTGTCTCTGTTCTCCTTATTCCTCTCTTTGTCTCTCTCACTCTTCTCCTCATACTCCCTGTCCCTGCCTCTGTCCCTGTCTCTTTTATCCTCAAACTCTCGTTCTCTGCCCCTCTCTCTATCTCTACCTCTGTCTCTATCCCTCTCCAACTCCCTTTCTCCATCTCTTTGTCTACTTTGACCATCGATTTTTCGCCTCCGTTCTTCCCCCCTCATCGGCTCCTCATCTTTGTCTGGTCGTTCTTCTCGGCGTCTCTGGCGGCTAACCTCCCGTGCATGCTCCTCTTCTTCATGCACACGGGGGTTCCTTTGCTTCCTCGCCTGTTTCTCATCTTCGCTCTCGTCCTCTCGGTTTCTGTCATCCCTGCGTCTGGTTCTCTTCTCTGCAGAGATCTCCCTCTTTTGCTTCTTGTCCTTTTCTTTCTTTTTCTTCTTGTCTTCAATTTTTTCTTTTCTCTTCTTCTTTTTCCTGTGTTTGCTGTCAGAGTCTACAGAAAAAGAGAGAGTTGATATTTGAGCCCCTTTTACGTAATAATCTTTTAGTCATTAATAACATTTTTCTAGATGTTATTACATTTTGGTATATATGCGTTTTAATCTATTATATTCACTGGATTTGGCAGATGGTTTGGTTTTGGTGGTTTTGGTCTGGTTATGCCAGCAGGTGGTGTGATACAAAAGAACAGATGAGCTAGAGATTAAGGCTTAATAGTGCACTTGCTTATTGGAAAAAAACACCACCTATCTGAAAAACCTCTACAACTGATTTAAAACCATGTTTCTTTAGTAGCCGATCAACACGTTTAAAAAAAAAAAACAAAAAAAAGAATTAGAAGGAGAGTGTGTATTTGATGGTATCTCTACGGCATACTTTTGTAAACCAATTATACCTTCAGAAATTTACTAAAATAAACAGAACCAGCACAAAAAGAAGACGTTTACTGCAGCTTGATGTACCTGAGCTGCTGCTGCTGCTAGAGGACGAGGAAGAGTCCGAGTCTGAAGAGTCCGAATCCGTAGACGACGAGTCAGATGAGGACGAGGAGGATGAAGAGGAGGAGGAAGAGGAGTCTGAAGATTCCACCTCCTGGTTCTGTGTCATGATCATCTTTGGGGCGTTCTTTAAATGTTCTCTCAGCTCATCCCTAAAACACCAAAAAAAGCATGTTTAAGGATTCACCATTTATGAAGTGATACAAATGTAATCTGTGCTGTCTTTCAACACACTGATACTAATATTGTAAAGCCGTTTATAATGTTAATTAAAAACAAATCTATGGGTATACAATGGTTTGTGTGTGTGTGTGTGTGTGTGTGCGCGCGCATGTGTCTCTTACGTACACCCTCCCAGTCCAATAGAGGTGAAAAAGTTGATGGCAAAGCGAGTGTTTCTGGGATTATCGCGAGGAAAGAGACCTTCATAGAACGGTTGCAGGGTCCTGAAACACAAACACAGATTAAACAAGACTTCAAATTTGTGTCCGTGCGACTCAAACCTTTTCCTTCATTAGGGTATTAAAGTATGTTCGTACTGGTCTTTGAGCCTCTGGTTGAGTTTGGGAAGACCCAGGTAGGCACAGAGCTCCTGGAACAGGATCTTCACAAAGATTCTGCTTGATGACGTTGTGGTTTCCTCGCTCATCTTGATACACTCCAACACCTGCAACAGAGCCGTGAATAAGACAATAAGTCACAGCAACTGAGAGAGTGTTAAAGTAGATTTATTAATTGGTATGCATGCGTGTCCTCACACTCCAGGGAACAGAGTCGGTGTAGAGCAAGTGAGCGAAGAGTCGAGCAACGTTCCTCAGCTTGTTGGTCTCCAGTCGGTGAATGGTTTCGTACTGTTCTGCAAATATGGCCTCAAAACTCTCCATGTACTCTTTTTTTAGCAGACAGAACCTCTATAAATCACAAACATATGCACACAGACACGTTTATGAGCCATCTTCTGACAACAAATTGTGTATCTCAAAGTACTCAATATTACAGCAGTTCAAAGACAAATCTACAAATCTAGATTCTGAACTTGTTTGTTGGTCCTAACTGGAACTCCTTAATGTTGGCACATCAATGAACTCAACCTTTAAGACCAGGGATATAGGGCCACTTTCCTACTGAGGTTTAATCCTTAAAAAACAACAGTGTGTGGTGTTGCTCACCCCGGCCAGGAGACCAAAGAACTTCTCATAGGTCCTCTGTTGAGCGCAACAGTCCAGGATCATGTTACACAGCTCCTTCTGCTCGGACATATAAAAAAAAAGATTGGATTTTCACAGGACAGAATGTACAGCATTTTAACACCCAACGACTGCCTTATATTTTATCATATAAATAACATTCAATGACTATAAAGAAAAATAAATAATTCTAACGTTTCTTTAACACAGTTTATATTTGTCCATCTTTCTAACTAATATAAAAATATTCTTTGATGAATACCCAACTTGAAATGGTCTTGATATGTCAGTATTGTGAGAAAAAAAAAACTACCCTTTTCTACAAAAGAAAATATCAGTCTGTCTGAATGTATGTGTGTGTTCCAGCTGTTGCGTTGAGTGACTCAGTCCTGATGTTGACAAAACTAGCTCAACAACTTTGACCTCACACACAGCAACTAACAAATGTCTGTGTGTTGATGGTTTAATTACAGCACCAGTTCACAGAGTTTAACCTCAAACATCACCAAAAGAGCACAGGTGTCTCCTGTCTGTCAAAGGACAAAAACATGTTAACATGTGGCGTTTACTCATAGAAGAGAGGAAGGAGATCTGTATTGGTGAAAGAAACTAAATTGATATGTATTAATTGGAACGTTTCCTTGACAAAACTGCAAAAGAATCAGAAAAACAGAGCCGTAGATTATAGGCTGTGTATGACCTTAGTAGTTTTAAACGCAGACAACGAGTAGAGACAGGACAAGTGTAAGAGCCATTTATATTGATTTATTTGTCGACTTTTGTCTAACTAAAATAAGATGGTTTATTACATGTTAACTGATTTGTGGGCAATGTTAATTCAGATGTAGTTGTAAGAAGTTGAAAAAATAAAAGAGAATCAATACACTTTATTTCTGTTGAAAACTCAGGCCCAAGTTGTACCCTAGTGGCTCAGAAAGATTGGGAAACACCACTCTCTGGGAAAATAATGCCACCTTGTGGCCATACCTGCCCCCACTCCGCCTCCCAAAAAAGTCTTATTTTTTATCATCATACACCTTAAAATAAACACATTAAAGGGTATAAGTAATTGTTTGTCTTGTTATCTGTCATGAATGGTCACCAATAATCTTGAGAACATATGGTACATTTTATACATTTTTAAGTGTTTTTTATATCAAACTGATATTTTATATATGAAATCACACTGATTTTATAGCACTGAAAAAAGTCCCAGAACTGTGAGGAAGAAAATGACGAAAAAAGGGCCATGGTTTTCTGTAAGAATTTTTAACACTTACCGTCTGGCTCTCTGGAAAGTCCATTTTAATCAGCTTGTGGGCACACTCCTCGAAGTCCAAACTAGAGAAATAGACAATTAGTGTGAACTTCTCAATTTAACTTAGTAGGACACACACATTTTTAAACACAGGTCCAAGTTTATCCAATATACTAGGAACTGCAACAATCATGTGTGAGTCATGATCACTGAGAGACTGAACATCAAGTGTCACTGTGTGTATTTGTCTGTACCTGGACTGTATAGCGAGGTAGATTGTTCTTCTGAAAGCGACCAGGTTAACTTCTGTCTTATCAAAGATGGTGACCTTCTCTTCTGGACACATACAATAACAAAAGAAACAACATTCATTAGAAGTTTTTATTGAACAAAAACTGCTTTAGATACAGGGCTGAGCTGAGGAAGAAATAAATGTAGCCAGATTTCAGCTGTTTCTCACCATCCCCTTCCTCCTCGTTCTCATCCTCTTCATCCTCTCCATCTTCGTTACTGCCGTCTCCCTCCTCCCCTGAATCGCTGCTCCCTTCATCCAAGATTTCTGTCAGGAGACGTGGGCAGCAGATATGTGAGACTGTGTAGGTGGTGACAGCTAAACTGGACAGAGTGTGATGTTAACACACGCTTGTACCTTTTTTGATGGTCTTGTATTTTTCCTCATTCTCCAGGAAGTCAGGGTCCATCTTAAACACATCTGACGGAGTAAAAAAAACACAGATTAGGAAAATAATACACACACATAATTCTGCAGAGCGTCATTAACCTGGTCTTACTTAGTATGTCCTCAGGAGTGTACTCATCTTCCAGTGGGAGCATGTGGGTGAACTGGTCATCCTCGTCCACTAGGTCCAAACCATCCGGGACGACTGGATGGTCCTTGAAACCGTCTTTCCTGATAGCGAACATCACCTCAATCATGTACTGGACTCTTTTATCGATGGACGACTCGTGAAGGATGTTCCTTAGTCGCTCAAATATGGCTGGGAAGAGTGAAAGGCAAAATTGAACTTTTTTCCTGCTAAGATTTGTTAATGGCGTCTGGTTAAGTTGGGGTTTTTTTTGGACACACCAGGGCACTGTTTCACAAACATTTTGTGCAGCCCCCCCCTTTTGTAGTAAGAAAACTGCTGAAACGTTCACAGCTATTGCTTCAGAACTCTGAACTTTATTTATAACATCAGAAAAAACTTCTGTTCTGGTTTAATTAAGAAAGAGACAAGAGAATTATAAATGTGTGCAATTACCCCACTCTGTCACAAATACACAACATAATCACATTAAAATTAAATTTGCTGTGCCCTACCTGCAAAATCATCACAAATAGGGGCCCAACCCTCACTTTGGGATCTACTGTATTAAGTCTAAGTTGTGAACTTTCATTTTAGCCATGTCAAAGGCTGCAAGGGTAAAATTGTCTGAAAGTGTACATAATATTTTGGCTGGAGTGCGCCTGTGTCAGGATAAACAGAGTGCTTATGACAGATTGCAAAATATTTTGACCTTCAAAATGCAGGAAAACACAAACACAAGCCGTAGATGTAAAGTTACATCCTTAGGGTCAAAGAGTCGCTCTAAAAGACTGTTTCTGTTGTGATCTGTTGCATATACAAAAACAAAGGAGGCCTACAACAATCTGTTTTTGTAAGTACAATGTTTTTACATTAAGTACAATTAAAAGAAAGAAGTCATCTGAAGAAAGAGCCAGAGGAACTTTGCACTTTGTTTGGTAGTTGTGGCCAAAGAATATCAAAAAAACAAACAAAAACCACTGTTTGTATGAATAACCTTTGTTCAAGCTGTGGTTTGAAACCTTTAAAGATTGCATTTAGGTTAATAACATTGTCAAGCTGTAAATCTAAAAAATAGAACAATAACAACAACAGAAGAGAGAAGTCGAACAGCCTCGAACAAATGTATAAAGATGCACTCTTACCATTGATTCCTCTGGGGGAGACCTCAGTCAGTTTGAGAC
>NC_024322.1:5745431-5752353 GCF_000523025.1 Cynoglossus semilaevis | reverse complement strand
AGAGCCAACCATTGAACATTCACACTCTCCAGAAGTTTTAATGTCAGACGGTATGCCGTACCACGTTCTGGTTGATGAGGTGAGCCACAAACTTTGAGGCTGTCAGGCACTGTTGCTGCAAAATGGAAAAACAAGCATAGTTATATTACAGCAACCTTATTACCATTACACTGACTGTCAGACGCTGCTCGGTAAGGGTTTGTTTGAGATGAAAGCTTTTATAACTACTTTGATTTTCATTCATTTTCCCATGTTATATAACTTAAAATTACATGGTTTTAACCATATATACCTACATCATGTACAAGTAAGGTAAGAGACAGGTACCTTGAGGTTGCGACGATAGCTCCTCCTGAAGGTCAGGATGAGGCGCTTGAGGATCAGCTCTCCAATCTGAGGGAACTTGGAATTGATGATGGCGACAACAGCAGAGTAGACGTGAGTGAAGATGGGAGACGCAGCCTGAGCTTGCAGCACTGACCGAGCCAGGAGACCCCTGACAGACAGATGAGAGGATTGTTGATGGACAGTAGGGAGTTAGGGACCTCAGAGTAGCTCATATTTGATTGATTTACCATTGCAAACGTATTCCTAAATTTTCATTAAACAATTGTCAATACATAATTAAATGTAAATTTCAAATCCACCAATAAATACCCAAATTAATTTGTAGCAGTAGGTTCTAAGAATGTAAATGGAGCAGCGTATCCGTCTTGGTAGTAGTGAACTGATAAAGCTTGATAAAGCTTCATTTTGCAAATCAATTACATGAACATAAATCTACATTGTTCAAAAACATTGTCAAGAACAAAACAATTAAATAAACAGTTCAGATTTGCTCAAATGGAACTCCTTAACAAATAAACAACAACAGAAGAAAAAAGGACATGTCACATCCAATGATAATAATGCATAGAAGTGCAACACAGGTGCAATATATATATAGAAACAACCAGTCAAGCTGTTGTTGTTCGAAAAAAGCTACAATTCTTTAGCAAGACACAACTAAAACATTTCAACAATCACAACGTTTGTGTTGACGATTGTGAGTGTGTTCTGACGGCTACCTTCCTCTGACAACGTTCTCTTGCAGCAGCTCCTGGATGATGTTGACAATGTTGGACACATTCACTTTGTTGATCAACCCGTTGATTGACTTCTTCAAAGCCTCCCAGCTCATCCTCTGATAGGCCAGACTGCACAGGAGAAAGAGTATCAGTAAAAGGTAAATTATCAGAGTTGATTGGAACCAATAACAGTTAACATAATAAATATATATATAAAAAAAACTGTCACCTGCTCTTGTCTGTAATCTGCTGCTGCATCATACGCAGTTTAGCTGGAGGGATGTACGCTCCACCAGTTCTTGTCAGAATTGGGTCGAGCTCCTCCTTCTTTTTCTTGACCGGGGGCTCGTCAGCTGCCGCTGGCTCCTTGTCTGCAGGGGTGGAACCCGAGCGTCCGCGCCTCCTGCGATCTGACTCAGCATCCATTCGTCGGGGCAGGCGCCCATTCCTGTCGTTACGCCGATCGTCATAGCGATCTCTGAGTATAGAATAAAACATTTGAGCAACATTTATTTTATACGGCACTTAAATTAGGATTGAAATAATACAAACCTTTGCAAAAAGATCTGTATAAATACACTGAATCCTAACTTAAATTGTTAAATTAACTAAGCATCATTGTAAAATAACCCAAATTAAAGGGCACATTTAAATTAAAACCATACCGTAAAATAAAGCATCTTCATTAATTATCACCTCATATAGCGTCCTCTGTCTCGCACTTTGTCTCTGGACCTAGATCTATCCCGTCCCCAAGACCTGGACCTCTCCTTTCCCCTGGATCTGGATCTTGATTTGTTTCGTCCCCTAGACCTGGATCGGTCTTTTCCTCTGGATCTGGACCTGGATCTGTCTTGACCCTTGGAGCTGGATCTTTCTCTAGATCCGGATCTGTTTTTTTCACGTCCTCTTGAAGAGGATCTGTCTCTTTCTTTGGATTTGGATCTTTCTTGAGACCTGGATCTAGATTTAGATTTATCCTGTTCTACAGAGCCAGACCTGGATGGAGGTCTCTGCAAAAAATCAAAATGATTCCAATCTGTAAGGACAGGTCTTAGAAGTTTAAAATAATTTTCAATCAGTGAACAACATGCTTAACATTTGATCACTTAAATTATATATTTATATATTAAAAATATTTTTAACATGATATTTGAAAGATCAGACTGGGTTAAACTTATAAAATAGCATCATTTAATTGTAAGATTGTAGTTTATGTAGGTAAAAACACTTTTCCAACGGGAAACAAAAACAAAATATTCAAGTATTAAACAGAAAACAATTATTTTCAGCATTCATGTTTAAACCTGATTGTAAGACCAAAAGCATAATTGACATTTAGATTAACGGTACTTCTATTAGTGTTTACTTTGATCTGGGCCACACTGCTCCTCATCTTCTTCATGGCTCCATTATTTTCATCCTCTTCATCACTACTACTACTGCCACTGCTGCTGCTATCTGAGCTGTTTGATGCTGAGCTCCTGGAACGTGGGTGGGCTGCAGGACTAGCCTGTGGTGAAGTCTTGTCTTTGGGACTTCTCTCAACCGGGTCAATATTTGTGGACCCCTTTTCTGTATAAACACATAGATGATTAAAAAACACAAAACACTATGTTTGCTGCTACTTATTGAAACTGATACAAGAATCAACTTACCATTGTGGTTCTCTTGTATAGTAATAGGGCTTTGACTTCTGTCTGGAGAGTCCATTCCCTAAAAGAATTATATTCTGGCTTAAATAAAAATATAATGATATTTAAAATCAGTAAAATGTCTAATTTGACAAGCTAAAGGACAGGTGTTATTGTTTCAGTAAGATTTAAATTTATAAAGAAAAACACAAGTGAAGATGCATCACAGAGGCATTTTACACAGCCTTAACAAGTTTTACTAATATATCTTTATTAAGTGCTGAGCAGTTTCACTTGTCAGTTGATCAGAAATAGTTTTGAAATCAGACCAAACATCACATTTTTAAACCAACGTTGAATGAAAACCAATTAAAATAAGTGGAATTTTACCCATAACTGAAAGCAATTTGAACGGAACTACATTTTTCAATATATATATATATATATATGATATTATATCATAAAAGGTTTTCATATAATGTTAAACAAAACAATGCACAAAGATGAACAGTGATTTTTTGAAAATTAAATAAATGCAGAGCGTGCACAATGGTAACTGGTATGTATCACAACAATCCCGGTGTCTTGTATGTGTGGTGGCACTGCGATGTATTCATATTTAATAGATTAAAACATCTCAATGTCATGTGCTTTTATTTAAACTTAGTTCAAATTTGTATTAAATTCGACCAATCACAATATCATTTTCACCGCAAATCTTGAGTTTAGCATTAACCTATAGCTAACATTTGAGTAAAAGAAACACAAATACGTAAAACAATATAACTTACTGGGTTATTATATTTGGAGTAATATTACAAAGAGAACACTAAAATGTTTTATACATAAACCTTCCGTTTTATCACCATGTGTTGAGATTACTTAGCGTTAGCTCATATGCTAAGGCCCATAAAAGATTTAGCTACTTTACCAAAAATATGTACATTTCTAGACTCTACAAACGGGAGAGATCGTTGTTTTTTCCATGTAACTTATTTTGGATGCAAAATTTTCAAACTTTGTCTGAATAACTTACCTTTTTGCCAGACCAAGCTTTGGTCCCTCCAGTAAATATGTGTTGTTCGTGGCGGAATTCGATTAATAATACTTCCGGGTTAAACGTTGCTTCCTGTTTTTAAAATAAACGTCTTTGCTATAAACCATAGAATACAGATTGGAAAGCCATCTCGCGGAAATGATAATGCCGACGACTTAAAGTAAAATACTACAAACTTGAAATGCCGTGCATTGTACTCTCTATTCTACAGAAATTCATGAATGTCAAGGTACTACCGAAGCAGAGAAATTTAGGTTGAATACCGCTAGTGCCCTCATTTTGCACAAATAAGAAAACAATTATTCTTGTAATTTAACTGATTAAATAATAATGAAAACAAGTTTTGTTAAAGGGAAAGTGAAAAATTGCAGAGGAATGCATTAGAAAAGAGGACACACTCATTTGTAATGAAAATAAATACATCTTTATTATTGTCATTCTACAGAGTGATCTCTCCCTGCAACCCACTGACATACATCAGTACAAAATACATTATTAATAGTCATCAACAGAAATTAATAGGCACCAACATGTAAAGTTTAATTAGACATGTGTGAAGGATCTTAGATCAGTATAAAAACACAAAGTAAAGTGAACACCGTGGGGAGCAACTGAGCTCACAGTAAGTGTCCAGCAGACAAAATTAAAAAAGAAAACAAAAACATGTTCTGCAAACACAAGGATCATAAACAATGACTGGAATCAAAGATCAAAAGTCTCCTTACAGGTATGTGGTGAATTCACATGATGGAGAGTTCACATTAAGATCAAGTGGAGACACCTTAACTTGACCAAATAAAATTGAGATACTTGTAAAATTACTTTTGATGGTGTTTCCCTTCAAATTTCTCCCAAATATCAACAAGGATGTGAATTAAAGAAAGACAAAAATGAACATGTGTAAAGTAAATTTGACATTCTTACATGAAGACAATAAAACAAAAGAATTGTGAGTGGCTCCCAGCTATTGTAGATAGTGAAAGTATATTTTATTGGAGTTACTGAGATCGACTTGTCTTCGGAAACTTGTGGTACAGAAGCAAGTGATTCAGGATGTTATTTGATCACATCTGAAATGTTTTAATAGTCTTTTTAATAAACTGTAATCTTAAAAATAATTTTATCTAAATATACTATTTTTGAATATTATTGCACGGTTTTGTCACCAGCCAGCGTCAAGCTAACATGCCAACACTGCCAAGGTTTGGCCTATACCGCCAGCACTGAACTCCTCGCTCCCTCTGTTCACATATCATCATCATCATCATCATCATCACCACATCTATGACAACTTCACATTACCTGCTGCTGCTGCTACCATAGAGTAACCTCTGACCTACAACTTTGACCCATCACATCACACACTGACCTCACTACCTGCTTATTTACAACCAATGAGTTTTATCAGCTGTACGTTATTCCTTCCTGTATAAGTCTGCGTAATGTACTTGTACAGGATTTATAGCTACACTGCTGAAACATACTTAGTTGAGAATGTTACTGTGATCAACACACCTAACGTATGCCGACTGTGAGAACACCAGCAAACAACAGACTGCACAAAAAAACGGATGCTCATAACTTATGGTGAAAGTGATACTAAAAAAACCAAACTGTGGTATGAGGAAGTATTGCTACTTTTTGCTCAATTACCAAAAATGGCTAACACCTTATAATCTCGATTTTCTCATGTTGTGCATAGAACATGAGATAAAACAAGATTAAATAGTTCCAATCTAATTAACGTACAGATCTTTTGATACAATTATGTGCAAAATTTTATTGGGTCCTTAAAGTTTAGTGCTTTTGTAAGTTTGGGAAACTCTGGAATGATGCAAATTGATATTGAGGATGATGATGACAGTGATGATGATGGAATGTTGACCATGCCTGCTAACACAGTAATGATTTACCTTAAAACATCTAAAGCCCTTTCATGTGAAGATGAAATGTGCATGGAATAATCCTATGTAATTAAGCTCAGTTTGACCCCAGCAGACCCTTCTGACGTTGAGAAATGACTGTTTGTAAAACGCACAAATGCATAAAATAAAATGATTTAAGCTTGTATACAACTGTCAAAAAAGGAGCTCCCATGTGCTGCTTTTGCAACACAGTTAAGGCTAAAATCAGCCTTTTCAGTATTGCAGCAGAATTATATAGAAATACATTAATGACAGCAACTCTCCCAGTTATATTGATCCGAGCCGGCATTGGGATTAGGAACAGGGTCTGGACACCTTCAGATGTTAAACTGTTATTGGTGTTAAATGCAGCAGTGTGGCAAGCAGTGCTAGCAGTTCATAGTGTGTTTTCATAGTATTAGTGACAGTGGTCGTAGTTTTAGCCTGACTTCAAAAGTATAGAAAACACAAATAAACAAGTGTAGTGAAAAAAAAACTCACACATTTTCTTAACAAGGAGGCAGAGTGAATAAGGTGGCCGAGGGTAGCGTTCCCAGCATGCATTGCACATCCTCAGTTCAGAGTCTATCAGATGTGGGCGAGGATCCTCACATGTAGGCGTTCATTAGGTCATCAGTGTTACAGACATACAGTGTTACAGACACATAGTGTTCCATGCAGACAGTGTTACTCCGCTAAACAGTGTTACAGACAGACAGTGGTGCTGATCAGGTGGTGGCTTTTAAGGCCGTTGGCAAAAATGTGATGTTTCATGTTTTGTATTGACTACAGATATTTCTGTCTGTTGGGCAGAGGTGAGTCCCGCGGTGTAACCGCAGCCAGCAACTCACTGTAGATCTCCTGCCGGACCTCCTGCGCCACACTCTCCCGGATCTAAAAAAAAAAAAAAAAAAATCAAAGGAAAAATATTAAAAAAAGAAAATTACATTAAAATGCCACTAAAACTAGTGTCAAGCTTTTTATGACACATTTGCTTCTTGCATTCTTTTTTAGTTTTTAAATAGCCCTTTGCTGCCATCTAGGAGAGCATGTGACTATTCTGCTCGTCTCTATTGCGTAAACAAAAAGGATATATTTGCAGTAAATAAATCACAAATCAGCCAATCAGAGGCAGAGAAAAGTGTGTGTATGATCATGTTGCAGCCACCAGTGGTGGCAAGATTCTTGCCACCACATATATAAAAAATTAGATCATGTGATTTAATTTGTCAAAGACTCAATTTGAATTGGAGACCAAGC
>NC_024322.1:5696905-5745392 GCF_000523025.1 Cynoglossus semilaevis | reverse complement strand
TAAACACACATATAAAGGGGTTGCAATTCCTGTCTGTAGAGTGTGTTACCTCTCTGATGAGCTGCTGCAGACTGTCATTAGTGACTCCTCTGCCTCCTGTAAGTCCTTCCTCTGGAGCCTTCCCACCTCTTTCACTTCCTTCTTCATTCATTTGCACTTCCTCTTCCTGTACATGTGTGTTGCCTCGAGGGGGAGGGACGGGTGTTATGTTGATTGATGCCCGGTATACACCTTGTCTCGAACCACTATCTCTTCTTACTCTAAGGATTGGAGTCGACGACCGGGTGGAGACGTTGGTTGAGGGTGTGTTCCCGTCATAGCTAAGCTCCGACTGGAGGGAAAATTGCTCTCGGAGGAGATCCGACACCTGTGGAGACAGAACACAGTTGTTCATTAAGGCAAATATTAGACTTATTAGATAAACTAAACTGGGATAAATGTATATATGTGTAAATGTGTAATGACCGGCTCCATGGCTCTCAGTGCAGAGGTGGAGGACAGACTGTCAACACTGTTGTCTCTGTGAAGACCCTGAGGAGGAGCCAGCCAGAGTAAACAGCTTTACAAACATGAAATGTCAAAGCAAGTTCCTTTCTGTTAAATGCTATTTGTTCAAGGATTCAAAAAAATACTTGACCAATTACGTCGGGGACCACAGCATAAACTAAGAGCTTTGAGAGAAGAGACAGCCAGCTTTGAGCCTCAGTATGCATAAATAAACAGTACATGAACATAGGGTCCTATGCTCATGGTTACCTTAAGGTCCAAAATGCACAACCATATGTGTACCATTTGCTGAATTTTAAGCATAAATGAAAGGTATTCAACAATATGTAGGAAAACAGAATATCCAGATTACCTTTAAAGGTATTAATGCATAGAGCTTTAAACAACAACAACTGAAGCATGTGACAAGTTGAAAAAATGAAAATGCATTACAATACGGTGTCATCTGCATAGCAGTGTTAAATTTATACATAAAACAATGTGATGATCTAAACCTTGGTTCTGTGTGGATGGTTTGGTACTTTGTATTTACCAAATACTGTTTATTGTGTATACAGTGTAGATATACTGTACCCTGTGCTGTGCCAGCTTTTCTTCCATCTGCTGTTCCAACTCTTGTAGTTGCTCTCTGATGGCTGTCCTCAGTGACTGGAGATGTTCTACCTCCAACCTACAGCCACATATATTAAGAAGACAAGGTATACTGTTGGTTTTTCACACTACAGTAGATACATGACCACAGTTGACATTACTCTCACACGTAGGTGTATTTGCTGTTATGAGTCACCTGTCAGAAGGGCTCAGATGTTTGTAGACCAGGGCTTGCTGTCGCATGACTGACAACTCCAGATCCATCATCTGACTGCGGAACAAGTTCAGACACTGCCTCTTCTGCTGAAACTCAGCCAAAGACTAAAGAGGGAAGTACATGTGTCAATACATTTAAAACACAAATAACTTAACACTTAACACTTAACAACTAAATGAAAAAGGTAAAAAAAAGTATTCAGACTGCACCTGGCTGGAGGGAAAAGAAGCTCCTTCACCTAACATGTCCGGAGTGTTGGCTCGGTTCTAAATTGAGATAATGTACATTTGAAATATGAAAAATCTAGCTTGATAAGAAAACAGCTAGAAACAAGTAGCACTAAAATGGATTGGACTGTAAACAAGATGGAAGGATTAGGAAATCGTAAGCTGATCAAACGGATACCAAACTAAAAACACCATCTTCTTCTTTTTCTTTCGGCTTTGTCCCTTTTTCAGGGGTTGCCACAGAGTGAAAATGTTTTCTTTGAGAGACAATATAAAAAGCTGTGTTTTACTGTTTTGATAGGAGAAAAAAGTGTTGCCTTGCACAGAAAGTCTGATTTAACTACAAAACATTACAAAAAAGTACAAAAAACAGCAAGGGTTTACTAAGAACACATGTCAGTATATCTTTACCAATGAAATAAAAGGGTATGCGTAGGATTAACACTGCTCTCATTGCAAGTTTGTCCTGCCCTTTTGACATTTCCCCCATGTGTGCCTCTCTGTATACTTTGTTACTTCACAAGGACAACAAGGCAGTGATCAGTACAGTTGATATTATTTGAATTTTATGCAAGTCTCTATTTGGATTAAACTGTGAATTTAGGGATATTTGACCCAACAATATCTCTAGGTGAGAAAATGACCACTTGGGTTATGACTACTTTTCAATAAAGGGCAAGAAGGGATGCACTGACACGTATACCAGTATTACTATCGAATACATGTACTCCAATAACTGGCATTCTCACCTCGCTGCTCACCAGTCAGCCAGAGTTGTGTGTTCTCACACTCTTGTTAGGTGACTCACTGGTCTCATGAGTAGATCATTTAGGTATGTCAACAACGTCTGAGGTTTGGAGTTATTTTAACATCACCGACAAAGACAGCGTTTTCAATTAAACATTAAATTTCAAAGTTTCAAAGTATTTATCTTTATTTATTAAATATATTTGTCTTTAGTTTGTTATAACTATTGTCTTTTACATTTATTGATGTATTGTCTAATGTGATGGCAGTGTCAGTTTAAAGACCTTGTTTAAAGCACTTTTTTTTCCTTTTGGTTTAAAATAGAACCCTATTAAACTGTTGTTTAGCTTGTACCAACATAAAACCAACCAACTATTTTTTGAACCCCAACCTGAAGAAAAATCAGTCACAGTATTAAAAAAAAAAAAAAAAGTACACAAATGAAAATACTCATAGTCGTAATGGTTAGTAACATAATGTTGCAGGACACACCTAAGGAAAACCAAAAATGTATAGTTTTGTCACTGAAACAGTAGGATTTCAAACAAAACTATCAAAACAAGACTAGAACACACACCTGGTTCAGACTCTGCAGAGTTCCCCGGATATCATGCAGAACCTTCCGCAGCTGCATTTCTGTGCTGGACAGGACCTGACTGGGCCCTGGCCCTGGAGCAGGAGAACATGGATAATGAGGGAACCCTGGGTGGAAACTGTGGGCTTGTCCATAAGCAGAAGTCAAGTCCGGTAGAAAGCCTGGGGCAGGAGGAAGCTGACCTGTTGGGAGTCCATGGTGTGTATATTGGTGGGGGGCAGGTTGGGGAAAAGCCATGGGTGGGTTTGGATTATAGCCATGGTAACCACCATAGGGTAAGGAAAACTGTGAAGCTTGAGAAGTGCCATGGTTTGATGCCTGAGGGCTGAATGGATGGTTGTAGACCTGGGGATTTTGGAAGGAAGGTTTTGGATGCTGATTACCTACATTTATGTTTGGATAAGAAGATGATGTAGAAGCATGATGTAGGTTGGAGAGGCTGGCGTGCAGAGGGGCAGAGGGTGGTGGAGGCTGGTGGAGGCTGGACATACTGGAATGATGGCGGATAGGGTGACTGTAATGGTTTTCAAGGATAGGAAGACTGGCATATGGTTGGAGAGGTGATGGGTATGGAAGGTTATCAGAGCCTGGGTACATGCTTGGATTCAGGGAAGGAGGGTTAGGAAGAGGGTTTGTGTACGGAGGAGTAGGAGTAGTACCAGGATGAGGAAACATCAAGTTCCCTGGATTCCAGCTGTGATTGACGTGGCTGTTGTGATGGATTTGAGCAGGTGAATGCAGATTGGACGAGAGATCAGGGATGCTCTGGGAGCTCCATGATGGGGCTTGATCAGCTAATGACCAATCAGTAGGTGGGCTGGAGCTGGTGAGGGAGCAGGGTGACCTTAACAGGTAGCGTGGAATGGGTTTTGGTGGGACAGAATTGTCTGGTGCAAGTCTTGACATTTGGCTTTTATTGCCAGTTGGAGAAACAGGATTAATGAGCAGAGTACATGTGCTACGACTCTCCTCATTTCCCCCTTCTATTTCTTCCTTGACGTCTGCATCCTTTTGAATGAACTTGTAAGAGTATGTGGGCTGTGTGCAGGAAGACTGACCTTGCCCAAACTGAATTCTGACAGAAGACACAACCCTAGTTGGAGAGATGATGGAGGAAGGCAGGGAGGAGGACCTCTGCAATGGGATGCTACGCTTCCCTCGTCCTCTCACTGTGCCCTGGTTTTTCTCACTGGAAGTTACTGGCACCCTTGTTCTACACTGATGGTTCCGTCTAGCCCGGTAAAGAGCACTTAGAACAGGAGAAGATGGAACAGGAAGAGAACATTCATCACCACTGTCCATGTATGCAGGTTCATCTTGAGAGCGGTCCTTTGCTTCCTCTATTTTTGTTGGAGGCACTGTGTCTGAAATGGTCTGTTTCTGTGTTATTTGTTGTGCATGTTCTGTTTTTACTCCCAATTCTGTTTTCGTTTCCTTTTGTTGTTCAACACAGAATGTTGTGCCTTGCTCAGCAGCTGGTTCAAGTTCTTTTTCTTTCTCAGATTCTGATTGGTGTTCTTCCAATGTTGGTCTTTGTTCTTGTCCTGGCTCACTCCAGTTTCCTTCCTCAGATGGGTCCAGTGTCTCCTCACTCTCACCCTGGTACGTTACCATTGGTCGGTTTTGGGGGAAATAGTGAGCTGTATACTGGGGAAATTGCTGTAAATTGTCCTCCCCTTCTTCTCTCGAGCTGCTCCTTCCCTTCACCTCGACATGTTCTGAACTTCCATTGTCCTCCTCTTCTTCCCTGGAGCTGCTCCTTCCTTTCATCTCAACATGTTCTGAACTCCCATTGTCCTCCTCTTCTTCCCTGGAGCTGCTCCTTTCCTTCACCTGGACATGTTCTGAACTCTCATTGTCCTCCTCTTCTTCCCTGGAGCTGCTCCTTCCCTCAACCCCAACATGTTCAGAGGTCCCACTGTCCTCATCACCGTCCTTGAAGCTATTTCTTCCATCGACCTCGACAGCATCACATGGAACCCATTCTTCTTCTTTGCCATCTGGCAAATCGAATGCTGATTGGTCTACAGCAAGGGGTGTAGCCACATCTTGTGATGGGTGTGATGTCACAGTGGTCTCACTGTCACAGCTGTCACAGCTTTCCTGTATCTGAGTAAACATGATTTAAATTTAGATTTTATATTTAGACATTTACATGTTAAAAACAAGCATAACTATAATGAAAAATAATAATATCATTCCAATTAAAAAACTTTTTTTGTTGTGTGATGTTGGCCTTAACAGTATTTATACAGTGTGACCGTCAACAACGTACACCAGTGGACACAATGCAGTACTTATCTGCAATCAGTTTCTATTTCATTCTCTTCTCATGATCTGTCTCAGGACTTATTTCCCAGAAGAACAAAAATCCTACCATAAATGTCAAGTGAAGCATAGGTAAACAACAAGCTTGGCTGACTATGAGACAGTAGCTGTAGTCTTAGTGTCTGCATACTAAGATCAGGCTGCCGCTTACAGAAACAGAAGATCGAACAGAAAGATAAAAGCGAAGATGATTAATGTTAATGAACAACTAACTACCTTGAGGTAGCCGTTAGAGTCTGCCGAGGGTTCCTCAGCAAAACCACTGCTGTCAGATTGCTGGCTGACTGTCCTGGACAAATCTACAGGTGAAAAGAGATCATAAATAAATAAAAAAGTGAATGTCCAGCAGAGGGCAGAACTTACTTTGAAGAAGACACCGATCTTTACCCACATGAGATTTGAAAACAAAACTGGTTAATTTATAATGATACCCAGTAACTATGCCTTTATCCACTGCATTGATTTTCTAATGATGGTAATAATAGCATAAGCATTGCAATTATGACATACTTTGAGGACTAAGTCTGACGTCTTTGTAAACTCACCTGCAGCTCTGGATGTTCTGTGAGGCAGACCCTCATCGTCGTTACTCTGAATCTAATCAAATCAAATCAAATAGAAGTTTAATTTAAAAAAAAAAAGCCTGATCCCTAAAACTAAAACAAATCTGACTGGACAATCTGAAAACATCAGAACATCGTACCTCCTCCATATCAAAAGAGTCTGTCTTTTCAGTGCGCAGCAGAGCCAGCTGAGGTGGGGCCAGGGTGTGAGGAGCTTTCACTGGGGTCGAGGTCAGACTCTTCTCAGTCACTATCTGAGATTCATCCTCTGTTCTCCCACTTTTTATTTGAGCACTATCTGACTCTGGTGGATGCTCTTCAAGGTTCACTGGTCTAGAGGGACTCTGTTCAGGACTGAAAGGAGTCATCATTTTATTATAGCTCAATATGGTCAGATCTGCCAAAACTTACAGAGCAACAGTGTTAAAATAGAAATGCTACAGAAAATACCCTGCAACAGTCGTACCTGTTCTCTGTCAGTGACTCTGTCTCTCCATCTGCGCTGTTTTCCTCAGTTACCGTAGCCAGAAATCCACTTTCTTTCTTACGGCTATACTTCGAGTTGACTATGTCCACCTGGTGGTCAGGACTGGTATTGGAGCTTTCCTGTTCTGGACAGTCATGTGAGTGACCATTGGACTGTGTGTGATCAGAGTGTGCGTGTCCATTCATCTGTGTCTTCTTGATAGCTGTTTGTGCTTCAGGTGATTCAGATGGAGCGGCAAGAAGATTGTGCTTGGTTATGGTTCTCTTGAGGAATTTGGCAACATTGCGAGCCGAGCTGGCCCTTTTTAAGGGAGGCGGCTCATCACTTCCTGCCTGTTCTCCATCTATTCCTGATCGAACAGTAAAAAAATGTTAAAAAGTAATTTATTAAAAATAATGTATCCCTTATTAATAAAGTCCCCTTTTTTTCCTGCTTTATTACCGTGTTCCTTAGTGGCAATACATTGAACAGGTTGACCAGAGACTTGACTGTAAAGCTGGAAGAATTCGTTAGCAACGGTGGTCAAGACCTCGATCTGACGGAATCGACCTGAAAGAGATATAAACCAGAAAAAGATTGAGAGTGACATTTCACAAACAGCCCAGAAGGGTTGGGCAAAAATATTAAGTTGTCAAAGTTAACAGTTAAATAAACAGCATGTTGTGGCTTGTTCCCTCTTCCAAGCAAATGCTGTTTTTTTTGCTCTACTTGGTTGGTTCTATCTTGGAAAAAATGAAAATGAAAATGAAAAAAAAAACCCAAACATTTTCTTAGCGTAGCTTTCATGTTTTTCATGAAAGATTTTACTGAACAAGCAAATTTTAGTCATAAAAATATTACATATATATGTGTATATATATATATACACATGTATATATAAATAAATAAATATTACAAACTATGGCAGCACTGACCGAATCACACTATAAAGGCTTTTACATAGACAATAGGACTAACAAGTAGAAGTTCTAAAATGACACCAGATATTACCAGCTTCAAAGCTAAATTATTAAAAATAAAAACCTAAAGTATTACAATAAATGTTCAGAGATTTGGGACAACTGATATAAACATTACACGGAGGATGATATAACACCAACAAATTAACAGTGAATCATCATCAATCATCAATCAAATCACGTGTACAAATGACAAAGTTTTTATGAACCATCATTTCACACAATGACATGAAATGTCACGGTCAGTAAAGTGTGATAGGTGCTATTCAGACAGCGCACTGTGGAAAACAAACACACACACAATAAACAAGAGGAAAGTGACGACATAAAACTATAAATGTAAATTTTCACTTCACAGGTAAAACATTTTTCACAGAGCAGCAAGAAACTGAAGACCAAGAAGACAGACATTTTCTACTTAACTACAAGTTGTTCTGCAACCTTAACTGAGGTGAAACCTCCATCCTGATGAGAACAAACAAAGCCTGCCGTGTCGATGGTCGGGAGCCTTAAAATCGAGAACAAAGGATTTTCAAAAAAAACCTAAAGGCTGTTCCTTTAAGTGTAGGAACCGGCAGCGAGGAGATCAAGAAGCAGATTAGTTGAAAGTCTGAACATGTCAACATCCAGCTGCACAGAGCGCTCTCTTTTCTTCTCTGAGCTGCTCTGGGTTTCCTGGTTTGGCAGAGTTAGTCTGTCAGAGCACATTATCTAAAAAAATTTAACACTAGCTTTGCCGTTTCCTGTGTGGATTACTTCTATTATAATATAAAGAATACCAATACCTTTGAAGAACGAGCTTAAGCCAATTGGCAAAAATATTAAACATGAGTGTGTCTCAGAAGTTGGGAAGTAAGTGGGTGAGTGTATTCCAAGAACTTGATTCGTCTATTACAGTGGTTCTCCAACTTTTTATACTCAGTACCACCTGAGAAAACATTGAGCTCTCTGAGTACCACCATGATGACCAACATTAGAATATTAGCATTAGAACGTTAGCACTTGTGCTCGGTTCTGATTCATTTTAAACACGGCTGCTCACATTACTCCCCTGATCTGCAGTCTTCTTCTTTTTAATTGTTCCACTTTGAAGCCACGATTTAAGTGTTGCTGAGCCACTCATTTTGAAGTTAGCCTACATACTACGTTTATTTACCCCCTTATATTTACGTTACATTTCCCCTGCTTGTTCCACGTTCAACTTGCAAGTGATCCCATGATTCCGTGCTGCCTGTGCTTAAGTGAGAATCAGACTTGAATTGCAACAAACAGAGTAAATAAATAAAAAGAGCAGACATCACATTTCTCACAGTCTCACAAGTAGCTACACATTCTTTCTAAATGTTGTATTAATTGTGTATGGTAAGTTTCAGATTTATTCAATTGAAAATTTAAATGTGAAAATATTAATTTACAACTAGAGAGCATACCACAGTTTGAGAACCACTAGTCTAATGCAAGGTGTAGGAACAAATATTATGTAAATAGTACCTAGATACAAAACAGAGGCAAAGTTGTCTGTCATCAGCATAGATAATATTGATGATAACAGTGTGAAACTCCCTGGAAATAAAGATAGGTTGAAAGGTTGGATGCGTTAACACCCATGTTTAAGTAGATTTTTAAGAAAATCGTGAAATCTTGCAATTTGAATAGCCAGCTCTCTCAGACTTTTGTGCACCATTTTAAATAGGGATACATCATGATTAATGGAGATAAATATGTGATGGATTATTAATATGAAAAAAAAACTTTTACAAAATAATAATTCTACGTTAGCCTTAGGTCAGAGCAGCCTCACTGAGGGCAGAGTAGTTAGTATGTCTACGTTTGACCAGCTGACTTTTGACTGATTAATATTTTTTATGACAACTGCTTCACCAAAGTTTCAAAATCCATACACAAAAAAAGATTTTGTCTGCTTAATCATGATTAAACTACATCTACCCCGTGATTGATTGAAAATTAATTAAATACAGGATTCATTAATTAATCGCTCCCTAATTAATATGAGAACTTTTTTTCGGCGATACATGCAAAACAGTTCCATTAACCCTTTGTTCTGACTAACCACACACATCTGAGCCAGTCTTTCTTCTTCTATGGTTATGCAAGTCAGGCTGTCAGTCTCATTTTATACACGATGATGACTTGCATACTTTCCTTCCTTCCTCCCTCCTCCATTCCATCGCTCGCTCTCTAAATACATGTCAGCCTGTTATGAAACACAGACTTCTGTTCCCTGCTACGCCTCGTAACTTTCTCTGATATTGTACGTCAATTTAATACAGAACAGGCCTGCTCTCATGAACCTAATGATTTCAAAACCAAGAATGGCCTTAAACTCCAGACACATGTCATGGATGGCATGAATTTACATCCTTGTGAAATAAAGATGATGGAATGAAATACAGGAACCAGCTGAAGGGTTTTTACTTCCAGAATTTATACTTACAATAGGAGAGAAAGTAGGTAATTAGTTTCAGAGTTTTAAACAGTATGACATGAAAACACAAGGACAGAGTGTGAATCATACATAAAGAGCCCATGTGGATGTCAGCTACAGACGTTACAGTTAACAACAACCAGTCTCCCAGGATAAGCCAAACCTAAAACATCTTTCAAGCTGTCACAGTAAAAAAAAAACAAAAAAAAACCCTGACTCGAGCTAAGTCTGTGATCTAGGTGTATGGCTCTGTGCTTTCCAAGTCACATCCAAAGTTTCTAACTTGTTTCAAAAAAAAAAAAAAAAATATATATATATATATAAGTATTATTTTTGTATTTAGTCGGTCTGCAGATGGAGAGAGACTTTTCAGCACTGTCAATGACCAAAATGTCATATTAGATACTGTATATATCCATTTTCCCTTTACAAAAAAATATGATGAAAAATTTAAATTCAACCTGAACGATGCAGAAGAAACAAGTGCGATCCTGAACCAAAGCACTTCTCTATCATCTCTCTCCCTTTGATGATAAAGAGAACAGCAATTTGCAGAACTGAATAAATCACCACTGGACGTCATTTTGAAGTCATGGAAACCCTCAGTGGAGATTAGGTTGACCCTGGCTTTTAAATCTATTAACAGCAAGCAAGTGCTGTTTTTGCTTTTCCGTATATTTCCATTTCTTTACAAGATAAAACTGTGTTTCTGCACTTTCAGTTTATTTTGGTGACACATCCAGAACCAGCAGCTTTAAAACAAGCAAATCAAACTTACATTAAAATAAATTTAACTGCCTAATCCTAACTACCAAGTCAAAGACATGTGGATTTCCTTGATCCTCATTTGCATACGACTACAGAACAGGAACCTCTCATTACAGCAGCCATGTGTGACCATCATAATACAGTGTGAGTGTGTTTCCTGTCCACTGCTGACTCAGCAGTAGCGCTCATTCTTCTGATCTTAAACAGGAAGTGAGGAATAAAAGAAAAAGGATACACTCTCTCCCTTTCCCCTCTCTCTCTTTTTACTACTCTATTCCCCCAAGAGGCTCTTTCTGATGGTGAGAACAGGGCTTACATAACAAACAACAACACAACACCACATAAACACTAACGTGTTCTTGGACAAACACACTCGGATCCAGGGAATCTAAGAGACACTATGAGAATGTTCTGGAAAAAGAAGAACAACACTTCCAGCAACCACAAATGGCCCAGAGACTGTTAAAGGAACAGTTCACTATAAAAACATCATGTTCTGAAGGCAGGGCTGGTGAAACATTTCTCTAGAAATCTTGAATGAACATTTTTCTACCCTGCAATGAGCAACATTAAAGATTCTGGTCCAAAAAGCACACAACATTCCCTGTATTATGTTTTTACCCACAGTTATCAGGCATTTTAGATGTTTTGATCTCTGTCCTTGTTTCTCTGTTCAGTGAGGCAACAGATTGGTCCCACATTTATTTTGCAGGATGACTCAGACTACATCTATCAAAGAGCCAGACTCTCCTAAAGATCCTTTGAGACAAGACAGAGAAAAAATTCAGAGGAACCCCGAGTGCTCTTATCTCCACATTGCGGAGTATGTCGAAGGAAAAACACAAGTCGGTGGGACACATAAAAACTATGGCTTTAGTCATTAATCATGATTAATCAAGATGAATTAACATTATTTAATCACAAAAAATACCTTTTTCCTGTACAGTATATGGCCTAAACAGAACACAAATAACAGCAGGTCGATGTATGTGTTTTTTTGACCTGAGTTTATTTGAGACTCGTTCAAATAATGTAATGATATTATGGAAAATTATCACAAAAAATAATAAAAACCAAAACTACAAAATTTTGCTTCATAGAGTCGGTGGATTTATGTCATCCCTGTTCATCTTGACACTGGTTAATGGAACGCATCAAGAGTTCCTTTCCAGGCTAATGCCTAATGTACCTCACAATCTCTTTCGCAATTGTGTCAGTCAGCAAGCCACGACCTGAAGTTGAAGCCCCGACAAATAGGGATGCATGCAAGACATTGAGTATTTTAAACTTAAAAAAGTTGCTTTGGTGAAAAAAAAATAAAAAATTACCACAGTGTGTGTAGTGTGTAGAAAACAACATGTGTTATAAAAGGATGGTGGAATAACTGGAAGTACAGTGTGTGTCATTCCCCACATGAAAAGTTTAATCACATCAATTTCGCAAATTGACGTTTGTGTGACAAAGACGTTTGACCGACCAACTACAAACTGTATACAAGTCTACGGTTACTTGGTATGATTACAACAAGTAATCCCAATAAATATGGATTTTTTCCTTTTTCTACAGAATTTTAAATAAGTTGATCAGATAAGTTTGTAGACCATTCTTGTAAATGTCAATTATGAAGGAACAAAATTATTTAAAACAACAACGATAAGATCCATGGGTGTTGACAGCTTACTCCACAGTGTTTGTTCTTTTCTGTTTATTTTGGCCTATTCACAAAAATGTCAGTCAAACTTATCCAGTGGACCAAAAGACATACCGTGGAGATGGAAACATTATGCAGTTGATGACAGTTTATAAAGTTGTGTTGTTAAAGGATAGTATTACAAGTTTGTGCATGTGATGCACCAAAGCACATCAGTGCCTAAAAACAAAATTTTTCCATCCAGGATTGAGAAAAATCTATCAAATTAAATCGATCAACAAACTATGATAATTGTTGTTACTGGAAACCATACTGCAGAATAAAGGAGTTTATGGCTTATACATTTCTAATGGTAATGTCAAGTTAAAGAGCTGGGTAAAAGTGTTTATGCTTCACTATACAATCCATAATATAATATGTCAACAGTAGCCAATAGCCAGTGCAAAATAAAGTAAAAAGCATCTAATGGACCTATTTTTGTCGTCTGTCTTGTTAAAGGAAGAAAACAGACTAAGATACAAGCCAAGAAAAAAAAGGACAAGGGGAGAGTTTTCTGATAATATCAGAGAAACAAGATGACAAATACAACAAACCTAAAAATGTAAATTTATGAGCAGCTTTTCAGGGGCTTTAGGACTGTAGCTAACCTGAGCCTTCAAGAACATACACCAAAATAATACAGCAGCAGATGGATCAGGAGGACAGTCTTGATGGCAGACAAAGATGAAATGGTAAAACCATCAGTGTCTAAGCTAAACTACAAGGTGGAAGTCCCTGTCTTTTTGAAATCTATCATCTTTTCTCCAACATTTAAAATTTTAATGTAGAACGAATATGGACTCCAGAACTGAAAGCATAAAACTATAAAAACCCAGACAGGAATTTGCTGAATGCAAACTGATGAGCCACAGACTTTGAGAGCGAAATGTTCTCTGGAGTGACGAGACAAAAATGGGAGCATTCTGATAGTGTGCTATGACTTTGAACATATTGTTATTTGCTAGAAATAGACAAAACTCCCGTCACGTTCTTGAACTTCTACAGTGTTTGGTTTTAACAGCTCCAAATGTATTATAAATCAAAGTTACTTCTTGTTTGTGCTATGGACAGTGCAGTCTAAACTACCTGCAACAAATGACACTAACTACATACTCTGCAGTATTTGTTGCAGCTACTCTTGTTCCTTGCCTTGTTTTTTTTTTTTGGTTTTTTTTTTTGAGATACCCACAGAGGGATTCCAAAGATGGAGAACTCTTTCTACAGCGTGAAGACCATGATGTAAACAAGTCTGTGATGCAACGGAGAGCATTCAACCAACTCCTCATCCAGCTTGTTTAATATTTTTTCTTTACCAGACCTACATTGACATGCTACGCTCTTCTCTTTCCTCCATGTATTCAGCATTAGCGTGAATACAGTTTGTGACTCAATTATGTTATCTGCAGACTACATCAACTAGGCCGTGCTTGTAACTTAACATCTGTAAATATGTACAGTTCATAAGAGAGTAACAACATGATAAAATCTGACCTTTTAAAATAATGCTGATCTTCCAAGAATGTGAACAAAAGATTAAATTTTTTAATCTGCAGTCAGGCTACTGACAGAACAAGTTTTAGCATCAAGGAAGTTCAGTGACTCAGTGTTTTTTATGTATCAAATTTCCTGCGTGCGGCAGAGTTGAATTATCACACACCGTGCAGCCCAACATCTGTAGTTTGTGATAAGGCTGCAGTGGCATTTTCACCCATAATAGACTGCAGTTCATAATAAAACATGAATACAGCATGTAGCCGGAGACAGATGTCCTTTCACACCCCTTGGACAAACATTGACTGCATACTTATAAAAGATGTCTTTGCTTCCTCAACGCTTGAGCAAAGGTTACATAAAGAGGTCATTTATTTACATGTGATACTAATTATATCACATCACATTACATCCTGCTACAATAGTCCAAGTGACAGGTCATAAAATCTACGAGACTCAATTTGTGATTAATTTTATGTGATGCCCTTCTTGTACTTCAGTAGGATACCTTTGTTACTCTATAATATAATATTCAAACCTTGAAAACACCACAACATAGGAGCACTTTCAAGTGTCAGCAGCACTGTTTTCTATTCAGGATTCAAATATTTACAAACTAACCAAACTTGAATTTTGAGTGTTCAGTTCTCTGCCTGTTAATACATAAAAACATGAACCATCTGAGTTGAAGTTTACACCGCAACTATTCTTAGCAACAGTATAAAAACAATCAAAAGAAAAAAAAAACACAAATTCTATTAAAATCCAAATCCACTTAGCCCAACAAATTCTTTTTTTTTCTGCTACAATAAACAAGAGGACCTTAGATGTATTCAACCGTGGAGTGATTTATCCTCTTACCTACACAGGATCCTCAGTATAGTCTTTCTTTACAATGCCACAGCAGTTAAAATGTCAAGAAAAGTGATTCAGCTGTGTCTGTGTGTGTGTGTGTGTAAAATTAGCTGTCCAGTACCTTCATGCAAACATGAGTTTGAAAACAAAAAGAGGCCAGGACATTAGCACACTAGATCTGTGTGTGTCTGTGTGTGTGTGTGTGTGTGTGTGTGTGTGTGTGTGTGTGTGCGTGTGTGTGTGCATGTTCGTGTGTATGTGAGACAAACAGATCTTTGTCCTTGCTGGCAGAGTTGTCCAGGCAATAGGCAGAACAGCTAAAAAGGCTAAAGGACCACACAAAACACCATATAACACTGAGAACAGGGCAGACACACACACACGCACACACACACACAGGCATTGTGAACTTCACATCCTGTCTCCAGCGTCTGAACATGAACCTCTTGAGCTTCGACGGCATCACTAACACTGGATGTGTACATACTGAATGTATATTCAGTATATGAACACATCTAGCATATACACATACACTAGCACATAACAGAGAGCGTAGTAAACATTGTTTCTGTACATACTTGTCAAAGCGTAGTTGGGGTTCTCCAGCTCCATGCGCTGCATCTGGGCTCCCAAATAGACCTGAGACACAGGAAATTCAGATAAACCTGGTAATAGTGATACTAATAGTAATAGTAAAACGTGTCGTTTCCCAGAAAAATTCTTCTGCATCTGCAATGGTTGCTTAGTTTTTTCAGCAGACAGAAAGTTAAAAAGCTTCTTTTGCTCAAAGCCTGGTACCTTGATGTCAATTCCTCGTGCTGCAGACGAGCTGTTGAAGAACCTGGAGGGAACCTTTGAGGCCAGGTCAGGTTCTTCGCGACCAAATCCAAGATTAAATAGGATTTCTTCAGGATCCTCCTCATAAAGGTCCAGCAGCTCTGACACACTGTGGACATACAGATGCAGACAGCCACTCAAACTGACAACCATGGAGATGGAAACAGCATGGGTGAAACAAAATCCTAATTGTATTTCTTGATTGCTCCCAAACTAAATTGAACCAACGGGCACAGGTAGACTGAAAGCAAAAGAAATAGAATCGTATAACGTGACTCTGATAGGAGATAAATAGGAGCATGGAAATTCATTATTTAACAGTCAAGATGAAGAATGACCCATGTTACTTAAAGAAACAATAACCATGTGGTCCCTGGTTAAAACATTTCCATTATACTGGCGGACTGGTTCAGTGAAACACCCCAGGTTTATAACAGAACTTTGACCTAAAAGAGATCCTTGACAACACCAACCTGTGTGTAAGTACAATGACGGAGAAGAAACATCTGCACCTCGTCTAGACTTTGTGTACGTCTTACACTCATTTTGGTTTTTGTCTGACCCCTACTCTGGTGCAAAATCCTTATCAGTGCTCTAACACTACAAGAACAGTATCTCTAACAAAAACAACGTGATGAAGTAATGAATGAGTTACAGACTAATATTGCCTCAGGTTAGGAGCTGTATAACCTACATCTGTCTGTATGATTGTCAAGACATGTTCAGTGTATAGGGCAAAATATGAGTATTTTATGACCCACTGATCCAAATCAACATTTATTGTTATATGGAAATGTGAAACTGTAGCATTAAGCTAAAAAGCCCAGTCTTTTGCTTAAAAGAGGAGTTTGAATATTTGATGGTGGGCTGAAATGACTGCATTTGATGTTCTTTGGTCCAGGTTCAGCAACTCCAAATTATGTTTCAGGCCACATTTTTTAATTTCAATTAGAAATTTACAAACGGAGCTTTGGTCCCAGAGCCTGCATCAAATTGTTTGAATCAATTAAAAAGGTTACCTGTGTTTGTATTAAGCACTGCCAAAATAGAACATGTCCTTGCATGTTGCTACTGCATTATATCACTGGTATGTGAACAGATATTACAGCAATGAGTCACTGCATCTGATCATTTCTATCACTTGTAACACTAAATGTTGAACACTTAAAATGTCATCTGTGTTCAAAAAGAACCCCAAATTACTTTGACTGTTCCATTAGAACAAAAAAACACTTACCTGGACACTGTGCTGCTCTTCCCAGACCCCGTAGAGTTCATACTTCTTCCTCTCTCCTTAAATTGACTCCTCTTGTCCTCCGCCGCAAGACCAAAACTGCATTTAATACACAACAAACACTAAATCTGAGTTGTTTGGGAGTTTATTTAATGACAGCAAAGACTCTGGTCTTGTAAGAATCTACGACTTAAGAATTACTTCATTTTAGTCAGTTGTCCAGTCATCTGATCATGACTTATAACTAGGAAAAGGAACTCACCAGGGATCAGGTTTCTTGACAGTGGACTGTAGATGGTTGGCTGCAGAGGAAAACACAAAACAGCCAAAATTGTATAATGATACAATAATTACACAATGTAATGTGTAATTAAAAAGAACTGAGAACAATTCCAACATTGTGTTTAGTTCCTGTAATGAAAGGCACACATCGACGAAACAGAAATGACATCTAAGGCTAAGGAGTACAAATAGATAGATAGATAGATAGATAGATCAGTATAACTTGTGGCTGTCAGGTAACATATATTCACAACAGTGAAGCCTCCACATGGTATGGACACTGACATAAGTCCCCAGGATTGAGATTTTAACAGGTCTTATGTTTATGATCCCTCTTCACAGACGGATGATGAAAAAAAAAAGCCTGTTAATATTACCTGTAAATTGTTTATATATTTTAAAACTAAAACTACTTTAAATTGTACTTTTTATTTGTACTGCAAAGTCCAAAGCTGAAATGCTAAACTGATCATCAGTTTTCGACGTGAGAAATGTTTGCTTTACAGGTTAAGAAGAACACGTTTGAACCTGTCGACCTGTCATTAAAGGCCTGACTGAGCCTCTAATTTCAATTTAATTTCTTCCTTCTTTGAGTCCACAGCTATTTCCTCTGATGGATGGCTGGATTACAGGAACCAAGGGTTACAATGACTTACTTCTGTGCACTAATTCACTGGTACACTTCCTTCCTTTTCACCCCGACTCGTTCTCATTTCACTAATTCGCCTCCGTCTCATCCCCACATTAACCTTTTAATCTCCTTCTATTCTGTCCTGATAATGTTCCACACCATTACAGGCCATCAGGAAATGTTAAACATTACATTTCCAAAGATGACAAAAGACAGCTGTCAGACACGACTCACGACAAGATTAAGGCCTGAGTGAGGACGACAGAGAGTCTGACACTGGTGGTAGACTGCGGCGCTGCACAAAAGAAGCTCTTATATCTAATGTCTAATTATTGAGTTTTTAGCCTCAAGATATTAATCATTTGACGTAACCAACTTCAACATACATGCAGCTGGATTCACAAGCATCAGTGGTCATTTAAAGTAATTTACAGTTACTTCAATCCATTAGCCATGGATTTCCATAAGCCAATACATTAAAATGGTTTACTATTTAATTTATATATCAAGTTATTCGAACTTTATAATAATATAATACAATAAAACACTGTGCATCAAAAAAAATCACTATTTTTTTTTTTGAAAAAACACTATCAGATTTTAAACTAACCTTAAGATTTGGCAGTGAACATGATGACATAGCTGATGCAGACACATATTAATAGTCATAATGATAACAGCAGTGGCACACTTTTTCCAAAATAAAACCGACTTCAACAAACAAATTACTTCACATTTTTTATTTATATGACTTTGAATTTACCTAGATTTAAATGGGAAACAGCACAGTGGCTCCTGTCATTACCATACTTTCAAAATACTGACCATGTCGCTCGACACACTCCACATACATATTTAAAGAAATGTAGCCAACGCACCCTCTATATCTTTTTTTCTCACCCTGTCTCTCTTGTGTGTGCATGATACATGGGTATCATAAATACCTTTTATAGCGTCATAGCGACAGAAAAAGACAAAAAACAGCAGAGGTGAGTGAACAGCATGTGTGTTTGAGTGTGTGTGGCGGGGGAAGGAGGGAGTAGTGACCTCTTGCAGATAATACAGAAAGCTGTTCTCACTACAAGAGGTACTGCTGTATTGTACAGCCTGCTGTTTAAAGACTACTGTCCTCCACCTACTCTACCTTGTCTGAGTAAAGTTGTGCCAAAAACCCTTTCTTCTCTTTCCTAGTTCCTAGCTTCGACCACTAACAGCTGACTGCTTTTTTTCATAAAGTCAAACTGTACGTAGCGAAATGTTATTTTCTGCCCTGAACTTTTGCAAACCATGAATGAGTCAGCTTCTTTTGGGTTGCACAAAAACATCGTGACACGACACAACATTTACTGGTGTCATCACATAACAATGTACTTACTGTAGGAGTGGGTGATTCTTTTCTGATAAAATCAGCTGCACAAACATCTTTAACCACTGAGCGTCAATTCATTAGCACCCATTCACTGCTTGATTCCTGCAGCTGTGACTTGGAGCATGTTGGTTTTTGGCAACAAAAAGTCATTAGTGCCTATTGTGCACACACTAACAAATGCCGCCTTATGCTATCAAATACATTACTACAGTATTCACATCAGATCAGGGAAATGACTGGAAGACACGTTAAAACGCTGTAAAGACAGCTGACCATGCATGCATTTTTCCACACCTCTGTAAGTGTTGACTTTCCTTCATGAGAGGACGTGGAGGAATGATGATGGAACAAAGAGCCACACAATGTCTTGTTATTACTACTGACACTGTTATGATTGTCAGCCATCACAAAATGCATTTAGGGTTAAAGACGTTTCACGGTAGATGAGCTTGGGAGCCACCACTAAAGTTGAGGGTGTGACTCTGCTAACTTTAAAGATGTTTTTTATGCCAACTTGGCTCAAGTAAAGCAAAAGACAGCTGTTACTTTTGCTACCTCTATCATGAATCCATTTTAAATCCTAAAAACAACAGCAAAGTTAAATCTCAGAATTGAACACAAACAACATGAAAAATTAACAGACTTCTGCATATATTCTCTATATTATTATTATTAACAGCTCATTTGGGAGTAGACAGACACTACTGAGATCCAAATATGTGTAACAAAACTAGGACATAATAAATTTCACCAAATATACAGAACTAAAGTAAAACTTTTAACAACCACTGCCAACCGTTTGAAAACAGGAACAGCTTTACAGAAAAAAGTATTAGTTCACGGAATTTAAACTACCCAAACCGCACCAGATATGCCAGGCTGATCTCTATCGATCACATCAACAACATTGTGTTTTATCCAGTGCACACTTTGTTCATTCCTGAGCTCCAACTTGCTGCTGTTTAAACCCCCATCTCATGTCTTTAAATCCATGACCCCCCCTACATGGTGAGGATTTTATTGTCACCATCACCCCTGTGCTGTGCTGAGTTTGGTATTTCCATGTGAGGAGCGATGTGCTCAGAGCCAACACATACACGCCGACTGGTGTGAAGTCTTCGAGGCATGTTTTTTTCCTGCTTGTTCTTCAGTCTGTTTAAACATTTTAGGCATTGGCAAACACTAGTATCACACAGGCATCTGATCATTCCCAAAATAAATTGCATGCTGTCTTAAAACATGTGGCAGACAAGAGGAACAAGTAGTCATTTGATATTAACAAGGAAAACCTTATTTAGCGGGACTTAACATTCTAATGGTGAAAATGGTTTACATGGCTATTTATATGAAAGATATTTTTCTTGTTGCTGTTTAACTCCATATTATATCATTTAATTGCTCTATAGAGTTATATACACCTTACTTTCACTCTATAATATACTTTAATTCAGACTCATTTTTAGCTTACTAACTACTGACTGTTCAATGTCATTTCTGTCTAATAAGGAAGCTATGAGTCTGAGCCTGACTGACAACTTTACAACAACACAAATAAAACTTTGGCCCAGCCGTTCCATGTGTTTCTGAGAGTCTAATTCTTTTTTCTTTCCTAATGTGGCTTCGTGAAGTCTTTAGTTAATAATTCTACTATCAACATATGGCTGAGTCAGGGATTTCTTGTGCAATAATTTGGCGTGTGGGTGCGGCCCAACCATAGTCAGCCTTTTCATTTCACTGAGTAAAACCAACACTTAAGGCTTGAGAAAAGTGCCAAAATGTCCCTTAGCTGGCTAAGCAAGTAAAAATAGTAAGGGGAAACTCTTAACAATAATGAGAAATTGCTGATGCCATTTGCATTGTGAGTTTTTTTTTTCTCTACACTAACCTTCAGCTCCCAGTGAAAGGTCATCTTCAAAGCTGCAGCCGTTCCGCAGTGCTCCTGTTCACACAACAAACAGTCACAGTGCAGACAGTGGTGATATGATCTCTAATATGTCCATAATGTTATGAAGTGGAAAAATAAAAGATTTGACTGTAACAGTTCTGGAACACACAGCACATTCAAAGCTTCAGTCACTGTTTGCAAGCATGCGGCCGTATGTGTCCTAACAGGCGGGCTTCTTCACAGTGTCAACAAACACAAAGAAAATGTTGATTACCTCTGCTGGGAGAAGCACTCTGGTCATCCAAAGAGGCTCCAATGGGAGTCCTGCACAACAGACATAAGGGGGAGTAGAGTAATGCATTAGTTATACATCAACCCAAACCATAAACTGATATTTTCAAACACAAAGTAGCAACAGAACACTCTGTCATTTAAAGGCAGGCTCTCACTAGCACACATCTATAGTACGCTGCAACACCACAAGGAATCCTAGTCTTGTCTTGAATTTCCCCAAAGTCAAAAGAACAAATCTTTAACATATTTTTATGTACAAATATTCCATTATTTTATCACCCTCATTATCTGTGAATATTGTGTATTATATTTAGCACTTGAATACAGGGACTTGTGATTAGCCTAGGCATGCTAAACCACAGTAAACCACAACAAAGACAGGAACGCACATCCTTGTCATACCTACAGTTATACGTCAAGCGTTCTTACGCACACAAGTCTCCCATACTTCCAATATACCAACACAAGCAAATGATTGAAACATGAAGGAGAAATCAAAGACAGTTGGGCTAAAAAAGAAAACAAACACATGTCAACTAATAACAAGTTTCCATGGCTTACTGTCAAATATGTTTTGCACCTTTGTTTGTTCAAATTGCCTATGGCCTACTCTTAAAAACGTGGTAATTGTATGGTAGGCAGAGTCTACCGTGGATAATCAACATTTGTAATTCAGGCTAGCTGTATGTTAAATATGCCTATAAAAATAATAAACCATGCTGTCTTGATTCGTAGTCAGGCTGGGCTATTTATGACCATCAAAAATATTTAGACGGGATTAAATCTGAAAGCTAAGGAGGTTCTTAGTTCTTAGTTCTACCTACACTAGAGGTTGGACTAAAGAGAACTGCAGCCTGAACTTGAACAGCAGTCAACTGTGGCGTTACACAACCTTCTCTTCTTATCATTGGGACAAACCTCATGCCACCATTCGGGACACAGACACACACACACAAGAATGAACGGTTGTGTAACCATACGCAGCTGCAGTGCTCAATATTCCTCCCACTTTCCACTGGTAGCCATGCTGGCCGTCGTCCTTGGCCCCGTGGCTGTTACTATAGTACAGAAGGATTCTGATTCTGCTGGTCATGTTACCACAGTGATGTCGTAGGAGATGCATCAGCGCAGGACTGCTCCCAAATATGTGTGTGTGTGTGTGTGTGTGTGTGTGTGTGTGGCATCAGTGTTGACTCAGCACTAGGAGCCCCTCCTCTGTTTACCCTTCTTTCTTTGTCAACTTTTCATCAGTTTTGTCCTTTTTTTAAACGTATCCGTACTTCTAAGTCTCCTACCTCTAGGTGTGGCACACTTTCTGTGTGTGTGTGTGTGTGTGGCATCAGTTTTGACTCAGCACTAGGAGCCCCTCCTCTGTTTACCCTTCTTTCTTTGTCAACTTTTCATCCGTTTTGTCCTTTTTTTAAACGTATCTGTACTTCTAAGTCTCCTACCTCTAGGTGTGGCACACTTTCTGTGTGTGTGGTTGTGTGTGTGTGTGTGTTTTTGCTTTGTAAGTTGTATGTCAAGGCGTTGGCTGTGTGTTAGTTCTACGTCAGCAGCCGACAACACCGCTACTAAGTACACACACACACACACACCTATGGACGTCAGGAGAAATATATCAATAAAACAGTTAGCGTCTAAACCAGTTAGCCAGTGTGTCAGTCAGTCAGTCAACACACAAAGTTCTCTTTCTATTCCATAAACTACTCCGTTTGTTTAAATGACATTTCTACTGATTACTGTGTCAGTGGTCAAGAAAATCATTTGGGAGGAACTGAAAATAAATTACTAAAAATAGCCAAAGGTAGTAACAGTAGAAGTGAATACAAAACATGGCCATAATCCTTTAATCAGGTGGTGGATAAACACTGTACCTGCATTCAATCAGCCAGCTGGTGATCTTGTTAGGAACTTGCCCTGACAGAGAGACAGACAGAGAGACAGAGAGAGAGAGAGAGAGAAAGGTCAGTGGGGTAGGGAGTCAGAGAGGGAGTCAGAAAAAGAGACAGAAATAAAGAGAGACAGAGAGAGAGAGAAGAGAGACAGAGAGAGAGAGAGCGAGAGAGAGAGAGAGAGAGAGACAAAGAGATGCGTTTTTGTTGTATGGATAAGACCCATGTTGTTGCCAACCAACAGTAAGTACTTCCACATCTGGTTGTCATTTCTTAAGGAATCAGCTGCTGTCAATCAAGACGTGTCAGCACAAGTATTTTTTAATGCTGCATTTTATTTGAATTTGATTTATATTGAAAAACGTCAGTTGTTCAAGATTTTATCATAATTTTAAAAAAGAATTATACTGAGTTGAAAAAAAAGTATCATTTTTTTTATCAATTACTATTCATTTTAGGCATTTCACATGGGGTTGAAAAACACTGCTTTGTGGAATAAACTAAGTTACAGCAATACAGTGGCCCTAGGTGAAGAGCCATTCATGCACATTGACACACACACATTGATGGATTCATCTGTGATCAGAATACTCTAATCCTAGTTTTCTTTCTTAGACAATGAAGGCATCACTGGCTTTACTTTACTACCCCACAGTAGTTACTTTGACCTAGTATATTAGTTTGACAGTCTGTTTTCAACTACAAGAAACCTTTCTCTTTGCATCACAACCATTTGAAAGATGTGGCTGATATGGACTAGTTCTGGTTTTCCCTAATTTATTCTTTATCTGTGCCATTATTTGTCATACTCTGAAATGTGGACAATAGTATGTCTGTGGCCCAAAGCAACAAGGCCTACAGGTAGTAACTGAAACAAGAAACCAGTTTAACATCACAAGACAGTTTCTCCATCACCAATCCAGATCAAGAGTTTGAGTTTTCAAGAATTTTTTTTTCTCTCAGCCAAAAGGCTTCTTCAAGGCTAACTGGAGAACTCCAAGTATTTTGCCTGTAGGAGTGAATAACCCACTAGAAACTGGAGATAAAACCTAAAAAAGAAGCCACCCCGCCCCCATGTGAGGGCTAAATTAACATTTGTACTGTAATTTGAGGTGGGAATACACAAAAAACTCAATTCAAGTACACCCACAACTATACAACTTACGATATCATGACCCAATTAACCTAGAAATTCTGAACTTGCCATGACAATTCTGTACTTGCCATGACTGAACCTCTATTCTGTTATTCGATCTATTTCTTGTTACTTATTAGCCAAGTTATGATGATAGTGAAACTACAGTAAAAGTATAAAGCCGTCTGACGCTGGCACATTTCAATAAAATGATTAAAAATAAAAAAGGGAGAGATGAGAAGGAAAAGCCCACTCTTACCTGGTTCTTCGGAGGGTTTCTGTGCATCCCCGTCTCCCTGTTTTGGACCCTGGGGCCCACCTTGCTCCTGATCTGATTCGTGCCAGGTGGAATCTTTGCTATGGGCCCAGGCTCTACGACGTAGCGATGCTTTA
Organism: Cynoglossus semilaevis; assembly: GCF_000523025.1. Taxonomy (NCBI): domain Eukaryota; kingdom Metazoa; phylum Chordata; class Actinopteri; order Pleuronectiformes; family Cynoglossidae; genus Cynoglossus; species Cynoglossus semilaevis. The sequence continues at coordinate 5,720,966 of NC_024322.1, read as the reverse complement.
CTGCAGTTTGACTGTACTTGGGAATCTAAGAATTAATTAAGCAAATAATTTGCCTTTCAGTCTGCCTTCTGTAAAGTAAGTCAGGTTTGACAAGTATTATTCAACCTGACAAACAGAAAGTTCTAGTCTTTCAAAAACAAACAGCAGCTAAGTCAAGCTGAGAGAACAGATGCGTCACTTCTCCACATGCACTAAAAAATATCCTAGGCCAAGGGTATAGTCATCTGATCAAATGATTTATGTAATGACTAAGGGTCAATAAAGTGTGACAGTAGTCAATAAAGAGAAAAGGATGTAGATTTTTGGCTGCAAAACAAAGCCCTGCTATAAAACCTTAATATCCCTGATATTATTTTGGCTATATAAAACCTTAACTCCAACTGGACATTCAAACTAAATCTATCAATGTGTCTCTTTATCGTGAGTTTTACACAAAATGGATAAAGAAAGAAAATGTTTTGTTATTACAGCCATTAGTCAACCTACCTGGGTCAGCAGTTTTTCCAAGTTCCACAGCTCCACTCTCCATATTCTGTCACCGCTTCAGATTCAGTCAGTCAGAGTAGACCGACGTTTGTAAAGTTAGCATCAGCATCAGAGTTACAAACCTGGAGAAAGAAAAAAAAGATTCACACATTTTTAATATGTGACACCTGTGGCACTGTAGCAAAATGTCACACTGTGCTAAGGTGGAGTCAATTCAAGTTGACATCAGGCAAGAAGTAGATTACGCAATAAGAACATCACTAATCAATCACAGGACCATTTTGTATACTGTGAGGAGGAAACAGTTATACAGCAGAAAATGCACAAAGAAAAGATATTCAAACTGCACCTATAGAAGCGTTCTAAGACTCAGACAACACCAAATCAAAGCTAATGAGATCCCATAACTACCTACTGTGTAAATATGCGAACTCTTACCGACAGCTATTCATAACATGTTAACAAATTCTTTCCTTTGTCAACAAATGACAAAAACAGAAAGCAGTTATCAAACGTTTCCATATATAATTTATTAAATTATGAAACAATATAGAAAGCTTCCAGATGACTTTGTGCTTGGTTTTTAATTTAATTACTTCTTATGGAGACAAAGGAGGTGGATTAGGAAGAAACTAGAGCACATGTGACAGATTCTCCACACACAGTGCAGTGTGGCTGTGAGGAAGAAGAAGAAAAAAGCATGAAGAGATAAAGAGACAAAATGCGAGGGCCACGTTGTACAGCTAAATGGAAATGGGAACGTGTGAAACAGGAAATATGTTTTTAGAATGAAGAATACAACAACTTCCTGTTCAGAAGAGACATGGGAGTCAGGAGAGGGGCAAGTCTATTTTTAGGTTACTGTTGAAAATGCAAAACAAACTGGTCTGTCAGAAAGCATCCTAACACAAACAAATAAATAAAAAATTTTCTGAGATACTGGAAGAACATTCTATTAAGAATATCATAAAATTTAAAATGTTTGGCATCAACTTATTTAGGTTAGTCTTCCAGTGACGAAATATGTGTAAAGATAATGATTATATCTGTCTATCGTGATGATTCAATTAAAACTTTCTCTGGACAGACCACTTGATTTGGGTAATTGAGTAATTGGGGTTCTTTGTAAAGTAAAACAAAGCACAGTAGACGATGAAATACATTTACTGCATGTCCTAATGAAGAGAAAAACACACCCTTCTGCAGTGTTCATTTGTAGGCTAATCCAGTGTTTCATCAAGAAAAGACAGAGAACTGTGTTCTGTTGTCTGTCTTTAGCTTTCAGTGTGGATGGACTGCCTGTGAGAGACAATGACCCACTGACTCTGTGTTAATCTGCCAACTCCGACAGAAACCAGACTCACGGATCTATGAATAAAATCAGACAGTTACAGTTTCCTACATCCTGAGCACAGAAAACACTTGAGCTGCTACGACACCTGAAACTTAATGTCTCCAAAGGGGATGACGACTAACACAGTGTGAACAACAGCAAGAAACTGGGACGTGGAGACGGTTTACATCACTGTTACATCACTGTTTCAAAGAAGAAGATTAAAAACAGACCAACTAAAAAAATCCAATGTTTTTTTTTTTTTTAATTCTTTAAATTCCTTTTTTGGATATTGGTCATCACAAGAGAATTTACATAAAACAAAGACGTACTTTAGGCCATTTTAATAAAAAAAAGAATTATGATTACACACACACATACATGCATATGGTTGAATTCTTACAGACATCAGTCTAATGCATTATTTTAATAATTTTAAGTTAATTTGACATTTGTTTTATAATGTCAACACAGTACTTTAGGATATGAACATGTGAAATTATCTTAATCATTGTCTGCGTGCTTATATCAGCTTTTATAGCAAATTTAGGTCGACACAAAAGATGCTGGCATATAAATGTCTCATATCTCATTAAATGTTATAACCAGCTTTACATTGTCAATGTTACTGCATGGTGGTTTACTGTTGTAAAGTGCTGATCTCATGACAACTATTACAGATATCATAGTATGTTAGTTTATCAGTAACACCTGTGCTCTTCCTGCTAATTCTTGTCAAAATATAGTTTAACAATGTTCTTAAGTGTCTCTTTCTTTACCCAAGCTTTACTCTAACACAAACATTGCACAAATGTTTTGTGCTTAACATAATCCAAGAAGTACATGTATGGAATTTAGCAAAATAACTAAGCACACAGCCTCCTATCCCTGCAGGTGTTGCTGTAAATACAGTCCAAATGCTCTGACCTATTAGCAGTGTGTATCAATACATGATTAACGTAAGGTTTAGAGAACAGGCACAAGTCTTACGCAGTAAAAAATTCCCCTCACACTCAATTCGTTTTTTTTATTATTGTATTTGGACTTTTAACACTTTTAAAATGTGTTAAGTGATATGAAAATATGTTAGAGATGTCAATTACAAACTTGAGTCTCCTCCTTGAAGGTAATACAGTACCAACCTGTACCTGTACCAACAATGTCATTTTTTGCCAGCAAAAAGGCTAACTTTTACTAGAAAAAGGTTTTCACAAGATTTCAGTATACCAACAAATTGCCATAATGTCGGTCAATACTTGAATTTAATTTCAAAACCAACATGCACATATGTTGTTCTGACTGGCAGCATGCAGTTGAGTTAACTTTGAGTGACATTTAGTCAAACAGATAACAACTCTGTATTTCCACTTGTTAATAGTAAATATTCTCCTTTGTAGAAGTACAACCAAATATTCAGGAACAATAAACAGTTCCATAGTCGTGTGATTAAAGTAGACATGACAAATCAACTTATCCATTAAAAAAACTCTAAATTACAATACAACTATGGATATAATTGTATGTACCTTATGTATGATGATATGCCAAAAGTCTACAGGTGTAAACTGGTGTCCGTATTTGTATCTATGATCATTGTGGGTGTGCTGAGCAGTGTACTATTTTTTTTCTACAGGTATATTAAAAAGGTAAGTTGCAAATGTGACCAGAATAATTTGCCTATTACGAAACTAATTTGTAGCCTTGGAAGCTAAGCACGAATGTCCATGGAACCAACATGAACATACTGGCTGGGTTCAATGTAGGACTGTGCCTTAAATGTGACATTTATATTAAAACTGTATATGTTCCTTTTCCTTTCAAAAATAATTTTACATTGTCGCTTTTACTAATTTTGGCCATTACTTATAAATGCGAAATCTCAACTCTCATCGACACAACCACTTTACTAATGTCATATTTAAATATGATGCTTAAACATTATTTGTGATATTGAAGACCTCTAGACAGTTTTGTTTTACTTTTTTGATCAAAGTGACACAATAACTTTCTATTTTTTCTCAACTAATACTTTCTTGTTGATCCTGTTTAGTTGTTCCTGTTCTGTTTGTCACGCAGAACATCAGCCCTGACGTTTGACAGCCCACAGTCGTAGTTTTACAAATCCAGCAACCACAACTACTCGTGACATTCTTTAACTGCTACAGTAGCGGCGGCAGTGACTTTTTTGTGTCAGTCGTCAGCGACACTTACCTTCATGTCTCTCCGCAGTTGTATGTTGATCCACACGAAAATTATCAAAAGTGTACAAACTTTTTCTTTAAAAAAAACCCCAACATCCCTGCTTCCGCTTCCTGAAACCAGCGGCGGCAGCTCCAACAGAAGAAGCAGCAACAACAGCAGCATCAGCGTGGAAGTAGAGGAAAGGAGGCGTGGTGGGGGTGTGGCCTCTGCAATTCACAGTGGAAGCATAGCGACATCTTTCGGGATGAAACTAAAACTACAGCACAACGCATTGGGCTTAATATAAATCAGCTGTTTTAGTTCGTAGACCGTAGGATCACTCATACTGCACTGACTATTTTACAAGTTACTCGTCAAAATTTTACTAATTTTGAAATATTAGTATTAATCTACTTGATGATTGTTAGAAATCGTATTTATAAAATTGACTCTTTCATCTTTGTATTATTTCCTCGTTAGTATAGTGGTAAGTATCCCCGCCTGTCACGCGGGAGACCGGGGTTCGATTCCCCGACGGGGAGCAAAGTACTTTTCTTTCTTTCTCTCATTTTTTTCCATGTTTTTATTGACTTGTTTGGTATATACAGCAAATGAAATTATAGCTTCATCAAGGTTGAAGGTGAAGTCCCGTTCACGTTATCAGTTGCTGTGAACAAAGAATTGTACAGATTGTACTAAAATATAGGAGATTAAATTAGTTATAAACAGTTACATTAAAAACAGGTATTAAAACTTAACTCAGAAAAGTTATATGATAAGATGTCTTTGGCAAATGGGAAAAAAAAGAAAAGAAAAGGACAGTTGCATTGGCCGGGAATCGAACCCGGGCCTCCCGCGTGGCAGGCGAGAATTCTACCACTGAACCACCAATGCTTGAGATCAAAGCTTTTACAAAATGTTTATAATTTAGCCAGAAGTAGTGTTAAATCAATGTATATTTTAAATTATAATGTGCACGCTGTTTCCCTCGAAGTTGAGGACATCACTGAGGTCATTCATTTTGTTAGGCAGATGTTCCAAATTGACTATGGATATAAATTTGGGTTTGAATGGTTGTTTAATTGACTGTTAAGTCGTTCTTGATATACATAAGCTCAATCCAATGGCAAATTCACTAAAACACATAAAAGAAAAGAAATTCAGTTTTACAAATGCACTTCTCTTACTTTCTAATACAAAACCATCGTGTATTATATTATCTTTAATTTTATGCGCCGCTTCATCTGAAATTGAGTTTTAAAAATTTGAATTTAAAAAAAAATGGAATCAAGTTTGTAGTATTTCGACGTTTGCGTACTCCTGGCCATAAGTCTCAATGGATTTTATTTATTAACCATATCTAAGATATGCGTGCTGTACATTCAATTAACCACTAGGTGGAAACCAAACACAAACATTGTGTGTTTCAACGTATGCATACATCGTCAACCAAATTGCAAATTTTTTATTCTGAAGTTAGTTAGTTAGTTAGTTGTTCTATATTGATTTATCTTATATTCTAAAAAAATGTGAATTTAGGTTTCAGTGGATGCACTTTATACTGAATGAATAGGGTAATTTGACCGTCAATTCAGATGTGCGCACGCACGTACACCGATAGAGGGAGATTTAGAAGAAATGTTGTAAAATACAATGATAATATTGATTCAAAATCGATTATGTCTCGTTTTTTCTTTTCCTTTTGTGCTTCCTTCTTTGAATACCATTTCTTTGTAATGACGTAGAAACTGATCCTAGGACTACGAAAGGAACGTCTGTCCATAAAATTAATTTTCAAACAACCTGTTATCAGCATTGTCTTGTTTTGTTCTTTTTCCAGCTTATTTTAATATATATTAGAGCTGACGTGTGAATCATAGATAAGTAAAAGTAGGCTAGGTAAAATACAATAATATGGAAACGTGGATGGATATATTTTGTTAACCATTAGCTGTAAAATGGTCCACACTGACAGACAGGCACACTGATCTGGTGTTGCCCAGTAACCTCTTAATGACCACTGTGTGGTCACCATAGTAATCTCTCGACTGGAGGACAATTTGGTTCAAAGTCCACAGATTCTTTCCTGTACATCAGGGTGTTAACCCAGCTGTGATGTACACAGAACCAAAAAGTGGTGGAGGAGCCTCATAACTTAAATGTATCTTAATAGCATCCCAAGAGCAGCATACATTTTAACATCACTTGAGTTGCTCTACTCATGTATCCCTTAAGTGTTGATGGTTGGTGATTTGACATGATAGATGTGAGAACACCAAATCAGGAAACTGTTAAACTCAAGGTAAAAAACAATTGTTAGTCTGTTCCCTCAAGGCTTTACACAGTTTCCACGACTCCAAGACCACTTTGAGGTGAACCTCGTGGATACGTGTGTGTAAGTAAAAAGGCAACTAAGTCTTTCAATTGGTTATAACATCGGTCTGCAACCATTAACGTCAAAAGAGACATTTTTCTCTGTGAGTTATTTGCACCTGCAAGACTTGTTACAGGATTGGTATTTTATGAAAAATCAAGTTCGTTCATTTTAAGATGGATACCTTTAAAATTTTAGAAATTTTAAAGTTTCATCTTAAACAGCAGAACACAGACAAATACACAAGAGCAAAGTGTTGATAGCAAAAGAACGTTAGAAGACAACCAGATATAGAGAGAGAAAGAGAGAGAGAGAGACTCACATTAATGGAACATTTGTCACGTGACCCCCGGGGCCGTTTTAATGACGTACCCACCATATGGCGCGTGCCGGGAGGGCGGGACACCGATATGCTAATTGCAATCCTCGGTGTGTCTTTGTGTGAGTGTGTATGTGTGTGTGTGTACGTATGGTGAGTATAAAAGCAGCATCCTCCCGTACACACCCCTCAGAACAGCGCAGAACAGGTCACGCGCAATCACGCACGGACACGCACCTCGAGAACACGGGATGAGTGCGATCTGACGGACATCAGCACAAACAAAATACAACAGGTAAGAATTTTAAAACTGAATATAATTAAATGAATTATATTCCACAATCATTTAAGTTTGATTGATTTATCAGGTCTGGACCTAGTCGATCCTTCCAAGGATTTATAACAAATTACAGTTTTATGGATTCATAAAAATGCCTGCTTCAAAATGAAACCAAAATATGAATTAATTAAATAATATATTTTAAAAATAACTGTTGACCTTTTAAAATTATTTAGTATAGTTTTGTGTTGTTTTTGTCTGCTACATTTATATTACATTTTAATGTATCTAATCTAAGCTTTAAATTATGTTATGGTTAATATTATATTGTTAATATTATTGTCCTTTTATTTTTATTTATTTGTGTTAGTTCTGTGTGTGTAAACCTGTCTCAAACGAAGAAAGATTGACACGGGATTTGAACTAGTTTTTTTTTTTTTACTTACATACTAGTTTATATATTTATAGTTTGGGTATATCAATACTACATAACTCATTTAATCCTGAATAAATTAATTAAATAATTATGGCGTGGTACTAATGTATATATTATTTTTATATATTAATTTACAAAAGGAAGTGCGCCTGTTTATGGAGACCTATGCGACATTGGTACAAGAACTAGTTTCATATTTTATTAGTCTAATAAAATAATTAGATTATACTAACCTAAAACATGTTTATGTTCTTTGTTTTTCCATGTGGCGCATCATATTTTATAGATACGTTAATGATAAAAATATTCATAATATTATTTTGTTAAAAGACTTTATGATGCAGCGCCGCGTAATTCTTTTCCTCGTATCTATAACCAGTTGTTGAAACAGCAATGTTTAATTTCTAAAGTGAGCGTGTCTGTGCCCTCAAAGTCGAATCGTTTAAAATAAACATATTTCCTTATTTACTCACATATTTCTAAAAGGATTTAGAGGAATCAAGAACGTTTAAAAGTGAATGAATTGTGAAAAGAATCAAAACATTTACTTAAAACAAGTACAGCTTGAACTGAGAGAAACACTGACGTGTTTTGAGAAAAGATGACGGATTTGTATTTGTTTGTTTTTTTTTATTTTACAGCAACTCTATAAAATTAAGCGCTAACTCTCCATAAACTTTGATAAAGAGTTAATGGTTTTGAAGGGGAATTACTTGTTCCTTATAATGTGGACACGCAATCAAAATTAAAATAACAGCTAATAATAAAACAGAATGAAAGCTCTCTTTGAAAATGCATTAATTAATTTAAAAAAAGAAAAGAAAAAGAGGAAAAAAGTTATCTGAAGGACACACCTCCTCTATTTTACAGTGAATCGGTATCATGACCAGGTCAGTGCGGGAGGAGCAGTGCTCAGTGGAATTAGAGGAGCAGCAGGAGCTCTGCAGCCCTGCAGGGGGAGAACCTCAGGCTGCAGGAGAGGAAGAGGACAATCAACTCCATCTGGAGGAGGATGATGGCGAGGAGGATGATGGCGAGGAGGATGAAGATGAGGAGGAGGAGGAGGAGGAGGAGGAAGAAGACGGTGAGAACAAACCCAAGAGGCGAGGGCCAAAGAAAAAGAAGATGACAAAGGCTCGGATGCAAAGGTGATTTTTTTTTTTGCGGCATTTTTGATATATTGATATATATTGAATAATAACAATACAATATTTGAAAAATAAAATGTTTGTGAAGAGCAGGACTACAGTGGATATTGTAGTACTACACTTAAAAGTTACAAGCTATTGTGCTAGCTTCTACTAGTTGCAAATTTGCCTTCTATGAGTTTTTTAAATTTATTTATTTAACACTATGTGATTATATAACACTGAGCTAATGATAAATGTAAATTGTGTTTCCACAGGTTTAAAATCCGCCGGATGAAAGCAAATGCCAGGGAAAGAAACCGCATGCATGGGCTGAATGACGCTCTCGAAAGTCTGCGCAAAGTTGTCCCCTGTTACTCTAAGACCCAAAAACTTTCAAAGATTGAAACGCTCCGCCTTGCCAAGAACTACATATGGGCCCTAAGTGAGATTCTGCGTTCTGGCAAGGCACCCGACCTCATGAGTTTTGTGCAGGCCCTCTGCAAAGGTCAGCATCCAATAAATGTAGTCAAATAAAAGTATTATTATGGCACATAGACCAGAAGTGGTGGCAAACGATAAACTCAAAATGTTACAACAGCACTGTTTATGTGGCTAATCTTTGGACTTTTTTTCTGCTTTGCAGGGCTTTCTCAGCCAACCACTAACCTGGTAGCCGGCTGCCTGCAGCTAAACCCCCGAACATTCCTGCCAGAGCAGACGCCTGATATTCCGGCTCATCTTAACCCAGCTGGAGCTGCTGCCTATCCTGGACACTTCTCTTACCAGAGTCCTGGACTGACAGCCGGCCTGCCGAGCCCACCCTACGGCACCATGGACCCCTCACATATCTTTCACCAGGTTAAGGGCCAGCCCTATGGGCCCATGGAGCCTTTTTTTGATGGGGTCCTTGTTTCTGAAGGCCCTGCGTTCGATGCACCCCTCAGTCCTCCACTTAGCATCAACGGAAACTTTTCCTCGTCCTTTAAGCATGAGGTTGTCACAGCTGCCGATTATGACAAGAGTTTCGCATTCAGCGTGCACTATGGGGGAGGAGGAGGAGCTCCGGGACACACAACTATGTATGGTGGTGGTGGGACCAACCAGCGGTGTGGTGACCTGCAGATGGATGGGATGATGGGCTTTGAGGGACAATCGCACCATGAGCGGCTGATGAACGCTCAGTTGAACGCCATCTTCCATGACTCCTGAAATAGAGGAGAATAAAGGACTAAGAGACGGATGTGGACAAAGATGAACAGACAGAACATTATATATCTTTCCTTTATTTTTTCTGTCTGCATCTGATCTACAACTTTTTGGTCATAAGCATGGTGTCAATGGCAATAATATTGTTGATGTTATCTATGTAGCATTTCGCACTGTAGAAATGCTCTCTGAATGTGTCATCCTTATCAACGCTATCACTTAAAACAATCAAAAAGCAATAATCTGGAAAAAAAACTATGCAACTTTGTTAAACCCGAGCCTAACCTGCTCAGCTGAGGATTCCAAATGTTGACATAATAAAGATTTCTCTATTTTTGGGACAGTGTGTAAGTGAAGCGATGCTATGCAGTGTCAGGATGGTTTTTCAGCTGGGATTGTTCTTAACTGTTCTTGTTGTTCATGTGGTTTTTACTTTATGCTTTTTATAAGGTTTCTCGTAGTGTCAACTGTTAACATTAAATGTAACTCATATTTTATAAAATAGATGTTTATAAATGCCTTTTAATAAAAGGAGTTCATTGTGATGTATCTGAGTCTGTTAATTGAAAGAATGAGGATTTTGACAAATCAGCAAAGACACTCCAGCAGTTCAATCTACATTGAGATGAACAAAATAAGTGTCTTGGTTGAGCTTAGTATTCTGAAAAATTTGAAATCTATACACAGTAGAATTCCAATTTCCAAAAATGAAATGATCACATTGAAGAAACTCTGATATCAAATGTGTAATCCTTCCTTAATTGTAATAGTAGTTAAAGATTCTTAAATTCTAAAAATCAGTTTCTAAAAAATATATTTTTTACTGAGGTGTAAAGCTTTGATATGAGCATGAAATGTACATCTTCTAATTGAGGAAACCCAGTTTACATGTTAACAATATTATCATATTGACTACAGGATAAACCCTGAATTACTGTGTGTGTGTGTGTGTGTGTGTTTGTGTGTGTGTGTGAGAGAGAGAGAGAGTGTGTGTGTGTGGGTGGGTGCAAGTACGTGCGTGTGAAGGGCACAGATGTTGGTTCTCCAGGCAAGACTTTAATTTATGAAAATGATCTTGTTTATGCATGAGAAGCCCCCTGCTCTCCTGTCTCATTCATACTGTTGCCCTGCTGAGTGTGAGTGTGTGAGTGTGTGTCAACAGGGACAATATGGTGGCCATATCCCACCATTTAGTCTCCCTGTTAAAAAGGAATAACTATGAAAGAGAACATGATGGCAGAGGACAATAATAAATTATTCTGCATTGGTGAAAAGGCCAGACCTTTTTACCAATGTGAAAATATTCACTACAACACCAAGATATATGCATAATGAGCAGAGAATTAAAATAGGTAACACCAGAAATATAAAAAATTTTAAATCAAAAATGTACTTCTAATAGCTTGCAAAAATATAAGTATAGCTAGATATCTGCACTAGTATTCAAAAAAAAAAAAGTACTGCTGAGCATAGTTTTACTCCTAGTTTTTAAAAAAGAATGAATTGATGATTGTGATACATACTTTTTAAATATCAATAACATAGTGCTATTATGTTGGAGAACATATGGCAGACTCCAGTTAAGAATAAAACGCCAAGCCTATGTGGCTTATCGACAGAGGTTTTATATAACAGTGCCATTTATTTTGACTAACTTTTTAACAGAAAATAAATTCTGTGGATGTAATGGAAACCGTAGGATACGTTATGCTACAATATCTTACAGGGTAACTGTGAAAGTTTGAGTTTAATAGGAAATTTATATTTTTCTTGTGAATATTTACATCTTGAAATATTCACCAAATTACTTATTTAGTAAAACAGAAGTTGTGAATAAAACATGAGTCAGGTCAGCTTGGACATGTGACGATACGTGGGTACTGCATTCTTTCTTTAGACCGTTTTAAAAGTTTTCCATTAGCTTAGTCATACAGTGCGCGTTCCTTTTCAGAGGATACGCACGGTAGCGCGCACTAGGGTTACAGGCTCAAGATTATACACAACACCACAAGCACGTGCCCGCGCACTGAGCCGATGCCTTCATGGCGAGACCCCGGAAACACACAGTAACCTGCTGCTGATGCGATTACTGTTAGTTTATCTGTCGCTAGTTTCTTAAAGAAGGAAAAAGGTCTGTTTGTTTATTTATTTGATTGAGTAGTAAACATGTTAGATTCGAGAGAGGAGGAGCTGGGGGTGAAACGAGACAACACGAGAAAGAAGAAAAAAGAGAAACGTAGCGAAAAGAAGACCATCCATAAGGAGGAGGAGACTGAGGAGAGGAGGGGAGAAGAAGAAGAAGAAGAAGAAGAAGGGCAACAGGAGAAGGACAGGTGAGTGTGGTATTAATGGGGGTTCCTGTAGGAGAAACATTCACACAGAAGAAAAGAGTTATGTCACAGGCATTGCTCTAGAAAAAAAAAGTTAAAAGCGTATTAGCAGAACCGCGTTAGCAAAAATCAATCACAGTGTTTCATATTATTGATAAGGAAAATAGGGCCTGTTTTCCTTATGTTTATTTATACAATTGAGAAATAAAGATAACAACGAAATGACCAAACAAAGTACCATGTCCTATATAATTTCATGGTAGCCAAGAACAAGCAAAAGAAATGTGCAAAACACAACAACTTACCAAAACAATGAAGTTGTATGAAGAAGTATGTGAGTAAACAAGTTAAAATTACACTTATTTTCAAAACGGAGTGACCTTTTGGTCCTACTGTATGTATGACAATGGTTGAACTGAAATTAGATTATTTTCATTTATTTTATTTTATGGTCTGTATTGTCATCGTACCATGAGAATACAGTGTAGAACAGAATGAATTGACAAGTAATACTTTGTTATTGTAGTTGTTGTTTATTAAATAATCTGTTTGTAATTGGACAAGATTTTTGAGCTCATTGGTTAGTTGTTATCCCAGTTAGGTGAGATCCTTTTACTATTTTTTACATCTCCAAAACCAAATGAAATGGCGTGTTCAATCCTTTGTATGTTCCAGTGAGGGTGTCTTACTGCGAGGGATCTTCAAACTGGGAAAAAAAAGTCAAGACGTCCTGCTTACCAGAACCAGACTGACCTGGATCCCCATTACACCAGAGACACCGACAGGTCAGCTACCACGTGACTAGTTGTCATGTGATCTTTGCACAAAGACTGTGTGAATGCAGGGGCAGCTGGTGGTGTAATGGATAAGTCGTCTCATAGTGAGACCACCTCAAACTTGACATCTGGACTCACATCTACTGCATTGGAGTCTTTTTGAGTTCTCCTTATGGCTCTTTATTCAAATTCACCAGTAGTTTGTAAAATACTCAATTTTTAAAAAGAAATGTTAATGTTTGCTAAACCTGCTAATCATTGATATGTTTATAACGACACTGGCTAAAACTAAATCAAAACAGTAGAGATTTTGTGAAATATATTTAAAGCCATTCTAATGCTTGTTGTTTTTTGACTATCGATTTTTGTTATTTACCTGATAATATCTCAATATATTTTGGTGTTTGGTGATAGTTATTGTTTAACATCTATTCAGACAGAATAAGTAAAGTGGATCAAGATGAAGGTGTGTATTGCGTGTGTGTCTGTGTGTGTGCAATCTGTTTTTCTGTATTATATCCAAACTAATGACATTAAGCCAAATTTGTGTGCATGTTTGTGTGTGTGCTGGCAGTAGTATAGAGAGCAGTTGGTTCGGCCCATGGGGGGTTATTAGAGTCTCTCAGTGTGAGCAGATTAACACACACAGATATACACACACACAGTTAGCCTGTCAACATGCTGTGTGTGTTGTGTGTGAGTGTGTTGATTATACATTTCTATATAAACGGATTAGCTGTTGTTGTTTATTTACACACATGAATTCATCCTGTCTCATTCAGTGGCCTCGCCGTCTGACAGGGAGACGAGACCCCAGACCTGACAGACACACTGTGTTTTTACGTTAATACCAACCAGCGTCACGTGCTGTACACACAGCGATAGAGATTTAGATTTAAATGGCAACAGGAACATTAGCAGAGTTGATGATTCCTAACATTTTGCAGTTAGTGATTCTCATGACACATGTCACATAACTATGTCTCACTGTCCAATGAATGAAACTAATGATGCTTCATTTGTAAGAACTATGCATAATATTGTTACCAAAAAAATGCCAAGTCATAACCAACAATCCATATCAAATCTAAATTTCAGCTCAGGTGCACACTAGCTGAAGTATCTTCAATATTACATTGATCTTCTAGATTGTGGAAATCAATACTGAACCGAAATCATCGCAGGATCACTGTCATCACTGACAACAAGGACAGAATGTCACAGGGTTGCAGGTGTATGTGTGAGTGTGTGTGTGTGTGTGAAACTACAACCCATAACTCCCCACAGTCAGCCACATGGCTTGGTCACCACGAGCCTGGACTGCCACTGGGTGTGTGTATGTGTTTATGTGAACTATATTGTGATATTTGTAGTAAGGGCCTGAAAATTGGTCAGATTTAGCTGCATGTATTTTACAAAAGCGATCTCATTTGTCTCCTTATGCATCCAGGGGGGAGGCTTTAGATCATTTTGTGTTTGGTGATGGTGAGAAAATTTAGGTTCACAGACAGTGAAGGTGTCCTGACAAATGCCATCCTATGGGATTTTGTGCACGTGTGTGTGTGTGTGTGTGGTTTGGCACAGAGGGTCGGTGACATGATGGCAAACTCATCTCCATCTGGACAAAAACAACATTCAGTTTGAGAATCAACGCAGTGTTTGTTTGTGTGTGGTTTAGGTTGTGCACATGTGCATGTTTGCAGCTCTGTCGGTCCTGTCAGCTAAGATAAGAATCATGTTCAGTGAGGCAGAAGTAGAATCTGTCTGTTGGTGTGATTTAGTGTAGTGATCAAATGTGAAGAAGGTGTTGATTTAGAGGATGTCCTCTGACCTTTTCAGCTGTTACAAATGATTTTTACAATACAATTAGCAAAATACCATATCAAGTATAAAGACTGAAAGGGATGATTTAACTAGGATACGACTTTTTAATGTAGTTTTAAGCTGTAGTTTGGGGGAGAAATACTAGCTCTATTAACCAGCACTAGCATTCAGTCTAATCACACACTTTTGCTAAAACATGATAAAATTTGTCCTGCAGGTCTGTCCTTTCATTTCACCTCAATAAAATTTCTACAGATAAAAAGCAGATTAAAAAATTGCATTTACTATGTAGAACATGAAGAAAACCCTACTGAAAAATAAGACGCAACAGACAGACTGTGACCCTGACATATGGACGTTGGCCTCTCTGGGTGGACGAAGGGTTATGTGATATTTGATAACAGCAGGAGGGCATTTTATAGAGGAGGGGATAATCAGCCTTCAGTGAATCTGACTGCTTGCTGCTGCACATAGATTTGCCAAGAGATATTGTTTTTTGTGTCTGATCATAGACTGAGTATAAAGAATGAACAACAGTAAAGAGTAGTAAACATTTGTAAACAACCTAGAATTTATTGCTTTAAGTATTTAATCTATCATTCTAAGATTAAAAAAGCAGTATTTACAAATGATTCCATGTTATTTAAATTAATAGAAAGGTTTGTGAAGATGAAGACATTGACGTTTCAGGGCAAGCACTGTGTGTAGGAAAAGTGTTGGTTCTTAAGACTGACTCTAATCCATTACATCAGCATGGATATTATTATTAATGACATTATAAACGGGGCGGGGCAATTATACAGTCCACATGAACTGATCACATGTGAGCATGCCATTGGTCGGACATGCAGAGATTACACAGACATGTGCACAGACGTGTGCTGTTTTGATCATCACTGGATTAGTGATTAGTAATACAGTAATATTGTTATGTAACAACACATGAACTGTCCGCAGCACGCTGCACTGAACAACCTGAGGTTGATTGATAATTGCATAGCACATGGTGAATTCCAATACATTATGATGAACTATAATTCTTAAATTTCAACTACTGTATTCCAGTAGTAGGATAAAATTTGATATAATTACAACAATTCCAGAAAAGTAAGAATAAAGTTCAAAATGTTGTTTTCAGAACTTTCAGTACACACAGTACTGGGACCATATTCATTAGATACTACCACCTAGGAAGCATGTGATTGAACAGTTCAAAATATCTGGCCAACATAGTATACATACCAGGTATGTGTGATTTGCAGAAACTTTGAATAGCTCAGACATGTTTGCGTCTCACCTGCAGAAGAGCCACGCGTTCTACACCCTGAAGTGTTACTGCTGGAAGATGTGTTTGCAGTGAAGGTGAAGAGGCGGCGAGCAGCAGGCCAGCAGTCGGGGGGACCTGTGCTTGGTCTGACCCTGTTCCACAGCCGGAGGAAAGGGAGGAAGCTGGAAGAGGACACACTTCACCTCCACAACGCCTCATCTGAACATACATACCGCTGGTACAACAAAATCAAAGAGCTAGTCACAGGTGAGACGCTGATTTAAAATACAAAGAAAGAGTAATAACAAAGAATAATTATTATGACATTTTGGAATGTAGTATTTGAAAAAAACACAATAGAAGCCTGTACGATATTACTGTATATACATTTACTGCATAAACTGATTAGAAATTACTGGATGAAAATCACAATAATTTACACATTTTCATAGATATTTGACAATGTTTCAAAACTTATTTGATATTAATTTACAATTTAATGAACAATTAATTGATAATATATTGCTTTTTTTTAACTTACTTTTAAATATTCTGTGATAAATAAGAACTGTAAATACAGAATAAAATTTAAATCCTGAATATAATTCAACAGTAGGTAATGGTAATTGAGTAGGGTTTTATTAAAGTAAAACATGTTTGTGTTTTGTAAGAGCTACACAGAGGAAACATGACTCAGTATTTCTGTGAACGTCATCCTATAAGATGATTACAGACACTTGTGAGTAATACTGCTTTTATTAGCACTGTGGTGGATGGATGGATGAATATGCTAATGGGTTTACAATGTTAATAAATTTGTCCTAAATCTTTATGTATAATGTCTTTATCCAGCAAGGCCCCATTTTGAACAAAACTCCTGCCTTGTTTTGTAAAAAGAAAAAGTCATTATTTTCGTTTGCAGTATAAAGGCTGTGAAATAACATTAAGAGGAATTCTCCAGATTAGCTACTGGGTCATGTCACACTAGCTGTATTGGTTGTTCTGTGATTTTATTGTCTTGTGCCCGAGCACCACTCACTTTAATGAAGTAACTCTCAGTTACATCAGATGGGAGCTGTAATCTGCTGCTGGCCACTAATCCACCTGAACAAAAGAGCACACACACATTCAGCTGAGCTGTATTACTTCCTGTCAGCAGCTAAATCATTTTGTCCGTAAAAAAGATTATCTCAAACACAATCTATAAATAATATCATTTGTACTGGATTCAGCCCATAGTGTGAGGACAGTTGATAATGACACCTGAGGAGAAACCTGCAGCAGGTTTGCGAGCTTCACTGCTGTAAACCCATGGTCAAAGCTGTTCTGCTGTGTTAATGTAGAGACTGGAGTTGTTCTCAAGTTTTTCCAGCGAGTACCATTACCAGTACTTTTTTAGGTTGGGTTTTAGTATTTATGGAATGAGCGTTATGCAGTGGGGTGACGTGTTATCTTCCAATAACGCAATGAAAAAGACATTGCCATCATTGTTTTAGTAAAATTAAACTGTAATAACAGTATTTTATGCAACTCAACAGTGTCTTTTCTCAAGCTTGGGAGCATGATCTAGATTACAGAAAAAACAGCACAAGAAGTTTTTCTTCGTGTCTATCTTCATGTTATCTCTCAATGTTAAATCCATCACCTAAGAATATGTTTCTGAACCATTCCTGAAGCATAAACCTGCATGGATTTACACAACATAAGCCTCAGTGTTTGGAGCAACTCTGTACAGAACGCATTTAATAAAAGTCTGAATTTCCCAGACGCTGTTTTCCCAGGTGCACTGTTGTGGGCGGTGCCTGGCTGACACTTAAACACAATAGAAATGTTGGGAGAGTTGGGTGTATGGGTTTAACACACACACACACACAGAAACACACGTGTTACAGATATTAGGTTCATCCAGAGATGTCAGCACCAACAGAGACATTACAATCCCCTCATAAATGGAGAGGTCAGAGTTCAAGCACACATTCTACTGTCGCTCCGTCACCATGGCATTGCTCTGACACATTATCGCTGGTCACCTGTCTTTCTGTCCGTCTGTCTGTCTATCAAACCAGATTACCCATGAGGCCCTGCAGCAAAGTCACAACTTCTTTACATGTGTGTCTCTGGCACCTCACACACACACTGGTGCATAGGTCGTGTGTCAGCTCACATGGTCACACCGCACATCAAACTGTGATGGCTTTTGTTATTTTGTGACTTTACACACCGTAGCGCATGAGTGAGTGTGTGCGTGTGTCGGTGTGAGGAAGGTCAGCACACACACTCTCCCGGTCGCTCTGCTGCTGTGTGGACATTAAGCCTATTTTCCAGCCAGAGGTCAGTGTGAAAAGCGCATTGTCTGGCGAATCGTGGCGTTCGTGAAGCAGGCAGTCCAACGCCACTTCTTAACCTCCAGGTCCAAACATTCAGCTGCACAATGGTGAGCAGAGAGCAGACACTTCCTGTCTTCACAGCGTTATTCTGAGCAGTGCGCTATGAGAAGCAGCTGCATAACAGTGTGTAGCGGGTGAATAGCAGTGCGAGTAACAAAAGGCGAACAGTGATGCTGTATAGTCTCTTTTATGCACGCTCTTAGACGTCTGGGGAGACGGACTGCAGTTTGTTCCTTCTGCAGCGTGCTGACAGGTCAGTGCTGGAACTGATGGGAGTCATGGAACGATTAGTTCTAACATCAGTCACATCAAAACCAGAAAACATTCTACTTGCGTAGCATGCCTCGTCAACTGCTCTGCAATAATAATTAGAACATTTTATGAGGTTATGAATATCTACATTTTACACAAGCTAAAGTAATATTAATAAAAACATCAATTACAATCAAACTACCTGCTGAGTGGGATTTTTTTTTGTCTCACATGTTACTCAGTGCCGTTACAATAACTGGAAGGAAGATGACTCTGTCTTTACTGGAAACTTTTTTTTTTTATTAAGCCAGTGACATTTTTGCCTCAAAAATGTCTTGTGAATGTTTCACTTTGTTGGTTTGTGATTATCAAAAACAGCAACCATCACAGAGTTTTGGCAGTTAGTGAGAATGCCACTTCAGTTTAACTCTCATAGGAGAGTAGAAGGAATCACTGACATAAATTCTTAGGGTTAAGGTTGAATGAGTTTTTTTAGACTACATTTATGAATAAGGTATATTTATGTACAAGTCATTCAGAAACAGTTCATTGTCATGTTTTCCTTCTAACATCAAGAGGGATATGCTGCTCCATTTGCATTACTTGTAGTTTAAGTTAAGTAGTAACTGTGGATTGGTTATATACCTTTTAAAATTTGTATCTAATACTAATATATTGGCATAATCAGTTCATAACAATTTTATAATATTTTCCTTATCAAAATTATTGGCCTTATAGTCATAATCCAATCGTGAGCTGCCCAGAGATTCCCAGCTGTATTAATCCGTGACGTCTTCTGCCTCTGTTTCTGTAGTTTTCTTACTGACTTAAACAACCAATGATGCTCTGTTTACCTCTCTTGTTCCACTGGCTTCTAATTTAAGACCTTTTTGTTACATATTAACATGGGTCTCTCAACCCACTGTCTGTAATCTGTGGAGTACAAACCTTTTATATGCAGTCAGGTTTTACAGGAAGCAAACTTACTTAATTATAAGCACAGACGTACTAAACAGTATATCACACCAATTAATTTAATACGTCATCGAACCCTGCAGTTTGTTTAATTTTGCCTAGTACAACCTGTAAACACAGATGTTTGTCATAAGGTGCTGGTGTTTTAATCACATTTAGAACTAGATTAAAACTAGACACGTGTTGTATGTTTACTTTTATTTCTACGTCTTTACCACGTACTTCATAATTCATAGTAACTCCTGGTTATTAACTGTGGTTGGTTAAGTTAGACAGTAGTTAGTGTAAAGTACAAATATTTAAAAATTATAATTTGATATATGAAAGGTTAGAAAGGGTGACTAGAGTCAGTCATTTGTAAAGTGTGGCTACAGACATAGTCAGTCTGTTCTGTCAGTGAGACTTCAGTGCTCAGACTTCAAGGTTCCAACGACATTGGGATTGTTTACCATGGTGATGCTTCAGGAACACCATAGTAACCAGCCACTTCCCTAGTCTGCGAGATGATCTGATGAACACCTGATATCCCAACATGTCTATGTCTGTCTGCCTTTGGCCTGAGGAAAAAAAAATAACTATTTGAATGTAACCATGTTTTATCAGGACTCTGATGTGAATATTTACTGACACTGGATAAGAACTTCGGGTCCAGGGCTGAATCACCTGCTGTGGTTTAGACATTAGCTTAAAGTATTTTTTTCTGGGGCAGGCTGGGGGAGGGGGGTGGCAGCATTGGACCACTGGGTGGAGGAGGTTAATTTCCACAGAGAAAGTCAAGGTCTTCATTTACAGCTCAGTCTTTTAATTTCCAGTAATAAAAGAAACGTAGTAAAAGAACACTGCAAAAGGTTGTTCCATAAGTGTTTATGGAACCTCCAGGTCAATGGACCACTAAAGTCTGAGAGTCACTTATTCCCATTGAGTCCCCTTGTTGTGGTCTTCAACTTGACCCCTAATTAAATGGGTTTTTTCTTTGATCCCCTGATTTATGCTGTATATTTTGGACAGTAAATAATAATAAATAATGAGGGTGGACTTACAGAAGGTGGTCACCCAGCCCTTTTGTGTCTTTTCTTTAGTTTGTTTTGGGGGGGGGTACATGAGGGTGGGGCTTCTGGTAATGGTTGGTGTCCAGTATAAAGATGAGTGGTGATGGTGTTGAGTGACTCCCCCTCAGAAGAAACTCCTGAGAGCTGGGTCAGAGCCATGGGGTGTTGTGTTGGTAGGGGGTGCACTGTGTGTGTGTGTGTGCAGGGTCATTAACAGGGCGAGGTCATGGCCTTTTGGGAACAGATTATTGTAATGAGTGGGATAATGGAGCTTGTGTGTGTGTGTGTTTGTGTATTGATCTGTACTGGTCTATGGGGATTTATAATGCGGTCTCTAAATCTTCCTAATGATGAGCTGAACGGGGGGTTAGCTCGTGTGTCTGTGTGAGTGTGGGTGTGGGCTCGTGTCTCTGTAGTTAGCAGTCAATGCCATGCAACCACACTAAGTCTTTCAACAGTGCTAATAATTAGCCTTGATATCATCATGATGATAGGATGTAGCTTTTAATCGCATATTCAAATCGGCACTTAACATGTTTTATTAATCAGTTAATGAAGTAGTGTTTCCAAAACAAATGTACAACAGTCTCCAATCCTCATATTTATGGCCATAATCAGAGAGAAGCCTGTGTTGTTTTAAAAGAAAATCAAAATTGAATCAATTTGAAAAGTTTTTTTAATATCATGTCAATGCCATGGTTTGATGAATTATTTTAAAATTAGTTGTTACAATGTTTTTGTATTTTAGATCATGTCCAAAAGAATTTTGTTTTTGAAGTATGCTTGGTTTTTTTGTCAAGTTTAAACCATTTTATTTTTTTGCTACTCTGGACTAACTCTGAGTTATCTTGAGTGGCTCGGTTTGCTCTTTTTGGTTTTGGCTTTAGCTAAATATCTAGTTAAGTCTTTTCTGAGCCAAAGTTTGTTATTGGGGTTAAGACACCAATCCTGCAGATGAACATTTCCACTACAATTGTCGTAAAAAAGGTTGGGTTGATCAGATGTTGTTGAAGTTTTTGCTAATTTGTGGCTGTGGTTTTGTTTGTCTGCAGGTTTCACGATTCGCCCCAAGTTTCTCAAAGTGTTCATCAACCCCAGCAGCCACAAGAAGGAGGCGGTGCACATCTACAGAGATCACGTGGCTCCGCTCTTCAAGATGGCAGACGTGCGCACTGACATCACAGGTCTGTGTGTGTTTCTCTCTATGCCACTTTCAGTCAGTAATGAAGAAAAAAAAACTTTTTGGAGCATTGGAGACTTTTATACATTGGTAGGATTTTTTAAGCAGTGAAATTAAACTGATCTCATTCAGTAACACAGGAGAAAGTGCGTGATTGTGTGTGTATGTAGACAAAGTCCAAAGGTCAGAGTTAATGGCTGTCTCTCGTCACTGGGTAACCTGATACAGTGGGCGGAGCCTAGCCCATCTGTTGTAACAGAGGGAGACAACCTGCACCTCTTTTTCCCGTTTCCTCGTCCTTTCCCTGTTTCCCATCTTTGACTTTTACTGCTTCTCACCCTCCCTGTACCAATTATCTCCTCTCCTCTCCCCTCCCCTGCTCTTTTCTCCTCCCATCCCATCGTCTCCTGTCTCATTTTCTTTTCTTTCTTCTCTTGTCCCCTTCTTTCCCCTCTCCTCCTCTCCTTTCCCCTTTCCCCTTCTCCTCTCAGCAGATGGTGTGATATCCGTTGTCCGACTTTTTCTTGGCAGCCATCAAACACACTAGTGTACATGTGACCACACACATGCATGAACACTATTTGCCTGTCTCAGTGTCCTTCCATCTGTTTACCTGTCTCTCTTCATCTTTCTGTCTCTCTCTCTCTCTCTCCTTCCCTCCTTCCCTCCAGTGACAGAGAGGACGGGTCACGCTCTCTCAGTGATGAAGGAATGCAAACTGGATGAATACGATGGGTCAGTGTTCTCACATCTCCTGTAACTCTGTTTGCTCCTTCTTATTAGAATGAGAGAAGGTGATATCTGACTTCAAATATTGTCATTAAATTTCCTGAGATTATTTTTATGCTGATATGACATCAATAGGTTCTGATATTTTGTAGTTTGCAGAAGAGAAAAAATAATTTAAACTAATTTGTTTACTTTGAAATACCAAAAAAAGTACTCATGAGTTATTTCCCATTTTTGTCAAAGTTTAATTACTAGTTTATTTATTTTATTTTGTTTATTAAGTTTTTAATTACACGTCACCATTTGAACTGCAGATCACTTGGGTAAAAATAACAGGCTGACACTAAAACACACTGACCCAGACTAAACACACACACGAACACACACACAGTCTGGTCATTGTAGACCTGCCTCATTAATAAAAGTTTTTCCTACTACTTGTCCCTCCCTCCCACACCTCCTTCAGTAAAGGGGAGATTTTACACTGTGATATAATGCTGTTCACACAGTCACATTAGTGGAACTTTACAGTGGAAGTACGAAAATGAAAAGTAATTGGCTTAAGTTATTAAGTCTATTTTTGTAAGGGTTATGTAGTGTATGTTGATTTTTGGCACAATTGAAAAATAAATGTAAGTCAATGGAATATTTTCTGAAGCCATGAAGACACACAAAGTATACACACACACACACACACTGTGTGTGTGTCTAAGCAGCTTTTGTGCTCAGCCCTCATGAAGCTTAATGTGCTTAGAGAAGATTAGCTCAGCGTTGCTAAGCTAGCTGCTGAGCGTGTGTGTGTGTGTGTATGTGTGTGATGCTCTGGTGAGGATTTGGTTGAAGCCTACATTTGCCAATTAGGCTGACTGTCACCGTGGCGACCGGAGCTTCAGGTAATCCGGTCCACAGGAGGAAGAAGGGGGAGGGGAAGAGGGCGGAGTCAGTTCACCTCACACTGACTGCAAGCACACAGTAAAGATGAACATTCTGGAAACTTCACTGTGCTCCAGACCTTCTTCTTTTCTCGACAGGTTGTAAACATAAGTTTACCAAACAAGGTTTTATCTCAAAGCCTTGGATTTCAGGATTCGATTCCTGCCAAATCATGTTTTAGTCTCTGAGATAACAAAGTTGCGATGCAAATATGTATCTATGAGGTGGAGGATCTACCTATCTATCATATTTTTGTCTTATTTGCTTCCTGATTTTTCAACACTGATTAGTAAAAACCATAAATCAAGAGATAAAATAGCCATAATTTTTGATAGCCTCTAACAAAGTACTTTTTCTAATTAGCATTGTCACCCCCTAGTGGTGTATACACTTCTACGTCAAACCTTCTACAGATGGTGACATCCTTTCATTATATACTGTGCAGGTGTTTTTTATCCCTTCTGTCCTGACTCTGGTCTGCCTCCACCTGTCTGTCAGGGTGCTGTGTGTCGGAGGTGATGGATCAGTGGCAGAACTTTGCCACGCTCTGGTCCTCAGAGCTCAGCTAGACACAGGCTCTCCAGAAAAACCCGTGAAGTCAACGCTACCACTGG
>NC_024322.1:5608084-5696853 GCF_000523025.1 Cynoglossus semilaevis | reverse complement strand
ATAGAGCTATATCACACAGATCTACGCACAGTATGTAAAAAATGTCTGCCATGATTGACAAGTGACGTATGTTTGTTATTGCCTCTGATATTCACAGGCTCTACGGACGTGGTTTCCTGTTCTGTCCATGGAGTCAGAGACCCAGTCACTGCGGCCCTGCATGTCATTCTAGGTTCTACCTGTTGTAATTCTATTGTTTCCTTTCTATGTTTTCTTGGTCTATCTTATACCTTGACCTCCTCTGAACAGGATCATAAATACTGTTAACCTCCAACAGTTCTCCCTGTCACTGACTGATTACACTTGGACTTGTTTTGGTTTTCAGTGAGCCAATCAAAGCCATGTTTCCATGCTAACCTTAGTGTGATTGGCTAATGGAAACTGAAAGTGGTGACTGGTTGGAACACAAAAACAGAAGGCGACTGGTGTGGGTGTTGGGTGGGGGCTGGAGGAGTGAGGAAGGGGGAGTAGGATGCAGACAGATGTCTAAAGGTAGGATCAGTTTCTCTTTAAATCACAGGTTTAGTCTGTGCTGCCACGCCTACTTCATATGCCCCACCCACTTTCAGATGTGTCTGAACGATAGGTTGTGGTGGGATTGTGGTTCATTAGCACTAATTAACAGTGGAAGCAGGGTTTGTGTGGGTCACAGTGTGTGTGTGTGTGTGTGTGTGTTTGACAGATGGGATTATTCTGTGTATTTAATGAGTATAATTCCTCAACAATAGAGGAAATTTCAAATTCCCAGGCAGGAAGCTGATCCCACGGACAGAAGGAGAGACGAGATGTGTTCTTGACACACCCACATAAACACACCTGAACAGTCACACTGTACTGTCATCATCTTCTACTACAGTAGTTATTGGTGTTCAAATCAATATTATTTATACACACAGGAACACATGTAACATGTTGGTGTCTTTTTTGTCTCCTGAGAAGTTTAGTTTGCCTGACAACAGTGAAATTACATAATGTCACAGTTTTCCTCAACCAAAGTGCCAAGAGGAGGTTACAGTGTAACTGAATGGCGAATCATACTGTACTTGATGATACCTATAAATACATTGTAAGCTAATATACTGCAAAATACTACATGTTTTTGAAAAATGAATAATGCACCCTATGGAGTAGATGCTGGCTGAAGCTCACTGACACACTGACCATCATTGCTTTAATCCTCACAACACATTCATGCAGGGATTCACACACACACACACACACAGTGACAGAATGCCATATGGTGGGGAAATCAGACTCAGTCCAGAGAGACAGACAAGTGGTCCGTCAGACAGACAGGTGGAGAGACAACACTTTGGTAGGTTACGACAGGTATGAGGCCAGATGGCACTGTTTGTGTGTGTGTGTGTGTAAGCAGTCAAACGGAATAAGCCCTGACTGTCTGTTTTACTGATTTCACTGTTACATGAATCAGTGTGTCTTCCATGAGGAAAAAAATAAAACGACAATAGAAAATAACTTAGTTTTAGGGCAGTTTTCTGGATTCTAAATGAATGAGACTGGACCAGAACGTCCATCTTTTATATACAGTCTACGGCAGATTTTTCTATCTGGAGCTTAAGGTATAGTTCAGTTTGAGTTAAACAGTTTAGACCTAACACTGACCGTCGTGCAGATGACATCTATCCACTGTTTTCACCTCCAACTTCTGTCCTTCACTCACGCAGGTCACCAGCAGCAGGTGGACATGTGCAGCTTCACGTCTCTTGGTCAGTTGGTGCGTTATGGTTTCTCTGCCATGTTTGGCTTCGGTGGACAGAGTCTAGCACGGGCGGAGAAGAACAGGTGGATGTCATCATCACGGAGACGAGAGTATGCAGTGGTGAAAACTTTAGCTAGATTAAAGTAAGTTTCTCCCAAGATGTCATTCTTTCATCCACATATTATTGCTGCCAAAGAGCATTCCCTGACCTTTACTATTTTGTCTTCAAGATAATAAAAAAATATTGCACTCAACATGAACATTAGTATTTCTTTTCTCTCCTCAGACCAGAAGACTGTCAGCTGTCTTTCATACCAGTGAAAACATCAAGCAGGGATCTGTTTGGACTCCGGTGAGAAACAATATTTATGTATTTGTTTTTTATTTATTTTGTCTGTAAAAAGACATTGTAATTCTTCAGATATGCTGCGTTATATAGAGTATATTATATTTTAAAGTAAGGACTTTTAAATGTTGTTTTTTTAATGAAGGAGTTAATCTGTAGATCAATTTGTTACTTTGATGCCTGAGATTACACTGACAGGAGTGTTTGTCTGGGAAAGTCACTTTCTTTTTTTTTCTTCTCACATTTAAGAGTTAAAGTTAATAATAAACCTCAAGTAAGGACATTTAGTAGAAAATCCAAAAGTACAGTTTAAACTGAACGTCTTCATAATATCTAAAGTAAAACACTTTTAACAAAAACATAAACACCATTTGTTTTCATATTCTACAGAGACAAGAATGGTTTAGACCAGGAAACAGATTCAGGTAAGAGACAAGGTTTTTACTTTATCTACATTATAGTCACCATAGCATCAGTATCAGACACTTGGTA
This sequence comes from Cynoglossus semilaevis, assembly GCF_000523025.1. Taxonomy (NCBI): domain Eukaryota; kingdom Metazoa; phylum Chordata; class Actinopteri; order Pleuronectiformes; family Cynoglossidae; genus Cynoglossus; species Cynoglossus semilaevis. The sequence continues at coordinate 5,694,295 of NC_024322.1, read as the reverse complement.
TTAGCACTAGCAGCTAGTATGAGAAAACATTGTAAGAGTTTTGCACTTAAAAAGCACTCTGCCTTTATTAGGTGTAAAATAGCCCAATATCACAAATTTGCAAATGAACCAATCATCTGGCCAAGATAAGAAAAAGAAAGTCAGTGTTTTTAGCTCCAGGGTTGACATCAGGTTAATGGTTTTAGCACTGACTGTTTCAGAAACTCATACAACTTCACTTAAAAGAAGTGTAAAAGCCCCTTTAACTTACCTTTAGTCTTTTCACTTAGTCTTTTCCTGTGTTGTTATTGTAGAAGAAGAGGAGACGTGGACGACCAGAGAAGGCCTGTACCTGAACATTAGCATCATGTCCATCCCCTGCCTGAGCCCACATGCTCCTCAAGGCCTGGCCCCTGACACCAGGTATCTACAGGGGCATGATGGGAAGTCATGTGTGTGTTGTGTCGTTTGTCCTGTAATATGTGACCTCCATGTTCTCCTTAACTTTTTTAACAGTTTGACCAGTGGCAGTGCTTCACTGATAGCAGTAGGAAACACTTCCAGGTCAGAGTTCATCAAACACCTGAAGCGATACAGTGCCTCCAGTGGACATGTGAGTACACCTGGCTGAACTACTCTACTCTTGACCTCACCATCCCCAGGCTGTGTCAGCCTGTGTGATTAGCCTGGTTCAGTTTGGCTTGACTTGGCCAGTAAGGCTGCACACTAACCTACTTACTAAATATACTGTCAGTGTGGCAATCATGGTCCCAAAGAGTAAACAGGATGTTTACTGACTGACCTACATACACACGGACGGCTCAGCATCAAACGTGACAGGAATCAAGAATCCTTAAGAACCAGGTTACATGTAATCTTGTGTGTGGGAGTCTAGTATCACCTGGTTCAGTTCTGTCAGGTGAAGACTATGTTGTAAAGCCTCCAGATGAATTTTTATGTAACAAAAAACATATGCTCTCTAAGGCAAAATCCCAAATCCAGCACTTGGGCAAGTATTTTATGTTATATTATATTTTATAGGTGCATTTTTAATACGTATATTTTACTTAGGTGTGTATATTTTGGACAAATGCTTTGACCTAGTTTCTGAAAAATATTTATACATTATTATCACCAAATTATCAAAAAACAGTTTTTGCTATCTTTTACCATTTAAGATAATTCTGGGCTTGCTTTTGTTCATCATTATTATAACACGAAATCTTATTAAAAACACATTTACATAATATCTTGAGTATAGCACAAGGATCAGTTAGCTCGATAATTTTTCACTAAATCTCCTTTTTAAGGGTTTTTGGACGCATCTTAAAATACGCGAAATTATGAGTAAAAGTTCAATCGAAACGTTTTTTTTAAAAGTTCATTTAAATCGTTGTTTTAAGGAAGCAGATAAATACTGTAAATAGACCTTGGTAAGCGATAGAAATATATTTTGGACTTTGCTGCCCCCTGCTAGAAAATCACAGCATTACATTAGACACCGCCGGGCAGTAAACAGGAAGAAGCTGAGCCACTGCTGGTGATTAATAAGGTCTTTAATGAGTAAAACTCAGTACCTGACTGTGTGATCCTGGCCAATTAGTGCTGCTTTAATTTAATTTTTTTTTAGTAAAACTCGTTCTATTTAAAATTCTTTATAGTTTGCTGCTTAGACTTTTGTTAGTATGAATGTTAGGACTTGTTCCTCTTGGACATCATATGATTGTGTAGCTAACATGCTTTAAGGGGATTATGGATCCTCTTGTATCATTAATCTTTTCAACATTTACAGATCTTTTCCTGACCTGGAAGAGCACTGAAAATCTCCCTGATTTTGTTTTCCTCCTTCTGCAGTTTAGCTTCTCTTTTGTGGAGACCCACACTGTGTCTGCAGTGAGGGTCCGCCCTCGCTCACAGACTGGCTGGTCAGAGGGGGAGGAGAACGAAGAGGAGGAAGACTCCAAAACTACCCCTATCATCGGCTCAGAGGGAGCATCGTTCCCCTGGAACATCGATGGAGAGCTGGTGGAGATTGCTAATGAAGTTCTGGTCAGGTACCTTGGTGCAGGGAACACCATTACACCACCACAGTACAACTAATGTTCCTCTCAATAATTAATTACATACTTTAGCCCTGGTGAGGTCATGATGATGTCATCAGGGTTATCTGTCTTGCGTTAGTGACCTCTGACCTGAGAACAAGAGAATATTGTATGACCTCATTCCCTCTGTGTGTGTGTGTTAAATTTAGGGTCCACCCAAGACTCATCACTCTGTATGGAGAGCACATAGACGAGGCTGAAACCACTGCGTCCTGCAGCTGCATCTGAGTCCAACAGAGGCTGCCTTCATTGGGTGTTTTTGTGTGTCTCAGCGAGTGTGTGTGTGTGTGTGCCTGCAAAGAAGCATTGCTATGCTGATGAAAAATGGGAGCTAATGTTGTGGAGGCTGCAGGCACACTGGATGCATCACATCAGTGGTCAACAGGGCTCACAGTGATCACCTGAGATGATAACGTTCTCACTTGTTCTTTAGAAATTATTGCCTGAACATTGTCCTACAGTTTTATCATTTATTTGCACGGTTGCTAAGGAGAGAAAACTGTGGGGCAGCTAACACATTTGAGCTCTTACTATGTTACAATTTTGTAGCAGCAGGGGTCGCTCTAACTCATGTACAGTGATTTTAAAATACTAAGGTTGCTTCACACACACAGCTAGGACAAACAGATGCATGGAGTGTGTCTGTAGTGTGGTACTGTTAGAATAGTAACAGGCCTAAAACTGAGCAAAGTCGTCTTTTTACACCAGCAGCACCTTTTTAGTTTTAACCACTTGTATGTGTATATTTTTGACACTACAATTCAGATGTTTAGATTTGATTTTTAAAAAAACTGTTTTTTTATAGAAAACCTTTTTTTCTTTTTAATGGTGGAAGGTGGAAATACAGTGAGGATCTACAGTGCGGAACAACTTCACAAACAAAAACAAGAAGTTATTCATTAAAAAAAAGAAATCAAACACCTGTGTGTGATGTGCATTTGTACTAAACACATTGAACTGCATTCACAGAACACAGACCGTCAGAACACCACTCACCAAAGACTTTCAATACATTTAAAACACATTTTTTAAATACTTTCAAGTAGTCTTTCACTTTTTAACCCTGTCGCTTTAAGTGTTGCTGTCTACATTACCCAAGATGCATCTGTTCCTGTTCAATTAAAATTAAGTTACAATAGTAATACAAGAGATTACAAAGTAAGAAACTAAACCTGAATCCAGCTGAAACATCTGTGTACATTTATTTGTTTGTAAAATTAAGTTTCTTTTTAGAAAGCACTGTTTAACAATAAATTACGTTCATACGAAGGAGCAGTGGTTTAAAACAGTAGGTTACAAGATGTTTTTTTGCAGCAAAAACACCGTTCAAAGTGGATCCTGATGTGACATGTAATGACTCTCCTGGCTCATAAAAAGGCGGGTCTCTATTCCTCCCTCTGAGCCTAACTCTACATGTGCTCAGATCGTTTCCTCCGTCCTATTTGTCAAGCATTGCCGTACATTGTTCCCAAATGTTTTGGCACGAAAAGATTTCCTGTGAAATTGTTCAGATTGTTTCCAAAGAAAAGCTGTTGTAACAGTTTGGCTATAAGAGGATGAGTGAATAAATGATTCACTTAGCCTCACGCTTCAGACACAATGGGTTTTCCCAAAATGCACCACACTTCAGGCCCCGACCCAGAAAACACCAGACTCTGATGTCAGAGAGTAGGTTCTACTCACTGAAATGAGTCAATACCAAGACTGGATCTGAAACCACAAGCAGGTCAGGGGAGATATTTCTCATTTTTGGCCTTCACATCAGTATACTTTAGGACTTTGTGTCCACAGTCTTAAATCTTTTTTTCCTTAAAATAAGGCAATTTTCTTTCTGTATAAAAATTGTAGAGAAGAAGAGCTCTTGAAGCGAAAACAAAAGCAGTGACAGTGAACACCTCAATATTTGACTGATGAGGTCCTTGCGAGTCCTTTTAAGATAAATAATATATATATTTATATATATGGTGCAAAGAAGAGAATAAGCTACAACAGTCTGTCTGTTTTTCAGGGCAAGCTCTCAGTTCGCTCACAGTTTAGCAGAGGGTCCATTCCACCCAGAGTGACCTTCCTCCAATTTTTAAGTAAGCCACTCTAAGGTCAAATAATGCAGTACTTATGTACTATGTAGTACATAAACTGTACACACTGTCCAGCTTCCAGCAATTGACCTTCTTTGTCTAAATGACATGTAGAGGTCTGCAGGTGGATAAAAATGTCCCTCGGAGAGTATGAAGGTCATCCATTCTCCATACTCCAAAGATACTGCAGGATGTTTTTGATCTGAATGTCTCCATTTCCCTTTCTCTAATCCCACCTTCTGTATGTAGCTGCAGATACTGAATCTCAGTGAAGGCACATCAGGTAAAAATAAAGTTCATGGAACGTCATCATCGTCCACTTTTCATAGAGTCTGACTGCGTGTGTCCAGGCGTCAATAGACCGACTTATACTCACAGAGTCATAGAAGATTAAGTGTAAAGGTTACAGAGGGCGTTAGGAGTAGCTCTCCCTATCAGCATTTTTAGGAACGTAGTCCCAGCTGTGTCTCATCATCTCCTCCTTCTTCATCAGGTCCCTCTTGAAGAAACCAACCTGAGAAACAGGAGTGGAAAAATGAGGCTCGTGTCACTACGTCAACCTCAATTCAATGGGAAACTGCAGTTCCAATGATTTTGTACTGCACCAGATTACACTGCAGTATATTTCTACACAGATTGTAATATGAGAACATAAGGCCTGCGGACCCTGTGTTAAACCAATCCAGTAAACATTAGTGTGGACTCAACTTTTATTTAAAACAACCACATAGGCCATTCAATAGTAGTAGTAACTGTAGTAATATTCTCTATGGTGTGTAAACCTCACCTTCCATAGACACCAGATGAGTGCAGCCAAAATGATCAGACCCAGAACCAGACTGACCACGATGATGAAAACATTCACCGCCATCGACGGTTTATGTGTAAAAAGAGCTTCGACCACCACCTGCAGATGTGAGTCAACATACGGTTATGGTGAAACTGAACCAGAGAACTATTGACCTTGGTGTAAAACAATAGCACCATCCACTCCTTCAACCACGTGGACTGCTACAAATTCAATCACATGGAAAGTGTCACTGTGATTGAAATACCACTGTGTGTTTATCACAGGTCCACTCTGACTCCAGTGTAGCCTTGACTTGTGAAGTCTGTGTTTGTATTAGTGAAGCTCTGAGCTGTGATTGGTCACAGTGTGTGCGTCACCTGTGCTGTCGGTTGTTTCTGGATGAGAACAGTGTCTGGATCGTCTTTAGGTGACGACAGCCTGGCTGTGTTCTCCAACATCATGGTACTGTGACGACCCTGAGACACAGAAATACACTGTTTGATTAATCTGCACTTTATGTTTCCACAAAGATAATAGTTAATAGTTTATGTTGTTTTCCCTCTGTATTAACTGCTAATGTTTTACTACAAACACATCTGGTGTGTTACGCAGGTGGATAACTGTTTGTGTGTGTGTTTTACCGGAGCTTGTAGAAGCACAGCGGGGTTCAGTCTGGCCTCCAGTTGGATCGTGGCCTCTCTTCCTGTCTCCAAGTTACCCAGACGACACACCAGCCGCTCACACAGATCATCACCACGTCCACAGAACTGCATGAACCGCAGGGAACAAGATTTTAGATGCACTGACGGTCGGATAGAGACAAATGTTTCACAAAACTTCTAAACACCTCAGGTGAATTTTACATTTATATTTACATTTATGCATTTAGCCACTACACTATGGACACTCTGATTGGCTGCTGCTAACAAGAAATGCTATGTGTGCCTAGCAGTTCTATTTTCAAACAAAGTAACTGTAGAGTTGGTGTGTGTGTATGTGCATTCAAACTCACCATTCTGCGAGTGGAGGAAGAGAAGAAGAAGACGAGTTGTTTGATGAAGGAGGCCTGAGGGACGTCACAGTCCTCGATGACTGACACAGTGGAGTCACTGATGGAACACACACCTTGGGACGACTGTAACAGACAGGGGCAACAAAAAAAAGTTTTACTGACGAGTACTAGACATTTGACATGTACTCTGAGGTACTTCAATAAAAACTACAATAACATATTTTGAACTCCTTGTGTTGATAGGGTGGACGTACCTGCCAGTCGACCACCTGCTGCAGTCTGTGTCTGTACGGTGCCAGAATCTTTGGTAAAGTGATTTCAACCACTGTGTCCAGAGACCTGCTGGGACCAGAGTTCAACACCTGCAGACGGTCGGGACAAGGAGACAAGATCAGTCACAGAACTAAAAGCTGATGATCAGAAACACAGATGTGAAATCAAAGTTACTGCCTAAATGAATTCAATGTGCTTCCTGTTTTTCTTTACACCCACACTTCACTGATTTATTTATGTTGCAGTGTTTTACAAAATTTGGTTTAACTTCCTTGTGATGCATTTTAATAAAAATAAAACTTGAAGGCTGTGAAAATTCTTCCCAGAGGTTCTGCAGCCCTCTGAGTTTCCCTCAGAGGTTAGAAAACGGCTTCTTCGAAATATTGTTTACATACTTCTATTCAAGGTGTTGACTAGGCCTCCTTTGTAGGCATGGAGCTAATGCAGAAAGGGCAAGGCAGTTAAAATTAATTCATTTAAAAATATATTTTTAAACTTGCCACAATGAGAAAAATTCACTGAAGAGTACATTTTCATTTCTTTTTAATTTTTGGTAAGAATACAGTTTTTAGGATTTTGAATGTTTCCAGTAAAAACTGTGAAGAGTCTTGAGCCGTGAGAATAGCTTAGAGCACAGTATTGTTAACATAATATTGTTTTTTAAAATAAAACAATACATATGTGGAATATATCTTAACATTTGACATATCGCTACTCTATAGCATAGCTTCATAGTTCTACTTCTGAAGATCTTTATTTTGTTTTTTATGTATGTAACACCAGCCATGACAAACGAAGGAATCCTCAGAAATGTTTAAGCCAGAGATGTTTTTACCTTATATGTATAATTGAATGTTTCAGCGTAACATTCAACTGGAGTCAGCTCTTCATCTCCAAACACAAAAGAGTTAGGAGTCACATAACTGTAGAGGAGCAGACAGACAGACGGGCAGACAGACAGACAGAGAGACAGACAGGCAGACAGACAGACAGACAGGCAGGCAGACAGACAGAGAGACAGACAGGCAGACAGACAGATAGAGAGACAGACAGACAGACAGACAGGCAGACAGACAGATAGAGAGACAGACAGACAGACAGACAGAGAGACAGGCAGACAGGGATTATTGATTTAAGAATGAAAATCATAGTGCATCATCATCTATTTTTCTTATTTAAATATAATTTATTTTCTTAAATTTCCTTTTTCACATTATATTTAGATTTATTTTTTTAAATACATTTATTTCATTCATTTTCATATGAATGCCTAATGACAGTGACAGCCCTGTTTTCTGTCTCACCCGTGGAAGTTAATGTTGACTCCATACTTAAGAGGAAGCAGGAGACTGAGGGCGTTGTCATGGAGATATTCCTCTTTCTCATAGTTATCACTGAAAGAAAGAAAATAAATGAAAGCAAGTTTGGTCAGAAGCACTTCTGACATGTGAAAATTCATTTGTAGCCAGAAAGTTCTTTTTTAAGCAGTGGTGATATCGCCTCTTACCTGCTGGTGTTCACGTGGATGCTGATGTCACCTGGTGTACTGTTCTGGCTCACGTCCAATAAGAAGTTGATATTCATCTACAAGACAGAAGAATTTGGTAAAAAAATACTGCAAAGACGGCCGCAGGACGGCTTTTCACTTCCTCAGTGACTATTAACAGAACTTGTCTATGAAGTTGATGTTATTATGTCACATTTAAAACTGCTGTTCTGTCTGACTTTGGGGGAAATATCTGAGCATTTCACAACATTTACTGAGAAAAAAGGGAATGAGACTAATATCTGCTGACAGGACAAAGTCACTGTAGGGTTTTAGTTTTTGACAGAGGTTAACAGGACATATATACAGGACTGTATATATGTATATAAATATATTATATATAAGTGAACCCTAAACCTAAGTGGTTCACACACCAACACTTCATTTAGAACTTTTTTTTTAAACACTTGAGCCTGACCTGAGCCTTGGCAAGGAGCAGGAAGCTGGTGACGCTGCAGTCGACAACCACTGCTGTACTGTTGACTTCCTGTGTGACATCACAGTTCACCGTGTTGTCTTGCTGCAAACAAAGACACACAGGCACATCACTCTCTGCACTTTGTTATTTTTTCTTTCAACATTTATCAAAGATGATTATTTTACCAAAATCAAGCTGACATGATGTCAAGATATGAACCTTGAATGTGTAAAGTCATGTATTTATTTGAAGTAATGGCAATCTTGATGATGACTTGACTAAATTGTATAATGGCAATGGTCTTAATTCAACATTTTTTTAAAATACAAAAATGAAAATCTCTAAATCGATTCCAGTTTAAAGTACTTTTTCATGCATGTGGTTTGTAGTTTTACAGTGAAAATGTGAACCATAAGAAGAGCTATGAGTTTTTAATGGTTAAATCAACAGATAAATGATTCATGTCAGTAACAAAGCAGAGAAAAACTCTTTTACATTGTTTCTGACAACACAGGCTGCTGACTCTAACATTCTTCATCATACTGTCAACATGTGTCTTCATAGAAATAGGACTAATTTAATGAGTCATCTTTTTTATAGGCCTACATTTTATTTTTATTTATTCAAGCTTGGGGATGTATCAAAAGTTTCCAACAGCTTCTCTTTTTGTAATGTTTTTTTAACAGAATACAATCTAATTTGTATGAAATCAAACTTTTATTACAATTATTTTATTTAATCACTTGTTATACAAACTGCTGCCATCAAACCTCAGGGTTAGAGCAGCATTTGGATGTTTGCAGACTGTGTTAGCATAGGTCAGTAACATATGTACGGTATGTTTTTCCAACAGCAGAAATCGAGTTACCACGCACCATAGGAACAGAACTCCAACCTAAGTGAAGGATCCTTATCCTGATCACAGTACAGTTGGGCCAGGGTTAACTTACGTTCTGCAGTACTTTGACGTAGTGGATGTTGTCTGGGAACTGCAGCATCAGTCGTGGCAGGAAGGCGTCATCACCAGAGTTTAACATGGTTGTTTTCAACATGATGGTCTGTCCAGAGCCCAGAGCAAAAAACTGCTGCTGACTGAAGACACAAACAACAAACACACTCATGTTCTATTCATGTTCTCACCAAATAAATATCTTCTGCAGACAGACGAAAAAATAAATATGTCACTTAGTAATAGAGTCATTCTACTGTTAAAACATCAAACTTACTTAAGACCAACACCACATGTCAGAAATACAGTCATATGGTAGTGTTTTGAAAAAGCATCGAATGAGAAGTCCAAGATAAAAGCAGCGCTGCCCACTGAAGCTGTCCTAAATAAATCCTCTGAAATTAGCCTGCAGCTAATTAACATCATGTGTTAGTCTGAGTGAAGGCCACACACCTAACACTGGCTGATAATTCCAGAGGTTATTTATGTCTCCCTTTTCATTAAAAAATCATTTAATCATCATCATAACAGATGCCACTTAATTCATAAATAATCAACTACACGTCTGTTTCAATATTCCATCAGTTGTTCTTTGGGATTCAAACCCATGACCCTGCTGTGTATGTGTGTTTCTGTGTTCTTACTCTGGAAGCATGAGTTCAGCCGACAGTTGCATGTTGGTGGAACAGTTCAGCAGAGAACAGGATCGAGCAAACTGTGTCTGAGGGAAAGAAAAATCAAAAGAGGTTCATTTGATTTGAAAGTGACCTCTGACCTGTGTCTTACGTCTGAGCAGAAATGTCCTGATGACTAACTTTAGCCTCAACTTCCTGCATCGTAACTGGTCTGGCTGTTTCCCTGAGTCAGTGGAACCTGACGCAAAGGCAGGATGAGATGACTAATGACGGCTAATGCGCCGCAGCTGTACGCTCCTCTGGACGAGCAGGAAGTGCTTATGGCTGTATGTGGAGGAGCTGACATTGGATTAGTCCTTTTCTACCTTATAATAAGATAAGATAAGAACTTGAACAAGAACACGACACAGATAAAGAGTATTTTCCGTTAATCCTATTAGCTCCAGACTAACTGCTAGCTCTAGATTCAAAACTATTCACTCACTCATTTGATTATGAAGAGCAAGTTCAGGATTATTGATCATTTATGACCATGGTTATCAACTGGCGGCCCACAGGCTGACTCTGGCCCACCAAACCATCCAATCCAGCAATATTAAAGCCACTAACAGTAATCCCCACCATTTATGACTCTAAGAACATTCTGTTAGACTTAACTAATTTGTCTTACTGATTGTCTTAAAGCTGGTACCTGGTTGGTGATGGTATTCTGTTGTCCCTTGCTCTGCTGCAGGATTGGTTTCAAAGGAGGGAAGTGTTTGGAATGTGTTCTCTGGCTGTTTTCTTTGAGACCGTAGGCGACTTTAAACTGAACAGGAGTGAAAATGTCCCTCACGTCTTTCTGTAAAATCCAATCATATTAAAAATCAATAAAACATTAGGTGTGGTTATCAGTCATTCATATTTACATTCTGTATGTGTTCTTTACATATTTGTGTGTGTGTGGTTGTAAATACCCTTTGGTAAGCCACGTGTGTCGTACACGTCAGATGACCTTGTCTTGCCCTCACATGACCTCTTGTGCTGTTGGACGAGCCATTTCCATGGAAATAGAAACGATGAGGGAAGGATGGTTTATGGAGAAGGTCAGAGGTCAGATTATATTGAAGATCTGGAAAAGGAAGGAAAAATAATTCTAGTAGGAAAGATAGTGGCAGGTAAATGGTGTTATCACAACTTGTGCGATACATGTACTGGACTGTTAATGTCAGTACAACCACAGCAGCTTCACACAGAAATGACATTCTCCTAGTAATTTCCACTGATACTGATATACTGAGAACATCCATTAATATTGCTTTAATACTATGATCTGTATTATCAGTAAAGTATTACCACAGTGCATCATTACTGTCTACATTTTGTTTTTAACAACCAATTCGTGCTGCACACATGCCATAAATTCCATATTTATTATTTCTAGGTTCCTACAGTTGAGGGAAAGGAAGATTATACTGCGTATTCAATTACACAGGAGTTTTTTTGGTCGGGGCTGGGGTAGTGACAGCACAGACAGTGGTCTAGTTTCACCTCACGTATAGTGTCTTGTGTTTCACTATCCCTCCTGTACTATATGTGAACCCACAGCCGTCTGGGTGGATATATATAGAACTGAAATGCAAAAGTTCACTTTGTAAGAAGTCCTAACCCAGAAGCCTTTGCTGCCCTGAACTCCTCCAAGCATGAATGCGAAAAATTATTTGGTTGTTTCGTCCTTTGTGTCGTACCAGTTGCTGTCTGTCCGATTTATACAAAACGTACTACTTTAAGTAATAATAATAACATAATAATAATAATAATAATAATAATAATAGTAACCTATGACTCCTTTGTACTGCCTGGACTTGACAGAGAAGCAGACGGTAACGTTAAAGCAGACAGTTGGAGTCTTGTGGCCTCGACACACCATGGTCTTCTGGTCTATCTGCTCAGGAAGAGCCAGAGACGCCTTCACCTGAATCACTGGACGAGTCCTGGAGTTAAAAAAAGGAGACATTAACCTTGTTATCATGTGTAATTTATCCAGTTATGTCTTGTAGATATGTACCAAATGTATTCATGCTGCACTGACTTGGAGTCTTACCTCAGAACCACAGCTGAGTCTGAAAGGAAAGCGCCCACTGCCAAATCTGTAGAGGAGTTTAATCTGGGTCAAATCAGATCTAAGACACACACACACAGAGTAAGAAGCCCGTAAGGTTTACCCTGGTAGCCATTATCATCAATGTCGATGCCAGAGCTCAGCGACTGCCCAAACATCCTGAGGTCACGACCCAAAGTTGACCCAGAAATTCTCTGGAAACACACACATGTACAGTAAAGTTAATAAATTAAAGAGCGAGCTAATTTACGGAGATGGTGTGAATACAATAACATTGCATATGATCATCTTCTGCAAAGAGTCACTACCTGAGATGGAGTTGGTGAAATACCGTCGCTCCTGCCATTATAAATGTAGATGGCTCCTTTTAGATCGTCTTCTTGTGGGGCGCCGATTGCAACATCTGTGAGAACACATTCGACTTATCTATTAAAACTATCAATAATTAGATAATTAAAAATTGAATCTCTTGGTGAAGCCAGCAGCCAAGACTGGAGACTCAAATTAGACTCAAAATGAATGACATGTTAAAGCCATTTTTAACGTTTTGTGACACTACAGGAATCTGTACATTCAGTGTACCTTACTTAATTACAGGCAAAGGCACCAGATGGGCCGTGAGTACTTTTTCAATCTCACATCTGCCCACCCATTGGGAAACTTTGAACTAAAACCCAAACCTAAAAATAATTGTTAGGGTAAAACGGCGCAGTATTAGTACAAATGTATGGGAAAACACCAGAAGGGCTGATTAATATTCAACCTGAGTCTTTTGAAGATGCGAGATTCGTAACCCTTTTTTTTTTCAAGGAGGCAGCTCCAGGAACACACACACACGTGGGTTTTATCTATGTGTGGTAGATTAGAAGGCAGGGTCAGTGTACAGTTAAAAAGCAGCCAGAGCGTGTCATTACAGTTTTAATGAATTTAATGACACACTCCACCCCCCTCGCATGCACACACACCACACACAGATGGCATTGGCTCTGTTTATGTTTACGTGTGGGGTGTTGCGTTATCGTCACAGTCATGTCTCTAGTTATGGCTGTTAGTGGCTGCTACCATTGCTGATGGGCGGGTTGTGCTCTCGCCCCACAGTTACTGAAAAAAACAAATGTGTGTTTAGTCAGACTTTCATTTGTCCAGTAGCAGTTATAGTAGTTGTTATGGAATTCTAACAGATTAAATCTGGATAGTCTTCAAGGCTGCGTCAATATTTTCAGTTATAATGGTAAAAACTATAGTACCTGTGTTTTTATCAACACTGGCAGTATTTATGCTGTTTGCCAGTAACAAGTGACTTAAAAATGAAATGGCTGCAATCTTGGGATTTTTACCATTGTAACCATCGTCATCCAGGTCTCCCAGGTCAGCGATGGTTTCTCCGAAACGTGCAGCGTAGGCGTTGCTGCCACTCAGCTGATAGTCCGCCTCCATCATTTGTGCCTGAGTCAGAAAACATGAAACACAGGGGATAAAAAGTGAAGTGATTGAAAACAGCTTTGTCAATTATGCAGTCTTTTTGAATATTAACTATGTCTATTAACAGTGACAAACTTTATCCCAGCGTAATGAAAGTCTGGGACACAGCCATACGTAATAACAGTCTTTTCACTCTGTCCTGCTCTGATACATGTGACGGACATGTACTCACCTGCCCCTGATTGATGTACACATGGACTCTCCCCTCCTCCCTGACTGCGCCCGTTGACAGTGGAGCACCGACCAACAGATCTGACAAACCATCTGCATTCACATCCACCGCACAAACACTGGAGCCAAAGTAGGATCCCAGCTGCAAAGACACACACACACACACACATAAACTGCTGAGTAACTGACTTTCTGCAAACAGAGAATGGTATTGCTAAGCAGCTACTGACCTCTTCCCCCGCCACATCCGAGACAATTCGCAGATGGTTGTTTTCAATAGTAAAGATGTATACCTGTACATGAACGATACACACAAACACTAAGATACTACATAAGAACTTTTCTCATCAGGTCGAAGTGAGGTGCTTTGACGATGTACAAACATAAAGATAGTAATAAAGACAGAAAGGAACAGGTGCTACCTTTCCTCGTTGGTTATACTGTGGTGCTCCACCCACCACCTCCACTGTAGCAGGACTCAGGAAGTGACCAGCTCCAACAGAGTAACCTAAACAGCAGCAGTGCACAGTGTTGCGAGATGAGTTTTCACTCTAAGAATTTTTTTGCACTGACATGAGAGATGAGAGCTGGGGACATAAATGAAAATGACCCAAAAATACAATAAATTGTAAATAATCCAGCTTGTGTGTTTTGAGTTTGACTTTCCTGGTTGTTGTTTTTTTTTTTACTTAACATGCAGTTGATAGGACTGTGGTAACTGAAAATTAAATCTGAAAACTGTGCATGTGTGTTTGTGTAATTTTGTGTGTGTATGTCTTTGTGGGATGTGGTTTCTGGTACATGACTGAAAGTCTTTGTCCACTGTAAAGTGTGCCACATGTGTTGTAGTTGCAACACCTTCAGTGTTAACACTTCCAGTTCATTTCTACTTTACAAAGTCTAACTTTCAAGTCAAATTTCAGTCAAATTTCACCACTTTTTAAAATATTTTTTCAGACTGTATGTTAAACTGCATACCCATATAAACATTTTTTACATTGCTTTTATTTAACCATCTGCCAATCATCTAACTACTATTTGACTTTTACTGGGATGATGTGTTGCTTAAATTGCACCTAGTGGCAGCCCACAGTCTGAACAGTAACCATCTGAAAGTATGATAAGACTTCAGCAGAAATTAAGTCTGGGGCAGAGAGCCAGGTGAATAGAGAGCATCACTGTACAGCATCAGCGAATGAGTGGAATAAAAAACAAAACAGCACAGCTGCAGCTGGTTGTGAAAAGACTCCCCCACACAAACAGAGCTTTAAAGTGAAACTGAGATAAGTAACACGTGTATGCAGTCTTTGTTCTGACATCAAGCTGCACTGTTATAAATTGGTACCATCATTAGTCGTGTTTATGCTGCTTACTGCTTTGGTTGTTTGTTGTTTTTTTAAGTTAAGCAACCCTTAACTGGTTTTTAAGTTTGAAATAATAACAGACGTTGTTTTTTTAAGTTAAGGGTTGCATGGTTTTTAAGTTTGAAATAATAACAGAAAAAAATACCAATTAAGTGATAAAATGTGTGGAAAAACAGAGATGTATGTAATCATCATTCGTTCTATTGGCAGTATTTTTCCTTGACATATACCCAGTACATTAGTAACAATCAAGATAAACACAGCTAGTAGTAGCAGCAAGTTTTTTTTTTTACCTAAGTAGCTTCCAAAGGTGACAGCACCAGTTTCATAATCCAGGTATCCTGACATTTCTAGACTAGACGTGTTGAAGACCAGTACAGAGCCAGTCCAATAAGATGTTCCAGGGGCTCCCATGATGATTAGATCCTGAGAAAAACAACCAGATTTAATAGTTTCCATGATGTAATATAAATATAAATACACTCTCGTAGGAAGCTAATAATCTATACCCAGAGAGTGGGCCAGTACAGTCTCAAATCAAACACATATGACACTCTAATTTGGCCCACAAACAGCATAGACTAATACATATAAAAAAAACACTAACACAAGACATTTTCTGTAGGTTCCTCATAGCAGAGAGAAGTCAGACTTTGAAATGGTGTTGAATGTGGGTTACTGACCTCTGTCAGGAAATTTGAAATACCCGCCTGACATGACCCGTAATCCTGACCGAACTTCCTCTGGTGGTCTGCAACAGCCATAGACAAAGAATGTATAGATGTGTCATAGGGTGAAGGTGAACAAACAGTTATCAGGCTGAAGCTCAAATGATTTCCTCATACAACTGAACAGCTGCTGTTTCTCACACAGGGACTTGACACCTATGCACAACATAAATGCTATATATTTTTTGCTGGTACTGAGTAGATGGTGATCTATCCCTGGCTTTTAGTTAACAGTTAAGAGACAAAGTTTCAGGTCATTACTGTTTTTTAACTCTTACCGCTCACATAACTTTTGCTTTCTTGTTTCTAACTGCTGTAGGCAATAATAAAAACTTGGTGTATTGAGCTCTAAACAGTAAACAGACACAGTGAGCTGATGGAAGCAGCTGGAGGCCTTACCCACCGCAACAAGTGAAGAAGAAAAAAACAAGAATGTATGAGAAAATTAGACTGATATTTAGGTTATGGGTAAAACTCAAGAACGATGCAGCAACACTGTTGGGAAGCTAAAATGTTTATCAGAACATTGGTTCACAACAGTCCAATAATTGGTCATTTCAGGTCTGTTTATGAGCTAAGGCTAATAAGCGTCATAAGATAAAGATCCACTTTGATTTATTAGGTACATCTAGATAAGTCATTATCTTATCTCAACTGCATTGTACAAGATTGGAGTGACAGCACTAATTTTGTGTGTAATTTTACAAAGATACTTGTGCGTGTGTGTACCTCTGTAACATGGGATGATGGGTTGACCATGCTTCAGGTCACTGCCATACAGATAACAGACTCCATGAGGCAGCTTGTTGCTTTGACTGTCTTGTTTTGAGTAGAAGGCATTCTTCCAGCGGTGAGCACATGCCTGAACACACACACACACACACGCACGGACACTAACAACATGTGACAAGAACTCATTGTCAACAACAAAATCACAAGTTTAAAACAATTGTGTTATTCCCATGACATTGTGATATCAATAGTCTCTCTCTCTCTAGATTAGACTAGCTAGATTGATCAATAGATCAAAAGATCGATTGATCGATTGATCAATAGATAGATAAATAGCTTTGTCAAACATTCGGAAACAAGTAAAGCTCTGGCTCTGTGGTCACCCAGAAGTGTTTATATGAGTCAATGTAGGTGTGTGTGTGTGTGTGTGTGTATGTGCGAAAGAGACAGACATAAAGTGAGAGGGAAGTTGTCGTTACCAGAATGTGTCCTCCGTTGTCTCCAGGCTGTCTGGACAAACTGACTCCCAGCCATTGGTGATCACTTTCTGATTCACATGTCTTCCCACAGTTTAACACATCTGCACACACACATGACCATGAGATGAGATGAGGAGGAGTTGAGAATAGAAGTTTAATAAATGTAAATGTATAGAGGCGATAATAAGTCAAATAAAAACCAGATATACCTGCAGGCATGGGGTGACAGTGATGGGATTCAGCAGTAATGTTGCAGCGGAAAACTGCTCCTGGAGATTGCAGCACATGACTGGAGGAGGTGTTTGCAACTGGGGCTCCAACCACCAACCTGAGAGACAGAAAGAGAGGGTCATACCAAATCCGCCTGTCTGTTCCATGTCTGAATAGCATCTGTGTGAGAACGATCAAAGGGCCTCTGTCGTTGACAAGAACTGGGTAATTAGCATTCACACCCAAGCACACACATTCACCCTCAAACACGCTGTTAAGATGGCAGCTATTGACTGAAACTGATCTGCCGTGTCTGAGCAGCTGTCATTTATTTTCAGGTCAAAGGTTACAACTGAAGATACACACATACAATGCACTGAAATTAAGTTCTGCTTTCCAGTGATGAGCTCATTACACACATCATTGTTTCCAGATGTCTATTTTAACATGTGCAAATTTCAAAAAGTTTGGAAAAGGTGAGAAATTTATGACACATCTGGGGAACCTACAACTAGAATGTGAACACTACAACACTTTTGTTAAACTGTCCCCATGAGTTAAAATCACCAGAAAAAAACACTAAAGAACCACAGAGATACAGACCATTTGTGAGATTTGTGGCGATGCAGCAGGACTGAGTAGCCAAACATGGAGGAAGAGGGACCACTGAACTCCAGACTGTGGCCCTGATCCAGATTGTATCCTTCTACATGATTGACCAGCAACAGGAATTGTACAAGAAACTGCAGCAGAACCAGGAACAGACTGCAGCAAACAGCAGCACGGAAAGCTGAATGATACATGGTAACGGACGATCTACAGCACACAAGAAAGAGATCATATGACCATGAGGACGTCAAGTCCTATACAATCACAAACACTTGACTGTACTTCAACAGGATGAATACATTTTCTTGAAAATGTAATGGACAACCACAGATCTGAAGTAGTCTGAACAATCAAAACTGCCTATTTAGCACATAAATATACATATAAAGCAGTGATAATCAACTTGTGGCCCTTTCTCCGAATGTGGCCTGTGACTCAATTCTAAAATTCTGAGGATCAAAGAAAAATATCATGTGGTCTGCACTATTAAAGCAACTGAAAAAACAACCACTAAGACTTTAATAACTATCAGTTTCCAGGCTGAAGAAAGAATAAGGACAGAGAGGACATGAAGAAGGGCTGGTGTTTCAGTGGTTCACAGTAGGCAGGAGATAGGGTGGGTTGAGGATATAGGCCATCTCTTGGGGAACCCCCAATGCACTTGTGGCTTTAACAACAGATGAAGTGGTGATTATGGTTAAAGTTAGAGGACAAGAAGCAAGAGACAGAAGATGAGATAAAAAAACAGATCTTATTGGTCTGTTGTGACACAAAAAAAGCAGTAAAGGAGAGACAAGAAGATCACAGAAAGAATGACATCTGTCACGTTCAGGTAATAAATGATTAAACTTTCAACAACAACTATATAAATTTGTCATTGACTCTATGTAAGAAATGTATGACTCTCTCTGTGTGACAGGATATGGTTACACAGTAAGCCCACTAGAAAAAGTCAGTAACAGTTGTAACACTAGTAACACATAGATCCAAAGAGGCATCTGTTCACTTATAATATTGGCCCAACAGTCACTATGTAACTGGCAACATTGTGACTTCAGTAATAATAGTAACCATTCACCATATCTACCCATCATCTTATTAATATTCATATTCTCTATTCTCGTCTATTCTTTAACCAATTACATTGATTAATCTTTTCTAAGACTTGAGAAACTTCTCGATTTGTCATTAGTTTGTCAACAATTAAGCTGTGATTTTTAACTCATTTTGATTAAGAGCAAAACGTTTTCTCATTTTCAAGTCCTTAACGTTCAAAAGCATTTGTTGTAGTCATGTGTGACATCTGATTACTTTAGCCCCACCTTGGTGTTTTAATGAATGAAAACGTACTATTTTACGGGCTAAACTAATTAATAGAGAGATTACAATACCGTTTAAATAGCAGTCACCTGGGGTTGATTTTTGGTTTCCGTCAGCAACGGGGTGGCATGACTGAAAAAGGCCACAATTGTCTCTGGTGTATCCGTTAAACCCTCTGTGGTCCCGGTATGAGTCTGAGTGGTTTTAGGTTAAACCTCCTGTTGCACTTCTTCTTCCACTGTGGTCCGTCATTAACCGCCGCTGGGAGCGTGGAGTCAGACAGCGGCACACGAGGCTCCCGGTAACCCTCGAGGAGAGCCGGGAAGGACGAAATATAAAATTAAAATGTGAAACAGAAAAACGATAAGCCTAAAAAAAGTAAAGTTATCTCCCGTGTCAGATGAAGTCAATGAAACTCAACTACTGAACAGCGCGCGAGGAGGCGACACTCCCTCCCACCCTCCTTCCCTTCGGCGTGTGCGCGCGTGAGTAAGTTCGTGTCACGCGCGTTCGTGTAGGACTTTTATTTTAAAATTAAAAACAGTTCTTGTCGGAACAAAAGCTTATTATATACGTCATATTGTTTAGTAAACAACGTAATAATATTAAATAATCATAAAGACGTGGTACAGCTAGGTTATCACAAAAATAACTTCCTGTCATTAAAATTGTTTCTCATGTACATGGTGGTTAATTTTGACCAAAAAACAAATAAAATGTATATTTATCATATGAAAAGTTGTCAAAATAGTTAAATACAATACCAGAAATGGACAATATAAAGTAACACCCTGAAGATAAGTAAAAGTATTATCATGGTAATACTGTTAATATTGTTATTATTTTGTTAATATCAAATATTATCGTTGTTAGGCCAAGAGAGATATGAAGAGAGCTCAAAATGTATCATAAATAGTTTAGACTTTGAAAGAGGCTTAAAAATGCATTGTCTTCCAAACATAGTATTTTTTGTATTAATACAAAGTTTTTATCAAAGAGAGCAAAAGTGCTGTAGCCTTTATATATATACTTAGACGTTTTTTTTATGAGATCTTGGTTTTAAATGTTAGGAAATACCCATTTACCTCCATGCAGTTATTCTCTGTATGTTTGTGAGAGTAGGTGAGAAAAGAGAGAAAGGGAGGGAGGGAGGAGTTCCTCCCATGTCTAAGGTGTTTCCCTTCCACTGTTGTAATGTCCGCCCATAAGCTCATGGCTGTGTGTGTGTTTGCATTTTTGTCCCAGGGTGTTAACCCCCACAGTTATCACTAGAGTGTGAATGGTGACAGTTGTTGTAATCTGATTTCACTGTCTGATCTCTGAAACATACAAACACTCTTTTTATTAGGGACACCACACTGATAATTAGGGATAAGCTTCTTCTAATGGATGTGACATCAGGAGATAAGACGGAAACTGAGGCTTGGTTGGTGGACATGGTCAGCAACAATACACAAGCAGCATTAGTCAGGGACAATTTGGCTCCTCAAGGCACAATGTACAGGAATTTCCGCCCTACAAAACCATTATACCTTGGAGTTACCTTGAAATCATGACCCTGGCCATCTCAGTCGATGTTCATTAAAATGTTCAGCTCTAACACATTTTATCAGCCTAGAACAGCCAGCGTCATTTTTAATACCACAAGTAAAAATCAAGGATTAAAGATCAAGAAAAAATTGAATTTTGATTTTGGGGCTGGTCCTAGGGCTGTATTTTAAAATTTAATGTTGGGGGCAAATCTCAGGAGCAGTTTGTGTATTTTGCCTTTAGCAGAGCCATCATTACTGCTATGGCAGGTCTCAGTGACTCACTGCCTGTTGACAAGGACTGCAGCACATAATTTGGACACTGGCAGCCACCTATACTGACACCGGTTATGGAGAAAGTGACATTTCAATCCACCAACCATCTAGCCATTCATCCATCCATCCTCTACCCGCCCTACCCTGACAATACTGCTGTGTTCAGATTTGGAATAGCTTGTAAGTAATAAGACACCCTGTGGAGGAGGGCGTCTCCTTAAAATAAATATACAAGAATGTTGAAAGGAAAAGCGTAAATTTAAAAACTAATACACCAAAAAGACCCCAAACCTCAAACCCTTCACCTTTCTACCTCTTAACTCAATGGTTGTTTTGTGACACTTAAATGAAATAGCATAAACATATCAGTATGTTTCAGGCAGCAGTGAGATGATTTAGAAATTTGAGTAGACGTCTCGACGAAGCTCTCCTAGAGGACCTCATGTGAGTCAGCAGTGTTTTTCAATAAATGATTCAATAAATGAATCATAAAAGATTCAATGTTTTTTTATTCTTTGTGTAAAAATGTCTTCACAGCAGCCAGTAGTCTGGTAACCGTCTGTCTGGTCCTTCAGTCTGGTAGTTCCAGACAGAAACACGGTTGAGTAGCAGACTGTTTGGGTAAATGTCGGACAGAAACTCGGCACAGCAGTGTTTGTTGGTATTTCCTGTCACTGACCCTGCACTTATTATGCTGCAATCTGACTAACTACTGTTGCCATCCTCCCACACACACTCACTGTCCTTACATTGTATTTGTATGAAACCCCACCACACTGACGCACCATAGACATGCCTCCATCTTAGGGCCAGCCCTCATTTGATACATGGACGGTTGGTTGACCGTTTCATCAGTTGAAAGATAAAGTGGTCCTTCGACAGCGCAACTGATTTGAAGAGGCATTTTTTCAACTTTGTGTAGAAAGAGATGACATTATCAACTGCCACCCTGGGTTCACAAAACTTTCTGTTATGTTTTTGTAATATATTTGACCACTTGTTAACTAAAAACTAACAGAAAACTGACTGTAAATTGTGCAGAAATGTAATTAGTTGGTGTTTATCATAAATGTAAAGAAAATTGTATTGTTTATCTCCAATTGCTTCACTCTAAAAAATGTCACCATGACTGAAAATCTTATTCAGTCATCATGTTGGAAGTATAAACCTGATGTCAGTTGCATTTCCTCCTGTTGAATGACCCTCAACTGCATCCTTAAAGCAGGTTTGATCCAGGATCCATTTTAGAAGGCCATTGTGCACCAGATTGAAGTGATTTGTGATTTTCTATAGGCACAGACATCAGTTTAGCTCATAAAGACCACATGTTTTTAGAGTAGTCTGAGTTATGTCTGCTGTCTGAGTGTACTGTATGAGTGCCTGGGGGAGAGAGGGAGAGAAAGAAAGAGAAAGGGAGTGAAATCAAGAGGGATTGAGTCACACCCTCAGACACACCTCTAGTACAAACCTACATTTTTAAAGCTGTGATTTCAGAAAAGGTCTAAAGCCAGCTGAGCAGGACACATTTGAAATGGACTTTAAAGACAGGATGCAATCACACAAATAAAAGAATGTGGTAATGTGAATCCCAGACATTTTCTGAGAGGAAAACCACATTTGATGGAACCTGGGATTTACATTGATGTCACTTCAGACTCCTACTGTACTGTCCTCCTGTGACCAAGTCACTCAGGATAGATCCTGAATCCTGAAAAGCTTTTTATTTTGTTCAGGAAAATGTTAAGTGCCCAATTGTTAAATGCAACTGTCAAACCAAGGTTAGCCAAAAATAATAATTAAATTCTAATACAACATAGGATGGAAATCTGCTAACTAATAGTGGATGTTTTTGATTGCTGTGAAAATGATCAAAATGGTCAGAAAACAATGAGGAATTAACCCTAGGCCACTTCAAATCTGTTAAAGTGCCAGGACTTGTCCACAAGCCAGACTATGAACATACCCTTTGAAAGCCTTTAATATGCTAAAGACAGCTGTAACAATTTGAACGATGCAAAGGAAAATGAAAAACACATCCCATGATCTGTATTCCTGTTTCTGGCTGTTAACGATGCAGCTCAGCTGTGGACGGAATGGCTCTCATTATTAAGGAAGAAGTTAAAAGGTCAGTTACTGTAGGGCTCATTAACAATGGCCTTTATGAGCTCCATCATATGATTCTTCCAGTTACGACAAAGCCAACAGAAACCTTCAGTGAAAGGATGTTAGTTATTTAACTGTTGAGCCCTGTGATGTTCCATAGAGGTCACTGTGAATCATTGCACAGTCTGCACTTAGGGAGGTCAGAGGGTCAGAGGGCAATAAACTGGTGAACAGCAGATGAGAAGCAGATAAAGTGCTACAGTCAGAGTGGAAGAGAGAGAACCGTTTGTCTAAATATCAGGACAAAAGAATAAAAGAGATAATAGATCCTGTTAAACATGAAAAATCTAATTCTCCTTTACACACTGTGAAATCCCTAGTCAGTATGTACAGTATATTACTTACATTGTTATTACATCATAAAGGCTGTGAGTATATGTAATGAAATAGTTCTGTTCTTCCCTCTTCCCTTTCCTCATAGGGTGAAAACCAAACTGGGCCTAGTTACATTATTCATCTTTGAGTCCAGAGTGTGTGCCTGAAACACAGCCTTCCAAAAAGCATGACCTAACCTTCTCAGTGGGGGGTGGGAGTCCGTGTGGCACCAATATTATCTGATGACATCTCTGTGTTTCGCTCTTTCTCCACTTCCCCTGTTGGTTTAGCTTATGACAGATCGTTAACTGTTGTCACTACAAATCCATGTACGTATCTATGCTGATGATATAATCATATGACCTCATGACTGTATATCAAGGATTCTGGCTAAATAGAATAGAATAGAATAGAATAGAATAGAATAGAATAGAATAGAATAGAATAGAATAGAATAGAATAGAATAGAATAGCCTTTATTGTCCTTGCACAGTGTACAACGAGATTTGAGAGAGAAAAATGTTGTAAATGTTTTTTTATAAACATTTTACCTCAAATAACTGGATAAAAATGATTAATGCTTTTCAGCAGCTAAAAAACTGCAGTTCAAAGAATGTGCTGTTGAGTCAGCGTGTCTTCTTTGCTCAGAAAAACACACAAACTCACAAACACACACACACTCTTCCAAAGATTACAGAGTGTGTTTGTGAGCATTATCTATGGTATGCTAATAGACTGGTGATCCCCACTGTGTTCACATCGGATGACCATGGATCTGTCAGATCGGATCCAGATACTGAGCTTAGATGCATTTGTGTGTGTGTGTGTGGAGGAGGCTGCACAGAGTCAAAAGGAGAGGTTAGATGAAAAGGGAGGAACTGCTGACATTACTGAAAATGGAAGGAAATGACTGTTTATTTATCAGTTTTATATCTGTTTTCCGAACCAATCCCTGAAAGTCCTTCCTGATTGGTCCACTGTTCAACTGTCTCTAATTTAAGGTCCAGCTGCTGGTAATGTGGCACCGTAATCTGTCCTCGACTCTTGACAATGTAGTGACGACGTGCAGGGCTAATTTGTGAAGTACTTAGTCATTAAGGAGACTGAAAGGTCAAACATCTACCTTTGAACCAGCGACTCGTGTCTCGTAAATGTCTTTGAACTGCCCTTTCTAATATGCTACAGCCTGAATAGATGTGTGGCCTTGTTCTGACCTAGTATTAACAACTGTCTTAAGTGAGCCGATCACCATGATCTCTACTCCACTGATCTGGTTCCTGTTATGCCACTAATGACAGGAGAGCAGCTGATAAGTTTAGGTTTTCAACGACCTGGTATTTTACTATCATTCTTCAGCCTATCAGAATGTCTCTTCAGAATGAATCTATGTGATCATCTTTTTAACTACTCTCTAAACACAGTAGTGTGGATGGAGACAAGTGTCGGGGGTGATTGGGGGGTTTATGAGACAGTAAATGGATAGACATTAAATTTGGAGATAAAGTTAGAGAGGTTAGGTTGAGATGATTTGGACATGTGTAGGATGTTAACGATGGAGAAGAAGAGGAAGAGGAAGACCTCAGAGGAGATTTGTAGATTGGCAACAACTGATGGGAACAGCCAGAAGAAGAAGGAGGTTATTAACACAACGTCATCTGTAAAAGTAAAAACTATTTTTGTTGTTGTTTTCTGCCAGATACTATTCCTGAGCCAACACCTTCTGTACAGGTTGGGAGACAAAGGCTAAGTTTGAACCAGGGGTCTAGGGAGACACCTTACCACTACTGTAGCTCGCCCCTGGCTCCAACCTTAAAATAATCTCATTAAAAGTAATGAAAATGTAATATATGTCAAAATAGTTTTGAATGCATATAACAATAAAATAATAAAATAATAAAAATGATGACTATTTTTAAAAACGTTATTTGGTTATAAAATGATCGTATTGAAGTTACGTGGTTTCATATCTGAAGATCTGACTGGTAATATGGAGGGGAAATCTTATACTTCTGAAATCACATCCAGGGATAATTTCAGAAACATGTCAAAGTGCATGACTAAGTCATAAAAATACAGGCCAGGACAGGACAGCCCTGTCCCAAGTAACAAATATCTTTTTACCATGTCCATTCGTTTTACATAACTTGTCCTTTTTCCTTCACTTTGGCAGTGTCCTCAGATTACTACGGTCCTTGGCTACCACTGCCATGGAGATGACACCATTTAGATGTGCAAATCAGAGCCATAATGGATTCAAAACACTTTTGTGAGTTGCTGACTCGATTCAAACTTGATTTACAGTCCAGATTTAACACGCACAGCTATTGGCTTTAATGAAAAACAGAGTTTTGAGCTCTGTAAGACATTTCTCTCCAAAAATATGTGCCTGAGGACTTGTACTTAAATACTCCCATGACCAACCGTTGATACGTTTTGACTGAAAAAGAATCAAGTTTTTCCTAACACAGTTGTTCCTTTTGTCCCGGTGCTTCAACCAGGAGAGGGAGTCATGTTGATGTAGGGTGTCCTAAGCTGTCCCACATCCCGGCTTGATTGTTCTCTGTTGTACGTGTGTACGGCAAAACAGATGCTGGGGTGGTTTCTAAGCGATGGTGGTAAACAGAGGCACAGATGATAGAAAACGGTCCGATTTTTAACATCAGCAGCTCCGTGGAGTGCTGTGATCACTGCCTTATATGGATATGTTCCTGTGGGTGAGGTCACTAACCGTTAGTTCGCCATGACATCGCTCTCTCTCTCTTTCACACACACACACACACACACACACGTAGAACATGGATATAGGTCACTAATATAAACTGTAAAGCGAAGACAGAGGAAGCTGTATATATTATAAGAGTGATGTATGTTCTGTGTCACACACACACACATGCACACACTCTGGCTGCCCCTCCCTCTCAGACCCCCTGGGGGTGGCAGGGGAGGGTTGGGGTGTCTGAACAGCTTGTGACATCTCCAGGCCATGATAACGTCTGCTAATTGGTTCCATCAGGCCAATGAGTGTGTGTCTGTATCTGAGTGTTTGTGTGTCTGTTCGTGTGAGTGTGTATAAACATGCACTCTATTGTCACTCCAGTCATTCCTCCCACCGACTCACAGCATGTTAGTGTGTTTCATGTAACTTTACAGCAGCATTTCTTCCACCTTTCTCACCAGACTCTTGGTGAAATGGGGAACTACCAATATTTTTAAAGACAGGAAGAGGAACAAAGAAAGCAAACCTTAAAAACGACATGCAGATGTAATACTTCTGTGTAGTTCATTTTCTGTGGAGCCTGAACGAGTCAAAAGTACGTCTTCTTTCACAGGTTGTAGCAAAACTAAGTTACACCTCGGCAGGTGTGAATGGGTCTGGTCTGTCGTTGTAGGTGGCCTCACCTGACTACAGACTACTACTACTCCTACAGACCTCGACTAGAAATACTAAGTCGGAAGTAAGGTCAATTATTAATTGCTCTAATGTTGAAATGTTGTTGTTGTAGAGACACAAAGACAGTTTCACTAAAGACTATAACTACCTTCTTGACCCTTGAAGTTGGACTGGACTTTTGGAGAAAAATATCTTATTATCTTTGACTGCATGTCAGTGACAGCATTGAATTCTCACGCCTACTTATTTCTCACCCCACAGTGGGTTTATTTAAGGGAAGTTCATAAGACTGAAATGTTATCATTATTTTAATGATCCAGAAGACTTTTATATTTGATTTTTAAATTAAAAATAAATTAATAAATAAAAATTTTTATTAACTTTACGTAGCTTCTACACATGTCACATGATTAAACTTAACTATTTATTTTTAATTGTATTTTTACTCATAATTGAAACATATTTTACAAAAAAAAATTATAGTTTCACATTTTAGAGCCAAAGGACCAGACTTCGGAAACATGTGATCTAGCTGTGATTATTCCAGAGTCTCTAAGGGACAGAGGGTGTAGTATGAAAGCAGTGGATCTTTCTGAATGGGTGGAAACATGGAGAAAAACAATCCCAAAATAGACTGGATAAAGGAGGAAGTGAACATATTTGGGAGGGAAAACCAATGACGAGCTAAAAGATGAAAATAGAAACTAATTTTCAAAATGAGTATTGGAGGATAGCCATGAATACAATAAAGCCTTGGTCGTATTTCCAAATCAGGAAAAAAACAACAACTCAAGTTTGATTACTGAAGGAAACAAACGTCTCAACTGTGAAGTACAGCACAGATAAACTCGGTCCAGTGAACGCAGCCAGAGTTTGTATCATTAGCCTGTCTTCATTTCAATTAAAGAGTAATTACTGACGAGATCAGGAGAGTGATTACACTCTGTGTGTGTGTGTGTGTGTGTGTGTGCCCATATGTTAAATCAGTAATGAGCTGCAGGCCTTCAGCAGTAGCTCTGTGTGTGTGATTTTGTGTATGTGTGTTGTCCCAAAGGCAACACAAGCTGTTACTGAAAAAGATGCCTTCAGACACATGCCATACACACATAATGAAAATAACTACACTCTCTCAGTCACTCTGAATGTGACTATGAATGTAGAGAAATCCAAAGTCAATAGTCTTAAAATATAAAACATGTGATATAGAATATATTCTATTGACCGCAAGCTTGATAATATTAATACTCCTCTGTGAATCACTTTGGATAAATGCATCTGCTAAATGCACTTTTTGCCTATCAAAAATGCTAAAAGTCACAGTAGAGACATTTTGACAGTCTCACAGTCTGATGATGTCACAGTGTTGTGTGTTGGGGAAGATTTAAACTCACAAAGGCTGTGGTTATGTTTGCGCAAAGACCACAGCTGTAATTTTCATACTGATACGTGGTACTCTAACCACTTTACAGCAGATATGAAAAATTATAGTCATAAAAAAAGAAAACCAATGTTGGCAGAGTAAACAAGAAGAAGAAAAGAGAAGCTCCTCTTTGTATCAAGCAAATTAATAACACTATCACTTAAATGTTTTCTATCACGTAACCAAGCCATGTTTTACTCTGTTATAATTAATGTCTTATTATTAGGGTTTCATGTTCGAGTCCAGCAGCTGCCAAGTTACCACTGAGCTAAAACATTTATTTTAAAATTCAGTTTCTAGTCAAAAAAATAAAAAAAAACATTTCATAGTTTAAAGACACATCATTCTGAAAGTCTGAACTATCCCTTTAAACTGCGACGTCACAGGTTTGATGAAGTGACTTTGGAAATGTGACTTTTGTATCATCGTGTCTCATCTGCCTCAGAGATATAAAACATTAAACTGAATGTTTATGTAAAGAGTTGCGTGTCAGATGTTTCACAGTTGTTTTTTTAAGTCTCTTCTTTAAGGTTTAAACAAAGTCCTTTCAGACCTCAGAGTCTGGACTGTGTCTGACTGTGTGTGTGTGTGTTCATACACTCAAGCAACAACCTAAGTCTCTACTCTTTTAACTAAACATGGCTGGACTGATGTGGAGACTCAAACCTGTAACAACAGACTGAAGCTGCAGGAGTGGTGTGATCACTCAGCTGAGACTGCTCACATCTGTCACGGTTCCTAATAATAAGGATAAGTTATCATTAACCAATGCTTCTTTAAATTTTTACAAAAGAAGTTACAGAAGGTCAAGTTCAAAATTTGATGAAAATTGTTTCATCAAAACAATTCTTGGCTTTCTTTTTCCCCACAAGGTAAACAGGAATTCTCAGAACACTAACTGGACCGGAGAATCTATCTGTGTTTACACCAAAGCTGCAAAAAAAAGTCATTTCCAGTGCGTGAGTACAAAACAGCAGGAGCTGCAGGAACTGTGGACGTCAAAAAACACAGACTGATATAACACTGTATCACTACTTTTCACAGAAGGAGACTGAGTTTCACGCACATCAGCTCCATCCTGTTTCAGAGTCCTTGATAGTGATGTCACATCCTGTCTAAAACAACAGCCATTGTCATTAGCAGGAAGTGAACTTCCCAGAGACAGCCTGATAGTCCCCTCTGAGGGTCAGCTGGTGCAGGCCGACACTGGTACAACAGGAAGCGTCAGTAGTGTTTGGTCAATGTTTACACTCACACCAGTCAAGTTGGAGCGAAATCTGTCCCTAACGTTGGTCAGCATGTGTGTTGGTGTGTGGTCCAAATACAGAATGGTCTTTATATGAAGATGGACAACGTAGCAGCCCCCAAAGGCTAAGGCCAGATTTAGATTTCTGAGTCTCATCTAATGAAGATGAGAGTATAGTTGGCATTGCATGCCATCAAAAAATATAGATAGAAATATTTTCTAGAATTGAAATAGATTAACGTTAAAGATTGACACGGGTCACTGCAGCAGCAGATGTGATCAGAGAAAGAAATAAGAAAGAGTGAAACAGCAAGTTCAAGTTCATGTACAAAACTTAAAAATAAAAGACATAATGGTAAAAAGTGTAGGAAAAGTAAGTACCACAGCTCTTTATTGTACTTCATGTGTTAAGTACTGGAAGGTTATGTATAATTACAGTTACAACATAAATTACAGGTACTGCAGAGATAATTATTATAACACGCTACAATACATAATACATATGGTACGTAAAAGTAATGTAGAGATGTTTTATTTAAATACTGTGTGTAAGGAACAAGTGAAGTAATGTCAGTAGTACCTAAAAAGTACATGTTGTAAAAAGGTCCACTTTTAAACCTGAATTATGTTGTACTACATCATTTACATACAGTATGTGTATTTTACTCTTCTTTAACTTGACTTGACTTGTTCTTCTGCTCGTGTACATTTCCGCTGCTAACTCTAAGTGTTTAATGAACTCTCAGTACCCAGGACTTTTTTGTTCCTGCCTGTTAACCTGCAGCTTCATTAAGCTAACAAGCGCCTATTAATTTTGTTAATGAGCTGCAGCTTAAATCTCTCCTGGAGGGAAACTGATAAAGACAGAGTCTGTTGATGAGCTGAGGTGGAAGGAACAATCTGATTGGTTCAAAAAGCCGTTAAAGCCAGTGGAGGGATGGGGGGTTTATCCTCCCCTCATGTCTCTCTGTGGTCCTGACCTGCTTATCTCTGACAACTACACACACGCACACACACACACACACACACACACACACACACACAGGACAGAGAGCAGGACTGTTTACAGCCCAGGCATTGGCATCTATTTGTATATGTGTTGTCCAGTTGTCAGCTTCATATCAGTAACCTCCTATAGGGAGTGTGTGTGTATGTTGGAGGACAACAAGATAAAACTGCTTCTCACCACAATCACCCCTAAAAGGTGTCTGTAGAGGATAGGTCCAAACGTTCTAAGACAATTTGAGATAAATATTTATATTGAAAATAACAAAGGAATTTCTCTACATGTCCGTCATTAAATCTGAACACTAACCAGTGTTTCCGTCAGTCCTAAGGGATCAAAAACCACTTTGACAAAAATGGAATTTAGTTCATAACATCCATTAATAATTCATTACAGGCCAAATGATGAAGTGAAAAAGTTCACAAGAAATCTAAAAAAACACCTCTGACAACAGCTGTTGAAAAGATGAATGAACTCAACATCATCAACATGTTCATTCTATTGTACTAGAAACAATTAATTAGGTAAAAAAAATATGTGGGTAGTCTTCTCTTATGTGTTGTTAGACTGAGGGTTACTGGAGATGTGTGAGGAAGCAGTGTCAGAGAGGAAAAGGGAAGAAAAGGAAGACAGTCCAGACTGTCGGGTCAGGAGGTCATCCCAAAGACCTGAAGACAGAGACAGAGAGAGTGGGCTGGGGCGTAAGGTTTCAAATAATGTGTCCCTCGGCAATAAACTTAACCTGGAGATTATATTAAAGCTCACAAAGACAGTAGTGTGCTACTAACATGTTATGTACAGATCAATTAATCATATTTAATGTCTTGGTTATAGGTACTGCACTAAAGGAGCACCTATTAGCCTATGAAGTGTTAGCACCGTGCCGACCAAATTACATTTCCTGCATATCCTCAAATATCTCCAATATCACTGTTGAAGATGAATCTACACCATGTAGTTTCCAATTAAAAGGATGTAATAGAACTGAAAAAAGCGGCAGGGAAGTTTTAGAGTGGATGTGAAGTCTGTGAGGTTCTTTTATTCATTCATTCTATATCTAAACTCCCATTTCACATGGAAAATGACGTCAGCGGTGAAACAGAGACTGCAGTGTGATATCGTACTGGGACCTTCTCTTCTCTTGCACGTACGCACACACACATACTTACACACTCTTACACACACACATACTCATTAACAGCTGTGTCATCTCCCACAGTTCTCTGACTGGTTTCCAACTGTTGATGATTCATTAACAGACTCGGCTGGAGGTGAAACTTCACTTTCCCCTCGACGTGAGGCTTTGTATCTCAGCCAGTCTGTCCTCTGAATTCTTTCTCCCGCGGCTTTGACACTGAGTGAAGTCTGATGCAAACAGATGTATTTTATCAACCATCCAGAGCAAAGGAAATTGATAACCTATCCTGGGGAATGGTGGTGCCTTTAAGATACAAAATCTGAAATGCCACCACTCAAGACACGTCTTTTCTGCAGACTGAATGTTTAATGACAACTTCTGCTCTTGTATGAGAAAAAAGGAAGAGCTGACTTTAACACCCACATCACACTGTGACCTGCACTGTGGTGAGGTAAAAGTGAGATGGGTTGAAATGTTCCCACTATTCACTTTCAACCCTGACACAACTATTTCTGTCCCCTTTCACGTGCACAAGCAAGTGCTGCTCTGTGAAGGTCTGCAGGATCCAAAACCTTTGCTCAGACCATAAATGTTTAAATCGAAGCAGTACTTACATGCTCTGGGATAATTCTTTCTGTCTGTGCTGACTTTAAAGATCCCTTCCAGAAACTCCTTGAAGATGCTGGATGAAATCCAGATTTGTCTGGCGCCTTAAAAAGATCCAATATGAGTCAAAGTTACTGTACATGCTGTACACGACACACATATAAAGTACAGTATATATCAATAAAAAGTACACATTTCAATGTAAACATTTAAAGGAGTGTTGATCCAGCTTTAACAAGCTGAGTGTTTTGGTCATCATTTTTGTGATGAGGATTTGTGTGCGAATACCGTATTAAGTCTTAGCATGAAAATGGCAATAAAGTAACCTCAAACCAAAGTTAGGCTGCTGTTTGACTGTACACATCAGCACTGATTTAATAGTCCTAAATACTGCACCACTCTAACATACTTTTCTGCCACTCTTGACTTCTTCCTACAGTTCCACTGGTCCAAATTGATCCATCCAATGTTTTTGTTTGGTGTTCAGCATTTTTTTTTGGCAAAAGTTTAATTAGACTATGTATCCTTCTCTGGGACTAGCACCTTCTATGGGTGATTCTTTTTTAAAGCCTTTTAAGTCAACCAAACATTCCATATTTGTGGATAAACACAGATTTCTCATTTACTTTGTATATTTTCTTTCCATTACAGGATCTTATCAGGCATCTGACGAAACACACGGTACTTATTCATCAAAAGAGTGTAAGTGGAAAAATATAAGGGACACTCAAGACTATGGCATCAATCAGTCACTGTTAATCTGATCAGACACATGGTAACACATGTTGAATCTGACTGTTGTTCTGCACGTGTGTGTGTGTGCGTGTGTGTGTGTGTTCTGTTTCTCTGTCAGTGTCCTCTTGTTCATGTGACTCAAGACCCTCCCAAGCTATAAACACATGACCAAATACAGACTGTAAGTCACTTTGTGTTTCATGTTTTAAAGTCCCACACTAAAATAACCTTGTTTTGCCGTTTGTCCGTCAGGAACAGATCATATGAATGCAACACAGCTGGCACATGATGAAAAAGAAAAAGAAATCCCACACAACAAAGCTGAGAGAGACTGTATACACATCCTCAACATCAACACTTTTTTTTACTTTGTTAGTTCCTGTTGCTATTTAGTCTATGGTGAGACATAATAGGACAACACAACTTCAACTTTCCCTGATCTGGTTTTAAAAGTAAAAACTTAGTAACCACAGCAAACACTTGGAACTTCCTCTTTTGCTTTTCACTCCCAAAAACACTCAGTGGAAAAGAGCCACCACTGGGGAGGTTAAAACACACGCTGCCCTGCATCGACAGATGCTGACTTTTATGTTTCCGTAACTCCCTCTTCCTGTCAACGCGGGAAGATTACTCCTGTCAAGGTCTTTGCTCTTTGAGGAAGCGAAAAATAAAAGTATGTAATGCTGACCTATCAAAATAAGAGTTTGGTCCTTCACCTCTACAACAGAGGGCGCACATAACATCCTGCATGCACACACACAGGCCCAAGCAAACGTACAATGTCTGCCCCACACACACACACATTTGGTTCTCCACAATTAATTACAATGTATTATTGGTGAATTTTATTGTTTTATTTTTAACTTTTTAATCCTATTCAAATAGCATGTGGTCGCCTGTAACTTATGAAACTACATAAAACTAAACAAATAAACTGTACAAGTTATGGATAAAATACAGTTGTATAAAGGTGTTATGTCTGCACAAACAGTCATAGGAAACAGACAGTGGTCTAAATTTGTTTCTATTATTCTACTGTGTTCTGTTTTATTTAGTCAAATTCAAATAGAAACCATAATGTAATGTTTTTAAATATAAGTCATCGCATGGTCAATTCATCCTTTGTCTTAAACAATAAGGAATATTCTGAAGCAGCTGACAGATGTACTCTGTATGTGTCTGTGTCTGCATAATCACTATGGTAACACCTCCTAAAATACACTCTTGTTTGCTTTCTTGTTAAAAAAAACACTGAACAACACATACAACAGAATAGCAGGAAAGGGACGTCCTGTGAGGGCACAGCATCAGTGAGCACAGCCAATCAGAGACTAGCGTTACAGGGAAATAACTTCCTGTCGACTCAACGCCTGGAGGGAAACTCAGTAAACTGTCTTTGATTCTTATTGATAACAAAACACTGTTGTGCAGACAGAGAGCTCCACCACTGTGGTTTCTAATGGCAAACACAATTAGTAGTGGATAAAAAAAAGAATTTACCATTTTGTTGAATTCTTCCCCCAGTTCCCATAACACACTACACATACAAACGGTTACAGGTTTGTATAACATATAGCTAGAAATTGGCTAAAAAAAAAGGTCAAGAAAATTACTAAAATAGCACACAAATAAATAAAAGGTAGCCACAACTATAACTCAAAGATTTTTTTAAAAAAATCCTAAAAATAACAGATAAAAATGTGCCATACAAAACGACTTAATTTAGGATTTATTATCATAACTCAATCCTTACTTCTCATTTGAATACAAATTTTGAATTTAGCAACAATGTACATGTACAAGTTTAACAGCAAAATAAAGTGGGTCAAAGGTGAAAGGCAACACTGAGTTTACACACACACACAGGGTTTTAAACCTATGACGAACACTAATCTTTTTTGCACAGAATCATTTCAGGAAAGATGATGATAAAAAAATGTTGTTTTTGTCACTTTTGCCGACAGCAATGTTGACATCAGGAAGTTGAACAGCTGGCGTAACTGGAGGCATTGCTACAAACACTCTCCATTAACAGCTGTTCTGACCAGGGGCGAGAGACATAGGAAAATACAGGGACAGACAGAGCAAAAGAAAGTCAAATCATTCATATCACTCATCAGTCAAAGTCTTTACACACCAGAAGTCCAAGATTGATTTGAAACTTAATGTTTTTTTTATCCAAGTGTGCACCACTTTAGAAGAAGAACCCAAATACAGACGTGAACAGTGTGGTGATATTTAATCTCTCGAAATAACAGATTTACGAGTGACTCTGAATAATCTGACAGGAGAGACAAGAGAAATGTTGAAGAAAAAATGTGAAGGAAACATTTATTTTGACATATTCAGAGATTATCTGAAAACTGCATATATCAGTAACTATATCTGCCAACTCAAGAGTCGAACACAGAAGGCTCCCAGTGGACAGGTTGGGAATAGCAGGTTTAAGATTTTTATCACAAAGAGGAAACGAGGAGGAAATAATAAACAATAAGTTCTGTAAAAGATAAATTAATTCAAAAAGTCACTTCATATATTTGACAGAATTATCACTGTTTTTTTCCCTCAGACTTCCTTATGGTAAAATGAAAACAGAAACAATTGTAGCATTCAGACTAATAAACATAAAGAAGAAGAGATGTGATATATGATCAGAGCATATGCACAGATGTGTACTTATGTATATCTGTACTTGTTTAGGGTATATATGTCTACTTGTGTAGGTGTAAATGTGTACTTCCATATATGTATGTATACAGACAAATAAATACCGGATGTAATTAAAGAGTAATTGTATCCTTCCTGTCTGCAGTTCCCATGATGAATGTGGGAGAGACAGTAAGTCCACCAGACCCTAGAAGTTAGAAGTATTACTGCCTAGCAGCATGCAAAAACAGAAGTGTATGAACACACACTGTCACACACACATTGATGTCCACTAATTGAGATGATCTATTAATAGTCCAATCTCTCCTGAGGTAACCATAGCTACATCAACCCAAGCTCAACAAAACTTAAACATTGTAATATTTTACTTCATCACAGACAGAGGAGCGGCTCAGGGACTCGGAGGAGGTGACCACTGACCCCTAACCTCCCAGTGCTGGAATAACCTTTCACCTTGGTAAGAAAAAAAATGCAGAGCTGCAGATGTGACAACAGAGCTCCATTCTGCTGTCCAACAACTAATGTGCATGTGTGTGTTTGTGTTCTGGCCTCTTCATCATTTATACAGAAAGCGTTGTCAGATCTAGGACAAAACAGAACAATGGAGCTGAAATGAAGAAACCCTAGTTTGTGTCTCTTTAGAGTTACATTTTGCTCAGGTTTAGCCACGATTAGATAACAACGACCATTACGTAAAATATTCAGTGGAATTACATTTACGGTAGTTGCAATAAACGTGGAGCAGTTTATTTGTATAAGAACATAAGGATGATTTTTCATCAGCCTGTAGCAGACATCAGGTGATAACTGAGTTTTATTATTTCTTCAACAATGACTGACAATGTACAGACAACGAGCAGCAGACACTGGAGGTCAGCAGACCTGTTTTTGTTATTATGAACTCTATCAACCAGCCATGTTTTCTTCAGAGCACATGTTCATTTGCACCATTAATCAACTTGATGGTTACAGCCCAAACAACCTTCACGTTTTTAAACCAAGAACCATCTCAGATGGAGATGTGTCAGGTGCAGCAGAAACTTTAGGCAAACTTGTCATCCCTTTTAAATATAATGGCGGAGGCTGCCTGTCTGCGTGAACATAATGACAGCAAGGGCTGAGTGAGAACAAATACATTTCTTAAGGGATGTTACAAGATTTAGTTGTTTGTTTATTATTTGTATTATTTGTTAATTTGTTGTATTCTGTTTGATCTTTGAATTAATTTGTTAAATTAGTATTTTTTAAATAGTGAAGTGATTAATTTATTTGGTTGAATTAATCCTTTTCTCTTAGATTTCTTCTGAGTAAACACAACACTGTGATGTACAAAGGCTCTTGCTTTTATAAGTTAGCACCCTTCATAATAAGGCACATAAAAATAAAAATGAGTGTAAATGATATTTCACTCTCCTACTTAAGATATCTAGGCTGCGCCAACACCAGAATCAGCAGATTGCTATTGGAAAATATGATGTTGTTGTTTCACGTCATATCATCTCACGTGTTTTGTCATTTCCACCCTTGTTGACCTTTTGGCACAGAGTAAAAAAGGGGAAGTAAAAGAAGAATAAAATGTAGTGAGCAACAGATGCTTCCCCTCCTGAGACCAGTGTGCCGTTGCAGCAGCAACACCATGATTAATGAGAAAACCCCTATTAACAGGCGTGCGCACACACACAACAGTGTCAACAATGTAGGTGATAAATGCAGAACTTGGTTCACTTAATGTGATGCTACATTGTTTTATATGATCCCTGTGGACTATCTAAATACTGAACACGCCTATAAATGTGTAGATACACTTTTGTTGTCTTACATCAGTGATTAAAGCTTTCTTGATCTTATTTCAGACAAGAACTAATTTAGAGAGATGTTTATTGTCAGTACACTCCATGCCCAAGTGTAACAATTAATTTCTAGATTTCAATGAGGCAGTGTGTTTTAATGCTGCCAGTGCAGTGTCAAGAAAGCTCTGTCATTAAACCATCACAATTCTAACATTCTTAGTGTTATGTGTATTTTCTTGTACTAAATTATTTTACCAAAATACTATCACGATTGAAATGTCTCTAGGTCAAAGAGACTTTTGTTGTCTTAAATCAACACAGTCTCTACAATGCAGAGATGAAATGGACATAGCCCCTCTATGTCCATTTCAAATATTGAAAATAAATAAGGCCCTGGTTGAATATTTATAAATCTAATAATTTATTTATCTACGTATATATGAATTCATTGTTCTCTAATCAAAATTTTCGTGTAGTGTATGCATCATCTCCAGCAGAGGTCACCATTTAGCCAATACCAAAACACAGAGAATCAGGTCAGTTGTCGTGTCTACACTATATGGCTCCTTTTACTGTCCTGTCCAAAAAAATTTGCATTTTGGACCGGACCAAAAATTCAGCATGAATAAGTCGTTTATGTTGCATTACTGCCACCCTTTGCAAGATTTTAAGTAACTGCTTAGTTTTGTTGTGAATAATACTGCATATATACAAATATAAATAAATATAAATATATGCATATAAATACCTTGCAATCTTTACATTTGTATATTGTAATATGAAAACATATATCTATCCGAATTTAATTATTTTCATTTTATTTACATCTCTTTACGCTTTACCGTGGAGACACGCGCAACATTTGTTTGGACATCAACTCCCATAGTTCCCTGCGGTGCATTTTACCGGAAGAAAACCTGCGCTTTTCCTTTTCCCCTTCCTCTTTCCGTCAACGGAGTTTAGGTATGCAACTTACTGTTCGATTCCCTGTGAAATATCTAGTGTAAATCTTGTTTTTCTTAAACCATCCGTGTTAAAATTGTTTTGAAATATGTTCTGTTGTTGTATTAA
This sequence comes from Cynoglossus semilaevis, assembly GCF_000523025.1. Taxonomy (NCBI): domain Eukaryota; kingdom Metazoa; phylum Chordata; class Actinopteri; order Pleuronectiformes; family Cynoglossidae; genus Cynoglossus; species Cynoglossus semilaevis. The sequence continues at coordinate 5,655,964 of NC_024322.1, read as the reverse complement.
AGTGAGCCCCGATTAATATTTTAGTTACAAACATGCTTCTTTTAGGAAATTTTAGCGGTTGACGGTAGCTCGTAGATGACATGGTGCTAAGATAGCGGTGATTAGCGGCTCTGAGGCCGGGCCAGTAGTGGTTACACACCGATTGTTGTTCGTATGTATATTGTGTGTCCCCGAGAGAAAATACAGCTTTTCTAATATGGATGTATTTATAGTAGTTACCCGCAATTTGCTATGTAAGTTTTGTGAAACAACGCAGTGCTGTGATTGCCTAGTTATTTGCGAATTTCAGTGGGTTAGCATGCTAGGCTAAATATATAGTTAAGGACAGACAAACAAGACAGAAATTGTCCTACCTTTAAATATTCCATTTTGTAGGCGTCGAAGTAATTATTCAGTACCGAACTGGACTGGGGACCTCAAAGGGTTTTAGGCTGTACGTTAAAATTCATTTTAACGTATCCATCACCAACATGTGTGACAGTGTTGTAGTACTGACCTCCGTTTACGTACAGGAAGTTGTAAGTGTAGTTGAGAAACTGAGGTTAATTTTATAGGAACAGATTTATTAGGGTCACGATATAATGTTGTCGCATTACAGTAGTTGCGTATGAAAATGCAATTTAAGAAAGTTTGTTTCCAGTTTACAAGAACAACATCCATGAGCAACAATTGTTATAAAATGTTTACTGAGTGATTAGTATTCTGACTGCATTACCTTTATTTTGTAAATCTGTTTCAGTGCAGGATGGGACGTGTAATCAGGGGACAGAGAAAGGGTGCCGGCTCTGTGTTCAAAGCCCACGTCAAGCACAGAAAAGGTGCTGCCAAACTCCGTCATATTGACTTCGCCGAACGCAATGGTTACATCAAGGGAATTGTAAAGGTAAGGAAATACTCTAACTTACCTTTTGGAGATGTTGTTTTTCTATTCACCCAGTATCCAAAGCTCTGAGTGATTTTCTGATAATGGTTTGCTCCGTCAGGATATTATCCATGACCCTGGCCGTGGCGCTCCCCTGGCCAAAGTGGCCTTCCGTGACCCATACCGCTTCAAGAAGAGGACCGAGCTCTTCATCGCTGCTGAGGGCATCCACACTGGACAGTTCATTTATTGTGGCAAGAAGGGTAAGAAGACAAAATGCAAATGCACCTGTTTAGTACTGTTGGGTACTTTTTGCTATTTTTGTTGACAATTCTTAACTAATTTTACCCATTGTTCAAAGAACAGCTAGTGCTAATGTGTTCTTGACGTCGGTTTGACATGAGTAGTGATTAAAGCTTTCTTGATCTTATTTCAGACAAGAACTAATTTAGAGAGATGTTTATTGTCAGTACACTCCATGCCCAAGTGTAACAATTAATTTCTAGATTTCAATGAGGCAGTGTGTTTTAATGCTGCCAGTGCAGTGTCAAGAAAGCTCTGTCATTAAACCATCACAATTCTAACATTCTTAGTGTTATGTGTATTTTCTTGTACTAAATTATTTTACCAACATACTATCACGATTGAAATGTCTCTAGGTCAAAGAATTTTTTGTGTATTACCTTATTGGCTTAGATTAGTGTGGTTGTGTTGTCGTGCTAATAATGACATCACAAGGTTTTGACGTATGTAGAATTTGGGTAATGCTGGACATAAAATGTAAAATGAAATGAGTTGTCCTTAGATAAAGTTTATATCTTGTCATTTTTTCTACAGCTCAGCTGAACATCGGTAATGTCCTGCCTGTTGGCGTCATGCCTGAGGGAACCATTATCTGCAGCTTGGAAGAGAAACCTGGCGACAGAGGCAAACTGGCCCGTGCTTCGGGGAACTATGCCACAGTCATCTCTCACAACCCTGAGACTAAGAAGTCCAGAGTCAAGCTGCCCTCAGGTGCCAAGAAGGTCATCGCCTCTGCTAACAGAGCTGTTGTTGGTAAGATGACCTTTGTTACTTATTTCCTGTTCCCTGTGTATTAAAGGAACCAACTGTTTTGTTTCCTTCATGTGTTATCTGTGAGGTGTATTCTAACCAGCTTTTCCACTTTAAGGTGTTGTTGCTGGTGGTGGTCGTATCGACAAACCCATCCTGAAGGCCGGTCGTGCCTACCACAAATACAAGGCCAAGAGGAACTGCTGGCCACGTGTCCGTGGTGTGGCTATGAACGTAAGTCTTCATGAGCGTTGTCACACTGTTTACATTATGGTCTGGTGAATTAATGTGTATGTGAGAGAAGGGCAGTGTTGTAATTTCTTAAAGTCTGTTCCTGTAATCGATGTTCTTTTTTTACTGCTCTTCCCACAGCCCGTTGAGCATCCCTTCGGTGGTGGTAACCATCAGCACATTGGTAAACCCTCAACAATCAGGAGGGACGCACCTGCTGGTCGCAAGGTCGGTCTTATCGCTGCCCGTCGTACAGGCAGACTGCGTGGAACAAAGACTGTCCAGGAGAAGGAGAACTAAATCTGAGATTCTTGATAATAAAAGATGTTCCAAAAAATCTGATATGAATTGTCTTTGGGGTTTTATGGGGTACAGATGCATCATTTGTCTGAACACACCACAAGCTTAAGTATTTCCATCAAAGAAATTAAATATTTTTATAAACATCCTGTTGTCACTTGGATTAAGTTGAAACGGTATCCAAACAAATTACAAATTATTGGTTATTCTGGTGTGTAATCATGACCAGACTTGATAATGTGAACAGAGGTTCTAAACTGCAGTAATGCTTAATTATGCTGACAATACATATACATATGAAAATACAGGCTGGGGGTCTGCCTGCTGGGCATTGCTGCCTGACGCACCTCCTCCAGTGCCTTTGCACAAACAGCAGATTAATAATTGTTTTAATGTTGGTTTAATGTTTATTTAAAGACTCGTATGTCTAAGCTCTTAAAAAGATAAATGAGTCATTAATAACATCTCCTAAAGGCTACCAGTTTGAGACTATTTTAAAAATTATAATGTACTCCATAAAGGGAAAAACACAGCAGTCACAGTTAAAGGACAACATGAAATTGGACCAAAATGTCCATCCATCCTTGAATATGTGATGAAGCATCATCAAAGCCAGTTGTCGCTAATGTCTGACTGGTTTAAATCCAGAAAACCAGAAGCATTGTTCTATCTTCACCAAAAAGACAAGCAAACCTACTGTTTTCCAGCCTCTACCCTAAAGACGCTGAAGGTGGGACTAACCTACAGACTGGATGAGAACTAGTCGCTCAGAGACAAAATTGTGGCTCTGAAGAAACTAGTCTTCCAGCTACTGAAAAATAAGCTTGAAATGAAGTGTCTAAGCACGTTAACCAACAAATCCAGTCAGCTGGAGTCACTTGAAGTGAAGAAACAGTTATTCAGATGCAGTAACAGAAGAAGGCAGAGTGGAGAATGACAGAAAACAACAAAGAACCTGATCGAGCGGCTCGAGGCTCTGAAGCCATCAGAGAGGAGAGAGAGAGGATATACAAACTGACGAAAGGTCTGACTCAGAGATGATGTTTTGGAAAAGGACTGAGGAAGACTTTTGAACCGAAGAACACAAACAGATAAAGCAGTTTGAGGCTCACCGCCATCCCAAAACATGTGCCTCCTAACCTGCACCACCCATTATTGACCTTTTGCCATTTTTTGATGTACAACAATAAAATACAGCTTTTAAACGTCTTGCGTCTGTACTATTATGTATGAAGGTAGAACTCTTGTTCACTGATGTCAAATAATTTCAAATGTGGTCAAATTATAATTTAAAAATATAATTTGGAGGACTACTACCAAAGTTGCATGTAGTTCTACACCTGCAGATTTCTGAACTGTATTCAACTAGAAATCTAACAACAGAATAGTTCCTTGATATATAGACAAAAATCATAATAATAAAGTAAAAATGTTAACTACAGAGTAATATATGACAGAGCCTTAATTTAAGAGTTGGTAAAATGCCACTAAATGAATAATGTGCAGCATCAGTGGAGAATCTTTACAATAATCTCCAATTGACATAACACCTTAAACCTTAGGAATAATTACTTTAACAGGGAAATAAACATCCAACAGCAACAGGTACACCAGCTGAACATCTTAATGCAGAAATCCTTAAAAGTCAATGACAGAATCATCATTGTGTTAAGGTGAATAATGCCAGCAGTTCTGAAGCTACAGGACCATCCAACCCAGTACAGGAATAATGTACCTAAAGAAGTGGCCATTGCATGAGAATGTGGAGCCATAATGAACTGTGGCTTTATATGAGAACAGATTTAATAAGGAAAAACAAAAAACCAGAGTAGGAAATGCAACTAAAAAAAAGGTCTTCATGTCAACTTCTTCACGAGTAAAATCAGACACAGACAAGATTCCATGTTCTTTATTTGCTAAGGGCGCAATGCTTTTTTTTTGTTATATTTCTGTGCACAAAAAACCTCACAAAGTGAAAGTCCACATCGCGACTGTAGCTCCAGAATTCAACGTCACACCATGGCCAAAACAAAAGTCGGCAAAAAACAGGGCGCAGAACTCTGTACAGTCAATATCTTCTTTAAAAATAACACAAGGACAAAATGTTCCTCTTAAATCAAATTCTATTTTAGTGAAATACAACAAAATAAATTCTATAAAATAAGAGCAAAATATTTAAATATAATACGGTGGGCAGAATATTTTCACTTGCAGGAGTATTTGGTATGTTTTTAGACAAAAAAAAGTAAAATTCCAAAAAAAGAAAAAAGAAAAAAGAAATACACGCATTCAAGTTACCAATTAAATACAGTATTTACTGATGTGTTGTTTTTTTTTTTTAACCTTTTACTCCTACAAAATTACAAGTTAGCTCGGGTTTCAACATGACTAACCACCTGCTATTCTGACGGTACAACCCTGTCTCTGATGGAGTGGGAGGGCGAAGGTCTGACTGCCACTCAGGTTTGGACTCTTTGTCACCTGAACTGCAGCCAGACCTTAAATCCTGACCAGCTCCATGACAGAGAGGAAGCCTATGGGCAACATGTCTGTCTACGACTAGGCTCTACTGTAGAGACCGAAACAAACCACACAGTCGATGATTCACCAGAAAGCCCTGTGCAGTGACTCTGTTGCATACAAGTTTCATTTTTGTAGAATTCCTATAGATGAAAAAGCTAAGCTGTCTATCCCACCATAACTGGCTGTCGAATGTAAAGGTGTAAGATTACGATGAGCAATTGAAAAGCCTACTTGTTCATACACCGCTTCAAAATATTGCCCTTACTGTAGATAGGGTATATGAGTAAAAAAAAACAAAAAAAGAGGAAGGAAAAGAAAACACACACAAAGGGTAGCTACACCCTCCTGGAGATGTGGATTACAAACAGTTTAAGGTTGTTATGTCACAAGTCTTCCCTTGGGCTACACTACTTCTGGTGAGAAGCCATGCTAAATGTTACAGCATATTAATTAGAGCTTCAAAAAGGGTTGAATCCTGGAATAAAAAAAAGAAAGAAAAAAGGGGGAAAAAAGAAAGGCAATGAGTTTCAGAACTATGTTGCATCACTGCTTTTTCACGTCAACCAAACACCGTAGAAGTCCACCCGACCAATTCTGGCTCTCATAATTAAAACCAACCACAGCTTGTGTGTTGATTTGGCATGGGTCAGAAAGTTGCCGAGGAGCTTAAGAATAATATCAACTATGATAATAATAATGCCTCTTTCTACAGTTGAATGACCTGGAACTGTCCGATGGTAGAACAAACTTTACTGCCGAGCATGGGTGATAAAACAAAGAGGAGTCGTCGTCTTCTTACAGTTTTTTTGGGCATTTTCTTTCTTTTTTTTTTTTTTTTTTTTTTCTTATTTATAATATCCATTTTTCATTACATTTCCAACATCTCCCAACAGCAAACCAAACAAGAGTTATGCTACTGGGGGACCCCAACAGTCAGGAACATTAAGATACTATGTACACCTTTATGTCGTGTAGACAAGCGCATCAGCATCGTCAGCTCGGACTAAAATTTGTTGGTTTTTTTTTTTCTTCTTATATTTAGAACTCTTGTCCGCTCCCTCGCCTCTGCAGCCACCTGCTGGCTGCTGTCACACACTTGGACACCCCCAGGCCAGGGAAGAGCACCTCCCCAGGACTGATAGCAGCCATGAGTGGTGAGGTTGGTAAGGGTTGATGGGTTGGTAAGAGGCCTGGCTCTGCCCTGACCTGGGGCCAGAGAGAGAGAAATAAGAGAGAGGCGCCTGATGAGGAGCTCCGTAGACCAAAAATTATGTTGAGGAAGGAGAGCAGGACGATGGAGGCTCGAGGCACAGCAGAGGAAGAAGAGGAGGGGCTGTTACTCCTTAGGTGGGACAGGTGCCGGGGCAGAGGTGGGAGCTGGGGTCACCTCCTCGCCACTCTCCCAGTTCTCTTGTGCTCGCGGGCCTGGACCAGGAGTGGGACCAGGAACTGGGGTGGAGGTTTGGGTTGGACCGGGAGTCGGGGCAGAGGCAGGTCCAGGACGTTGGGGGTTGTTCATGTGCTGAGCAGCAGGACCGGTGTACGGCTGCCCATGAGGATGGTTGTTCTGTGAAAGAGGAGATGGGTGAGAAATGACTACAAAAAATATTTTTTCCGAATACATTAGTATAGAATATTACAACACACTAAAATTCACACATTGATTTCCAATTCAGTGTTTAAACCCAACCTAAAGATGGTGACAGTCCTTGAAATTGCAAAGTACACAAACAAAAATGTTTTTACTGGTATCTGTTTGTTAAAAAAAAATTTAAAAAGGTATCAGGGAACGCTATTACTGACTTGCTGGAACTGAGTGGTTCCAGGAGAGTGTGGGTACAAGGAGGTGTCCTCAGGGGGAGAGGAGTCTTGATCATCAGGTGCCTCCTGTTCATCTGGCTCCTGCAGATGACGGGGGATAAAAGAAAAAAAAAAAAAAAAAAAGGATTTTATTTCCATATTTAAAATGAAAAAAAAAAAAAAAAAGGATTTTATTTTCATATTTAAAATGAAAAAAAAAAAAAAAAAAAAGAAAAAAAAAAGGATTTTATTTCCATATTTAAAATGAAAAAAAAAAAAAAAAAAGGATTTTTTTTTCATTTTTAAAATGAAAAAACAAATGAAAAAACAAACAAAAACAAAACACTGACAATGGATGTATCAGAAATGTCCCTCAATATTTCAACAAGGCAGTGGGTGTAGATCTAAATCCTCTTTATTTCAGTCAGACATGGTTGCGTGGGAGAGTCAAAGGTCTAACTGTGTTTATTCAAGTGATGTGTGGGAAGATTCTACGTCTGAGAGCTGCTGCTTAGATTTCCTTTGACTGTGTTATTACAGAACTAAATAAATCAATGAATAAGTCATGTTAACTGTTGGTGACGTGTTTTAGTTTGATCCTGATTATATAAATATTCTCTAGTCTAGTCAAAGTGCCAAAATGGTACCCAGGAAAGCCCTGTTATTAATCTTTGTTAGAACGTTGTAAAGGCCCAAAGGGTTAACCAATCAGGTCTGAACATGTTACAGTCTCTGCCATGTCTGACCTGGGTGATGATCAAAATTAAGAGAATTTAGTTTCATTCATTTTTTTTATCCTGAATGTCATGGTGCCTGGAATACTGACCTTCCCTGGGCTTCCCTGGGTAAACTTGAGCTGTGTATGAAATATTACAGGAGAAGTGTGTCACTTGACTGGATTTGTCAACATTAAAATACACGTCTTTGAGTTTAATACAAACAAGTAGTTAGAGAACAAATTCTGCTGCAAAGTTCAACATTTCTTGGATTTAGCTTAGGAGATTATCTGTAACACATATTGGTTTGTGGGAAAAAACTAAAATGTGCAAGTTGTGATGAAAAGGCTGCTGCTGCTTCATTATACAGTATTTCTGCAGTCAATGTTCATAAAGACATTTTTCTGTAATGCTAACTTATTCACATTTAGTACGCATCAGACTTCATATTCATACGCCTAGTTGTTTTTCCAATACACTACACAATACTGTATGATCACATCTATTTGAAAATTCTTTAATACTACCTTAATTCTAATGTAATTATCAGATAACTAGTAAAGACGAACAGCTAGGAGGAATTTACAACACTGATGTTAAGTAGACTAAAAATACATCAAACAAATGACACAAATATCTCCTAAATGTGAGCCAACAGAATAAAACAAAATGAAACTCTGATATATGTACATAAATTACAATGTTAATCAAAAATCAAAAAGGATATGTATGTGAACAGACTTACAAACAAATACATAAATCAAAGTCACTTGGTCCTGGGTCTGTGCATGTAATAAAACTGCTTTTCTCTTTCAGGTATAATGTGTTTGTCACGTGTGCTGTAAATACAACATCAGTGCATTTACCTCCTCGGGACAGAGTTCACAGGCCTTGGCCAGCGTCATACGGGCACTGTGTGAGCGCTCTAGGAAATATCCATTGGACGTCTCGTTGCTCTGAACAGGGGGTGACCAGTTGTTGTACGTGTACTGAGGGTTTCCTGTGTAGGGTCTCCTCTCCAGCTCGTCCCCTAACCACTCCACAGCCCATGTCCATTTTCGTTTCAGGTCCCCGTTACTCTGTGAGTATAGTGAAAACACTTTGGTAAGTACAGAGGGAAAATACTGTATGAATAAAAAGGCCAAACTTGGTATATTGCTTTATGGCTGTCATATCCTTATTCATCTGATCATTCACAGAGTAAAAATATGAAAAACAAAATGGCTGTATATTCCCAGAAAAGAAAGACAATTCTCAACATTGATCTATAGGACGTTGGCATTGGCTTGTAGAAATTGTTGCGTTTGCAACAATCAGTGTACAGCCGCAAGCAACTAATTTGACAGGTGTGTCAGTCCATGTGTTACAATGTCTTAAAATTTCAATCTAATTTAAAAAAAGCAAAACAAATTTTTGACAACCCTGTATGGCTCACATGTATGCGACATATCAGGGGACAATACCTGTAGGATCTGATAAGCCACTGAGCAGTTGCTGAACAGTGCCACCATGCACTTGATGCACTGGTAGGCCCTCTTTTGATAGTGGTTTTTGGAGCGCTGGATGGTGTCAAACAGCCCGTCTCTATCGTCAGGAATTCCCTTTAGCACATTGTGGATCCTACACAAACCAAAAAGAGAAAATAATTTAAGACTTACAGCTTGATAAAAAAAAAACTTTTATCAAGCTTTTATCAGATTTGCTCAGGAACATGAGCAGATATTCTGACCTGTGTGTCTGCCACGAGTCCTCAATAAGAAGGATCTGTAGCAGCAGGTCCAGATAAGGCCTTAGCTCATAGGTATAGGAGTATGCCACCTGCAGAAAGCATACTTACAACTAAATATGGACTCTTCAGAGTAACATGTGACTAAAGCAATAACAAAAATAATACCCTGGTGCCTAAACATGAAGTATTTACCTGCCAGAGAAGCTCACTAAGCACAGTGGAGGAGAATTGAGGATTCTCCCAGCAGCTGAAGCGAAGTAGCTTCACTGTCTCCTCTGAGTTGCTGCAGTCTTCAATAATCTTCTTCACATAGCTGGTCCTCACAAACAGGATCTCTGCCACTAGTTGCTGCACAGGCATCACTGGGGCTGTGAGGTTGGGGTCGCCGTAAGGGTTAGGAAGAGGAGGATTACCTGCAGAGAGTAGAAAAGAATACTTTAGGAGACACTAATCTGAGTATGATGATGATGATTGTGTCTCAACTACTGGTCTGTGTAAGCCCTCAGCTCCAAGCTCCCGCGACACAGCGCAGACTCAGAGTGGCAGGTATTGTCAGTCACTACATCCTGAGCAAGGATGAAATCCTCATTGGGCGCTAGCTCTCCTCAAATATGTTCATCTCGTCTTCTAGACTCACCATTGATGGATGACTGCATGCGTGCAGAGACGTCACAGCAGCGGACGAGCTGAGAAACCACAGTGTAGAGCTTTCCCAACTCGGCGTACTGGTACTTAATGGCAGGTCCAGGGCCCTCATCCAGAGCAACCAACATAAATGTGGCAGGGACATTTAGCTTCAGCAACTGCGTCTTCTCTGCCAACCCTATATCATTAAAACATTTAAAGATGACAGAAAGTTGTATATATAAAAAAAAGTATGTATTTCTCTCTTCAAACCACCACACACAAAACAGATGTACGTGACATGCAGGCAATGCCCTCGTGCTCCTTACCAAGGTTGGCATACATGACAAAGAGGTTGAAGTACTGCTGCAGGTGACGGCCGTGTTCAGAAACCTCTCTTCTGAGCAGGTTGAGTACAGCTCTTAATAGACGGTCACTTAGACTGAGGTTGTCACAGCTCTGATGTACAAGGAGAGTAAACAACACATCCAAGTATTTTCATTAATTTTCAGTTTGCTTAATGTAACATTTATCATGTGTATACCAGCCACTTTTTTCTTTAAAAATGGAGGTTTACAATTCCAGTATCCTTTGGCTGTGTTTATTTCTTGTTCTTGTCCTACAATAATGCCAGGCAACAAACTAGAATTGACAAATTTATTCCAACAAGCATCTTTACTCTCCATCTCAAGTGCAAGGAAAATATTTTGAAAGCGTGCTGCGCTAATGCTAGCCATGCTATGCCATTTATCTGGACGTTTGTCAGATGTTGAAGCACCATCCCAATTAAAATAATAAGTCCAGCTGGTGGTTGAAGTTGTTTTTCTATCAATAATGACATACATAGTTTTTAAAGATCTCTAGTTTCACATATCTGTATGAAACAGGCTAAACATCTCAATAACTACGTAATGGACCCTTCTCGACCAAACCATGAAGCTTTATAAGGAGCAGTAATATGAACATGGGGAGTCAGACACCAACCTGAGTTGAGGGTCCAGGCGAGGTGGTGGGGGAAGGGCAGGGCCCGTCTTGCAGTGAGAAGTGAGCGATGAAGACAATGAGCTTGGCGAACGCCCCACGGACCTCAGCACTCGGGCACTCTAGCAAGTACTCCGAGAAACGGTTGGGGTAAGCAAATAGGACGTTGTGTGCAAACCAAAAGCGTACATTCTTGCTGTGTCTCAGCAGGATACAGAGGGCATCGTACCTACAGGGAAGGACAGATTATGTGATGTAAAATGAAAAAAAAAAAACAAGAACAGAAAGAGAAGCAAAGGATCCAGGAGAGGAAGAGAAATCTTACCAGTCACTGGCAGGACCCCGTACTACTTTCTTGGTGTGGAAACCTGTGCTGAAGAGGAACCTAGCAGCCAGCTGAGCACTTATCATAGCAATCTCCTCTGCCTCAGGCAGAAGATGTTCTTGTCCTTTTGAAAAAGAGAAATATTAAAGTAGACATTGTCTAAGGAAAGTCTTTACAATGACTGCACTTCATTGCCTATAATCAACATTACTATGGTTTAAAACTAAACTCAAGTTTGATAATCTACAACTAGTTCAAATTTCCACACGAAAGAAGGAAAAGGATGAGGTAAGCTAAGATGGGCAATCTTTTTTTTTCAGAAAAAAAAAATACTTCATGTGAAAACATGCAACAAAATATGCACTAAAAACATCTATTCAACTCCATTAAATTATAAAAAAAACAAAACAACTAAGACAAACAAAACATAACAGCTCATAATGACACAGCAGGATGTGTCAAAGTAAAGACAAGAGACAGCACAGACATACACCCAGGGCATCGTACTGAATCAGCATGTTAGGTCAGTCAAGGTAATAGAAAACGCATGAAGTTTAAATGTTTGGCAGCCATAAGAACTCATTAGTGCTTTTTCTTTTTAACACTACAGTAAATCTCTTCAACTGATGCTGATGTTCCCATAAGTTAAAACTGTTAAAAGTTAAAACTGCTTTACCTGTAAGACTTGAAACAGTTGCAATTTTTTAGGGAGCTTAACTCCACTTTTGTTCCATATCTGGGTTATCCTATAGGCAATTTATTCTATTATTTTTGCTACTTTATTTTATAGATAAAGAACATGTTATAAAGATGTGATTCAAACTGTGTGTGTTCACATTTCATTGTATCATAGTCGGACTAAACCATTTGTTGTGAACTATTTCAGACACTATGTTTTAAGGTTCACCTTGGGGCATTTCTAAAACAATCAGGAGTGTATCAAGTACCTGTTCATTTAAAACCCCAGCCCACACCAAAATGATGCCTACCTGGAGGGGGGTTTAAATAGACACTGTTACAGGTCAGAAGTTTCTTAATGAACTGGAAATATTCCAGGCTGTATTGCATTCTGTTGTGCATGAACTGGACGTTCTGCTTTCGGACGCTGCACTCGATGACGCTGGGCATCTTGACCTGATTTGGTTTGTTAGAGATGGTCAGCTCAGAGATGTATTTGACAAGCTCGCTGTCCTTGTCCAGTGAGTCCATTCGCTCATAGAAAAGGATGTAGGCATTCCACCAACGCTTTTGCCTCCTGTACGACATCCTCTTCATCATGTGGTCAAACACCTCGCCCATGTACTCCCCTCCAAAGCACTGATTCTTCATTTCCTCTTCATCATCCATTTTGCATTCAGTCACGTCGCCGTCATCAAATTTATACCAGCGGTTCTTTTCTCCGTCACCCCCGTTTCTCTGGATGATGTAGGAGTAGTAGTGTCCGCCGCTGGCCTGGCCTGAGTGGACCAGCACTCCTACCAGACGGTACTTAGAGCTGCCTGGAGGTGTGGGTTCAGAGGGCTCGTTCTGCTGGATCACCTGGTTCTCCGGATTGACGTCGTCACCCTCCAACTTGGCCACACCAGCTACAGTGTATGGCTCCATGTCCAGCTCCCTGGGGAATTCAAAGTAGTCATTGAACTTGATGGCACACTCCCGCTCCCAGTCGTAGTCGAAGCGTTTCAGCTGGATGGCCAAGACTGGTGGCAACTTCTTGATCAGAAGCCGCTTCACTGTGTCCACCTGGCAAAATCAAAAAAATATTTGATTACCACTGAATTTACCAAAAATGTCTTCTTAGGGCTACCACACATATACGTCATACTTACTTTCTTATTACATTTCTCACAGTGATAGGCGTTTGCTCCCTCCAGCAGATCTCCTTTAACATATTGCTCCATGGAGTCCAGCAGGTTCTGGTGGTTTCTGATGTCTACATTCAATGTAGTGAATGACTCCTCACATTCATACCTGCAACAGAAATGTTATTTAAATAAAAACAAAATTGACATTTTTTAAAAGAATCAAATTAATTCACTCTATATCCACTCACCTGTGGGGACATCCTTGACAGATTTTTTGGTCGGCAAAAGATCCTCCAAGGACTTTACTGAGCATTGCAGGGTGGCCAAGAGCTTTCAGGGCTTCATCCAGACTATCCACCAAAGAGTTGAAGAATTCCAGAGCATCATGCTGCTCCCGCAGGTTCACAGGTTCACCCCACAACCTGCAAGGGTCCGAAACATGAATTTAAATCTTTCTTTTGATTAAAAGAAAAACAGAAAATCACATGACAGCATGATGTGGAACATACCGGAACTGCTTCCAGAATCCTCTGGGAACATAGTACTGCAGTCTGGATGACGCTAAATGGCCAAAGATGACCTGCAGGTGGCGTAGAACCCCAATATTGTACTCTTTCCTGTCCTCTGACTTGCTGGAAGGCTTGTCATCGAACTGATGGTGATAGCTGAACACCTCATCACGAGGATCTACGTTACTCTGAGAAAATGTGATGATGAAAAAATGAAATAACATCTCACAATATGGACAGGTTTTAATAATTTTTTTACTCATGTCATTAAATTGTCATCTTTAAAGTTATCCTTTGCCCTCTACACGGCTTACGAGTCTGGAGGTTGCAACTTTGCCAGTCACTAAACTGAGAAATGGTGAACAAACTCTATTGAGTAAAATAATTATTCCAGCAAAGTAGATACCAATACAGACAAACAGAATGATACCTCATTCTCCTGCTTCTCATCCCCTGACATGTCATCATCCACATCAGTGCCTGTGCCCTCAATGGCCAGAATGCCATTACGAATGGGAGGGATCATGTACAACTGCTGGATGACAGAGTTCATATAACAGGTAGCACCGGCATTCTTCAGGCCAACAAAGCCCTTGTTGGGCCGCGGTCCCACTGGAGGCAAATACTCCCACTCTGTCAACGTTTCACAACCTAGACAGGCCAAAGAATAGAACATTTACACTAACAAATGATTCGCAGATTTGACAATGCAATTAAAATGTTAAACAGGCCAAACTGCTATCTCCATACCCAAGTAGTACATGTCAGTTAACGTGTCCACTATTTGTTTGAGATTGCGAACACAACCCACTGCCAGCGCCACCAGGAGCTCAAAGCCAGCGTTGATGGAAGCAGGAGTACTGCACACTGGGATGGCCTGCTCTGTGGGAAACTCCCCACTCTTCATGTACTGCAAGTAAACATTGGATGCTGGGAAAATGAAATCGTCAATCAGCTCCTAAAAGAAAATAAGAGAAAAAATACTTTGTTATTTCAAAGACGAAACTTTTTTTTTTTTTTTTTTGTATATGGTATAACTCATGTACCTTAATGAGATTTGCGCCTCCCTTCTCACAGCCAATGTAATATTTCTTCTCTGGTGTCTGAAAGGCCAGAAGTTCTTTGGTGACACCAAGGTGTCCCTCCAGAATGGTCTCCTCAACGCCAGTCTCACCCGTCCTCTTTACCTCATCCTAGGAGATATACATCTGTACTATTAAGCACACACAGGAAATGACAGAGAAAAAAAAACCCCAAAGTCATTCTTAATTAGAACTTTTACCCTTATCCGTTTTAGCCAGTCAATCTCATTGTTAAGCAGCACTTCAGCATTTGGCAGGTTGATGTTGCTGTTGTAGGCGTAGTTCAGCAGATGCCTGAGTAAAGTGAAGTAATCCCCTGCATATTTGGCTCGTTCCTTGGCTGTACTCTGGAAAAAGGCAACATAGAACAGACACTTGTCAATAGGATGGTTTTGGTTTTGGCAGAGCGTTGCCTTTATTTTCTTACAACATTCTGTGCATAGTTTTCCAGGTCAGATATTTTGCTTTTTTCATATTACAACAATGCCCTCCTTTTTTCTCCAGCTTTCTATATCAGTGTATAGGAAGCACTGCACTCACCCCTAGCACAGTAAAGAGGAGGGTGATGAAAAAGAGCAGAGGTCGATGACCCATGCAACACCTAGTTGCCATCAAGAAGAACTGCTCCTGTGCCATCTGACGGACAGATCTGTCAAAGCACAATTTAAAGTCAACATAATTTACCTAAAATGGCATTTAAAATAAACATTATGATGTTGTCTTCACCATGTCAGTTACATTATCAATGGTTATAAAATCTGTTTTAAAATTAAATACATCTACATACTTGCTATGGCAGTGTAGCAGCAGGTCTATGATGAAGGTCTGCCAGGCTTTCTCTTTACTCAGTGTGTCCAAAGCCGTGGGCATAAGAGCAAAACATAACGTCATAACTTCCAGGGCTTCGCAACAAACTTGCTCATCTTCCCCATCTGGCTCCTTTGCCGCATTTGTCTAATGAGAAAGGAAAACATCCAACTTATGAATAAAATACTGTGCTTTAAGTAAACAAAGATGAACAATTGAGTTTTACTATCTTTCTTCTAAGGTTTACACACTTCTAATGTATTTGTCCAACTTATTTAATTGGCAAACCTCTTCTAAATAAACCCCAGAAGTAAAACAAACACGTTACCTTTTCATAGATCTTGCTGATTTCTTCATTGGAGCTGAATACCAGTTGCACGGTACCACAACCAGAAGCCCATACTATTTTCTGTACGGCTCGAATCACGCATATATCAGGAAGGTACTTTGATGCCTGAAAGAAATTCTTAAAAAAAAAAAAAAAAAGTGGCTTTAGGCAAAATATTTAATCCAAACTTAGTAACAAAGATCGAATTGACAGGTTGTCATTTCAATTTTTCTGTGCCACTGGTTGAGTTTATTTACATTTTTTGTTACCTCATCAGAGATCTGCTGAGCCAGGCGAATAGCTACATTACGCAACATGCACTCAGAGGCGGGGTTGGGGATGTTTTGCAGGGCACTCTGGAGGACCAAAGCCTGATCATGAGTGGCCTGGTTAATCTGTGGACATGAGAGTGTACATATAGGTAATGACATGCCAGCATTCCGGCACCCAAATGTGAGGGGACTTGTTATTCAAGTATGTCCATGAACAACTGCTGTGTGTAGACAAACCGGAGAGACAGGAATGTTTCCCTCAGCGTTGGGTTGACAGGCCTCTGCCACAGCCTTAACATGTCCGAAGCCCACAGAAGTCAGGAGGAGCTTGGCGATTTTCAGCGCGTTGAGATAAGCTCCACGCCTCGTCTCCATATCTGCTGTCGGAAGAAAGTTGTTCCTGGTGAGCATGCTCAAAACTAGAGGCAGCCCACCACTCTTAAGGAAGTTGTACTGGAAATCACTGGCATCTTCGCCCAGAGTGGCACTGGCTGGCATCAGCAAAGCATATACAACCTGGAGAACCAACAAAAATCATGTAAAACATCTTAAACATTTTAATGGAAAATGGTGGTTTGCTTCTGACATTACGATCAAAAAGACAATGTTAAAGATAAGCAATCTCTCACCTCAATGAGGTAGAGCACTTGTGAAGGTGATGGGCCGAAGAAGCGAGAGTCCAGCGAAGGACTAAGGCTGTTCTCTCCAAGTTTAGCATGGTCCAGACACACAGCCCTCAGATTCTCTACTGTAGTGTTATCTGAAAACAAAGACAAATTAGTTGTTACTTTTGCCAGTGTGTGTGCAAGAAATAATTTACATTTCTCTGAAGTTAGAAAGGTAAACAAAAAGATGCGGCTGATCATATCTACCTGGAGGCATGAGCTTCATAAGAACTCGAGCTCCGTCTCTTAGTAGAGGCATGTTGAGGTTGCAGCCAAGGTCAGCCACCTGCCACAGGAAGGAGATGTAGCGCAGGTGCAGTGACATGATCTGTAAAAAAAAATGCAAAAGAGTCAGAAGTCCTGAGGCCGTTCCTTTCAGTGATAGATGTCACTTTTAAAATCATTTTTAATTTCTACACCCTTGGCCATCTATTAACCTGTCTAACAGAAATAAATAGTTGGGCAATAGACTCACCACACCAGGAAGACAGCTCTCCACCTCAGGGTTAGGCCCATCGCTATAGTGGTTTCCGTGGTTACCAGGGGAGCCAGTGGATGAGTCAGAGGAGCTGTCAGGGCTTGAGGGCATGTTGGCACTCACTTGTGTGAGCTTGGCTGTAATCAGCTGTTAAAAAAGATTTAAGTTAGAGTTAATGGGAAAAGAACTAGACACTGTGTACATGACCTTATTGGTACTTTATGCAAGCGTCAAATGATTGGTTTTGATGAGGACAGACAGGTTGGTGAACAACAAAGAGAATTACATATTTGTAAAAAACAGAAAAATCTCACCGTCTTGTCCTTCAAATTAAGCTGCCCAATCAGCTTTCTGTCATCAGCAGGATCAACAACCTCTCCACCAATGAAGAGCTCTATCTTAGTATGTGCAGCATTCGCTTTGATCCTGTTTAGAATACCCCGCCGAACTGAGCCAATTGTGTCATTGGTATGTGACCAGATATCCAGGTCATCCACCTGACGACCCTGGTTGGGGAACCGGACGATCAATGTGATGTGTTTACCACGGAAAGCCCTGCAGCAGAAATAAAGACAGTGGATGGAAAAATGTTAGCCCAAAGATTTTGTTCATATTCAATGGATGCTTAAAATCAAGAATTACTGATGCCCATGTTTCATGGTGTTTATCTCATCACCTGGACATTGGCAGTATAGTCCTCTCTTCATGGTAGTCGCTGTCACACTCATTAATATACTCCTTGAGCACTGTGAGAACTCGCACCATGCGGATGGCCTCCTGCCGGGCGCAGTTGATGCTGTCCTTGTCTCCGTCCAACACGCACAGTGTGTCATAGGATGCCTTCAGACGGTCAAAACATGACTGGATGAAATCTTCATGAATTTCAACCTAAAAAGGTAAAAAGACAAAAACACATTATTAGACTGTGTTATTGCAGCAAAGAGACGACTTGAAATTATTGAATGGAAGACCTGACCTGATTGACTTGCAGTTTTGGTCCGAGGTTGGTATAGATCTCTTTCAGCAGGTCTATTGCACGGTTGGCAATGTCATCATTTCCTTGAATTACCACCTATTTAAAGGCAAATATGTGTTATAATGAGACAGCAACAGATCAGAACTTTTTGGTGTTAGAGATATCAAATTTCACTCAAGATTTTAAAAATGTAATATTTATAGGTGTAATCATTGTAGAAGTATGAGAACATTCTATGACAAATCTTAAATAATTTGAGACACTATCTGAATGCTGAATATTATCTGTTTTTTACAGAACAGATAATAAGACAATGACCATACAACTAAAAACAAATGCAGGGCCAAAAAGTTCCAGGACCAGTAAAAATAATATATTTTTTTAAGAAAATAAAGCTCTTTCTCCTTCCACTCTCCATGTAAATCTGTGCAGGTTTTTGAAAAGCAATGTTTTAGGGGATTTTTTTTTGCACTAGGTCACAACCCCTTTTTTTACAGTCCTTTTACATTTGTGAAAAAAAAATGTATTTTTTAAATTGTTGATTTTTGAAGGATGAAAACCTAGATCAAATACAAAGTCCAATGCTTGACAAACATCATACAATTATGTTTTTGTTTTTAAAATTGTTTAAAATCTTAGCAGCTTTTAATTGTCTTAGTTTTAAATTACCTTGTCTAACTTCTCCAGAATCCACATTAAATTCACCAAACCTTCAGAAATAACCAACTGACCGTCAGTTAAACAGATTTTACTGACCTTGAGGTTGTAGGAGACTCACATCACTTTTATAAATGGGCTCTACATTTGTCTCAATCCACAAACAAGAAAAAACATTTGTTTCTGTGCTCCAGCTGCAAAAAAAATCTTCTCACCCTCCAGAGGTAGTCCAAGCCAATTAGTTCCAGGTCATCCATCATGTAGGCCCGGCGCTTTGCAACCAGCTTGCCCTCCCTGCAGTTGACTGCCTTGAAAAACCTCTCAAAGCACTTCATTCCATTCTCTGTCAGCAGAGATGGGTCCAACTGCAACACATTGTTCTCAAAGAAGTCCTTATTGATGTCCGGATCCAGGTCTGGCTCGTCCCCCATGAGTTTTGAGTACCTAATGAGGTGATGGGAAAGCAGTGCAGCATTCGGTAAATAACATGCATGCTACACAAAGTAAGCTAATTAATACTGGACCAAGGCAAGATAATTAAATTAACTTTACCATTTGAAACATGCCTCACGGTCACAGAGAAACACAGCATTCTCGGCCAGGCACTTCCAGATCTGCTTGGCCTGAGGGGCACAGAGCCACAACTGACCATCTTTTAGAAGAAACCTAAAAAAAAAAAAAAAAGAACAATCATGGTATAGAGTTTAGAGGAACATATCAATAACGAGCAAGAAGTAAGCCACAAACTTGTATCAAGCACAAATATAGGAGACAAATATAAAAAAATTCCTTGACTCTTTTATGGAACCATTTGCAAGTGTAAGGTTGTTTTAAATTAAATTTTACCTCAGGAAGTTGAGCCGTTCCTGTACTTCCTGAACATGGCTGTACCGGCTTCCTGGTCTGACTGTCTGGGGGTCAAACTCTGCTTGTTCCTCTGAAAAACCACAAATATAAAAAGTTACTATGGAAACATATGGTTTAATTTGAATACATTTGAGAATACACATTTACAGAAGAATTTTACAGATACAGATACATTTCTATCTGCATTTACCTACGAGGCCCATCAACACTTGTGGAAAAAGATGAGGCTCTCATTATTACCTGACAACACAATGACAATGTCCTGTAGTCTTCCTCTAGCGTTATTCATGTCATTAGTACTTAGTGTTGCAAACTTTGAACAACTTGGAACTTTGCTCAATATTTTACTGTAGGTGGGGATGAAGTGAGAAGACACTGGAGACATTTTGACCACAAGTTCACTAGAGGAATTGTTTTTTTAAAGTACAACTTGCTACCAGAAAGTACTGTTGTCAGCAGTCAAACTAAATCAGAACAAAACAGTCAAATTCTGATACAAATATTCTGTCAGCTTGGCTTCACATACATTAGAATTTCTCCATATTGGTGTTTTACTGGTGCTGTAAAATGTCTAACTTAGCACACAGGTTAAAATAGATAGCAAAAACTGCACAAGTACCTTTGGAGAACTGCCTCATGGTCTCCATGTAGGCGGAGAGGTTCTCAGCCACCAGTGTCACCAGAGCATGGTTATGCTGCAGCTGGTTGATCAGGTCATGTCGATAAAAGACGTGAGGGCTTCTCTGGGTTTGACTGAAAACAAACAGCAGGAGCAATTGTTGCAATGCAAACAGAGAACTAAAAAAAAAGTGAAAGCGAATTTGACATTATATTTACTCAACCTGTGATTGAGGAAACATAGCATGGCTGATTTATCATTTGTTGCCGTCAGAGAGACACGAACAAAGCAGCTTTTCAGTGTTTTTTCTGTGTACCGTTTCAGGCACATCATAGAACAACCAGCACAAGAAGCTAAATTGAAGAAAGGACATTTCCCGCCTTGTTTCCACACAATAGCTGTTCTCAACAACTTTAAACTGCATTACGCACTCGTTTAATATTAATATTGAAAAAAAAAACCAAACATCTGGGTGGCTGACGGGCAGGAGGAGCACATTGTCACTGTGATTTGCTGCACAGAACGACCAGTATGATGGAATTGTTCAGTCAGGGCAGAAGGTTTGAGGCCCCGTCACTGGGAGGCTAAAAAACAAATTTAAACCCATACTCGAATTTTATTATAATAAAAAATAAATAAAAAAAACACAATGATAAATGTCCCAAGATATCAATAAAGTAATAAAGGAGCTTGTACTTAACTTGGAATATTTGAGACAAAAACAGTATAAAAAGGGGAGCATGATGTTCATGTGTACATCCACGTAAAACATTTGTGCAATACAGTAAACTGGTGTGTAAATAAGTGGGTCAAAGGCATGAAATACCCATGATATTGACTTTTAGGAATTTAGGCTGAAAGGAGCGGACATTGAAATTAGGGACTTCATCTCAAAGGACAGTTCAGTTAATTGCATAGCCAACTTAATTGTCATTTTGTTTTATATAGCTTATTTCTATTTTCAAGTAGTTTTTAATTTATAGTGTCATGGCTGGTCTCCTGCCTTATTAGCTCCATAGATGGAGGACTTACAGCAGGCCCTTGATTGAAGAACTAGTCATTAGAGATGAAACCCAAAAAGAATTGCTTAAGCACATTCAGTGTCAGGATTTTTACCCTTTAAAAACAGTGTGATATACATTATAGATATGGCAAAGGAGAAGGTTGAGACTTGACGCAGCACAGAAGTAGACAGAACCCTGGAAATTAGCTCTCAACTTACCCCATTAAGTTTGCATGTATGTAAATTGGCATTTTCTTTCTGAAAAACAGGCATGTAAACTAGATGTTTTCTACGGTGAATAGAAAGTGCTGCTCATAACATGCAAAGACTAAAGTTAACATTGTAGTTAAGGCCCTGCTACCTGACCATTGAAATTTTAGGTAGTGCATATAACCAAAACCAACTGTCAACTTTTTTTTTAAATATTCAGGCAAAATTTAAAACATATTGATGTTATATTTGTCTGTTATAGTCAGAAACAGAAGTTGTACTTTTTTGCTGTGCATTTACTTTGTTATATTAGGCAGACATCAAGGGGTTTCACTAAGACAATAGAATACCTATGTACACGATTCAATCAGTACAATTAGTCATGTTTCAATAATACATTTTTATCCAACATAAACACAAACTCTTAGCTAAAACGTTAAATCTTTACTTTCTCGTCGATGTCTTACCTTAGATTTTGGGGAGCTTCTCCAAAGAGACTACAAATTTCTCTGATTTGCTTTAGAGCTGGAATCACCCATTTGTCATTGGTTCGAAGCTCCTCTATGAAACGATCAATCCACTGGATTTTCTGTGTGTCTCTGTCCTGTGAATAAAATATAAAAAATCAACTATAGCTGTCAAAGGCATTGGTCGATTCATTCTCAAGTTTCTGTTTATAAATCTAATCCCACTCCC
This sequence comes from Cynoglossus semilaevis, assembly GCF_000523025.1. Classification (NCBI taxonomy): domain Eukaryota; kingdom Metazoa; phylum Chordata; class Actinopteri; order Pleuronectiformes; family Cynoglossidae; genus Cynoglossus; species Cynoglossus semilaevis. The sequence continues at coordinate 5,633,846 of NC_024322.1, read as the reverse complement.
ACATTTACCTGAGAGCAACTATAATCCAGTATCTTAATGTGGGCACTAAGAGCCTGGTCCATAATATCTACAGGCACATCATCACTGTGTGCCAGGTTCCACAACAGGTTGAGGACCTTGTGAGCCATCACGCCATCCTTATCATCCTCAGCCAACCGCCGGATTAGCTCCAACAGTTTTTCACGCTGTTTCTTGCTGGCATTGGTCCAGCTCGCCTGCAAAGATTAGAGAACAAAATTTCACAGATGTTACAAAGCAACTGCAGTGTTGTCAAAGGAAAACTTTTACAAAATATTTCTATTATCAGTGTGTTACCTTGAAGCAGTCAAAAAGGTGATCGAGTTGCTCAGGAGAGAAGTCCCACGCCAACTTCGCAAGGAGATCATGGACATTTTTCACAATAGCTTCATGTTTACCAGCCTGCAGGTAAACATAACAAAACCACTTTTTAGGTAACTAAATATTAATGGGGTACATCTTATCTTATGTGTACATTTCTATTAAAGTTTCATATACTTTTGGTCAAGTTTAAGCATTGCATTATATGATACAACTCAATGCACACTCAAAATAGTAATTTTAGCCCACAGTCTCCTCAAACTCCTGTTATCATACTCAGCAGAATCATTAGCATATAACCTATAAAGAGCTAACTGGAGCTAAATGCAGTGTCTCCTCTTTGTAATAAAACACAATTATTAAGTTACTTAAAACAAGCTGAGCTGAAGTAGCTGAGGACACAGGAGAGGCAGCAAGCATCGGGCTAAAAACAGTAGCAGGGTGGATATTTAACAGGTTGGATAGTTCAGCGGGAGTTTGAAAAGTGCAAAAGGTTCCCAGTAAACAAAATCAGTAAAATGTCAATAAGTGACAAAACCAGAAAGTTGTAGCCTTAATTTCTGAACTTGGTACATCTGATTACCACAAACGGATATAACATACCACAATTGTTTTTTAGGCGACAGGTCCCCAATCAAAAAGGCAACAGTTTATGAATTTACTAAAATCCTTCAAAAAATAAATTTGTTAGAAATCCCGTAATTGTCTTGTTAACGGCAGAGTACCTGTGCAGCCCAGATGTTATCCAGATCCTGCATTGTAAGAGCTTTTTCTTTAATGACGAAGCGAAGGATCTTCTCCAGTTTCTCGACATACTGCGGCTGGTGCAAACTGTCTCTGAGCACAATGGACAGGATGTGGTTCTGCTGGATCCACTCCTGAAGTAGTTCAATGCAACAAGGAAATGTTGAGAGATGGGAGAAAAAAAAAACAAAAACATTCTTTCCTTTCAATCACAAAAAGGTACATGGCTGTGGTGAGTTTACCGCCATGCGCTCTGCAGTCAGCCATTCCTCCTCTTCAGGGTTATGCCGGTGAGTGTAATAGGACACACTGGATATCACCTTGTTTACTTCATTTAGTGCATTCATTTTCCCATTAAAAGAAGAAATTTGTAATAACCTGGTGATAAAGAATAGTTAACAATAAATACACGTATATAATACCAATATAAATATATATATATATATATAAAGATTATTTCTACTCACCTAAGAATCATTTTTAACCTAAAAATCTCTAAATTCTTCACTGTTTCCTCCTGCCCTGGAACACGTGAAGCCAGATTCTTCAGAGACTTGATTATCATGGACAGTGCGTCGTTTTTGGCTTCATTCTTGGCCTCTTTCTTGAGCTCCTCGTCTGTTAGATTCTCTAGAAACTGGGGAACCATCTCAATGACTGGAAGAAAGTACTTCTTTACCGTGTGCAATGTGAGGAACTCGTAACACTGGCCAAAAGGCCTGTAAAGAAAAAGAAAACAGAAAAATCAGCCAATGTGTACTTGAAATATGACCACTGCACAGAGTACTGACAAGGAATTCAAAATCTTTGGGAAAGCCTGGTGAAGATGGGTTAAAAAGAAGACACCACAAATCTCACTTGATAAGTGCAGCGATGATCTGGACATTCAGTGCTTCGCCACTCATGAAGCGATCGTGCAAAATTTGAAACCCGTTTAACGTGCCAAATTTATTTATTAAGTCCACCAGCCAGCCCTGGGAAGAGGGAAGAACAAGAGGTACAAATGAGAATGGGTTTTACAAAATCAGATTAAAGGCTAGAACACAGAGGGGAAAAAAAACCTTCTAGGTCACAAAGTAACTGAGAAAAAGAAGGTGACAACAACAATGCGAGCATCTGTCTTAATTGCTGCACAGTGGAACCCTCAGTTGTCCTGGCCCTCCTGCCAACAGAGGCAGACAGGCGAGTGGAGCACTGTTCAAACTGACACAGTGCCTACACTATAGCCATCAATCTTTCACAAGAAAATTCTTACTCCCTGGTATTTCCAACTTCAACTTTCTGAAACAAGCATCAAGTGTCTTATGAGCAGTGAGTTCCATGTTTTATTACCAGCATACTTCTAAAAAGTTGTTTAAAGTCAAAACGACCCTGGGAAAAAACAACAACTATGAGCTATTCAGTGGAGTTTGACTACATAAATGTAAGACATTATGAATGATCTCCAGAGGAAGAAAACACTGCTTTGTAGGCCTTGTCCTGACGATGTGATCAAAGAAGAATAGCAGTTCTTGTTTGCTTTTTATAAATGTTAAAAACCCCACCCCACAAAAGCCATTAAAAAGGAAATTGTGTGAGAAGATGAGATGGTAATTTTTCAACAGATCTTTTACCTTAGGGGAACGTGGGTCTGGTGGTCGGGCAAAGAGCTCGTCGTCAGCCAGCTGGGCTCCGGCAGGGACTGTCTCCGAGGGTCGTGTGCCGTTGTAGATGTGGAACTTGCAGTGAGGGTTTGTGGCCATGGCAAGAAGCTCTAGTAGAGGGAACCAGTCCTGAGAGAGCTTGGCCACACACAACTCAACCAACCGGTGTGTGTTATTGATGATACACCTCTGTAGGGCAGAAGTGTGTAGAGAAAAGAGTAAGAAAACAGTATAAAAGAAAGAAATTTGGCAAGATGGTATATCATTTTAATTTCTTATACTTATCACAAATTATAACATGTCCTCTAACTTTTATTCATGTCTCTGCAACTTTTTGAAGTTTGTATTCAGAGTGCTACCTCATATCATCTTCAGTTGTTTTGGTAGTTTTTGACATTTAGCAGTTTTGTTCTACTTTATGCATAATTCTTAACTAACCTTTATCTTGTTCGACTGTTTTTTGTCTTTCAATTGTCTTTTAACCTTTGCTAGCAAAACACAAGCTGACAAAACAGTAGTACAACTATCATGGTAACCTATGTTAACTGGTAACACTAGATACAAGTCAAGTCAGATCAAGTTACTCATCTGGTAAGTGGACAGTGTCAACAGATGCTGGTGGGTCATGTCACAGTAGATCATTTCACAGAACACATTAGATTTCAGATCTAATTAATAATTTAAAATATATATCAATTCAAATAGTGGTAAACAAACACCATTACAATCAGTATTAGCTGTAGCTGCTCTTATTGCATACTTTAACCGGTTTCCAGGACTGAATTTACCAGATGACTAATAAAGAAGACTGACTCAGATTTCCAGTAGAGCAAAATAAAACACAAAAGAATATTGCGCATGGGAAAGACATGTGTAAAGATCTGATTCATTTTTTCTAATTTGAAGCAACGGCAGCAGAAAGAAGAATACATCTTCTGTTCTCTTTTCCTAATGGTTTATTAGAAAACTATCCACAGATCAATTAGTCGCTACTGGTTGCTTCTAACAAACTGATGACAGATCACAAAACAAGAAAGAAGAAAACTCAATTATTAAGCAAGATTTAAGTGGGAATGTATGTGTTGGCTAGATAAGCAGAGTCAAATCAAAAACAAGCCAGGAATGGTCAGAGTAGACACAGGACTCTTGTTGGAACAGAAAAAGGGAACAAATTCCACATGGCTCTCTATGTCCAAAATTGAGCTTTTTCCGCTGTTATCCTTGTTTTTCATATTTATCTTTTATGGCACAAAATGCTTGGTCTTTTTTCTATTCGGAAAAAAACCCAAGACTTACATGAATCTCAAATTTCCAACCACTAACTGCCTCATCTGTCAGGATCTTTGTGAAGGAGATGGTCAGCCCGTCCCGGAAGAACCTCTGACATGCCTCGCATTTCACATCCAGTCCTGCAGAAAATAAACCAAACATTTAACTGCACTTTATACCATTTGACCAAATGCTGCACTGTAAAATAACAGACACACGTATGGGCATATCCATATAGCACCATTCAAAGATAGCCATGTACCGAGATGAAGGAGACTGCTAAGAGATTTAGTTCATTTTATGCAAAGATGGTAAGAGCGCAATATATTTTGCAAATTACTTATTTTCTGACTTTAATTACAGATTTAAAAAGATAATGCATGATAAGAGCAAAGCCTTGGTGATATGTAAGCAATCGTTTTGCTCATCCTAGAGTTCTATTTGGAGCAATATAGATAGATAGACCCATGTGATTATATCTGACTGAGAATATCGCACCAGTTAATCACAAGACAGCAACAAAAGACATGGCAGCATATTAAGGTCTGTAGACCTTAGCTGCTATCCTCCAAACCAAAATTAGACCAAGGATGGAAGAAGAAAGGTGATTTAAGTGTCTCTGATGGTGCCATGGTTGTTGGTGCCAAAATGGACAGTCTGACCATTTCAAAAACTGCTGATCTCATCAGTTTTCCACAGATAACCATCTCTCTCTTTTATGGAGCACTTACAGAGAATGGACCTTAAAAGAGAAAATATACAGTGAGTGGCAGTTCCCTGGGTGAATAATGCCTGTTGATGCCACCACTAGGTCAAAAAAGAAAGTCCAGGCTAGTGGTAGTTGAATGAGATCAGTGTTCCCATACAGATTTTTAAACGCATTTTTTCTATTAACTAGGATTTACAGGTGTATACTGTACTACAGCAACAAGTGCTGGCAGCATTACTTTCAAAATGTATTCCCCTTTGTTTGGGAATCTAGATCAAGCAAAATGAATGATAACAGGCGCTCCTGCCAAAATTGCAACTATATGGAGGTGAATTTGGATTGTAATCTCACTTGTAAACTTTACTCTGTTGAAGTTGGCTTTGAAAACGTGTAACGTTGCTGTTAAGTCAGGCCCATTTAGGATGACAATGCAAGACATGACCGTCAATAATCCTTTTTAAAAACATTTTTGTTTGCCGTAGACTGGCAAACCATTCCATTGTTTTCCGTTGATAAGGAAAATGCTGGGCATCGTGACAGTTCCTTTACCAAACTTCGCAGAGTCAAATTTAAATTCTAAAACAAAATGTTAAACAGACGTGTACCTTTTTTACTCAGATCTATAGCAGCTTCCAAGAGGACTTCTAACTCTCCTTTTGGCAAAACTGGAACAACCCAACGGGGCCTGCAAGAAAAAAAAAGTTATTAATTTATTCACTTTGCTTTAACAAAGCAAAGTAAACAAGCATAGGAGAAAAAAATGCATTTACAATTTACCATTGAAAAACCAAATTATTACAATTGAAGGAAAAAATGCATGCTACTGCTGAATACTGAAAATGTCATTATACCTAATACAACTGCCAAAACATCACAGGTAAAAAGCTTACTCAGAATGACCTAGGAATACAAAACACAAATTGGTTTATGCTTTTACATGGATGAAGCCATCCATCATCCCGGAGTAACGACGTACTGCTCCAAAATGCAGAAAAATGTCATCTGAGGCTATTGTAGGAAGATCTGAATGCAACATAGCAGTTCTTCATGAACATAGCCTTTTACCTTGAGTATAGCTGTCTAGGTATTTACAAGGATGAATCAAATATTCTAAAACAAAGTCAACAAAATAATCATAAAATTTACAAAGCGATTTCGCTACACATCCTTTATTTATGTCTATCTAAAACACTGGGAATTTTGTTTGATCCAGGTCACAACCTGCCTGTTTACCTCATCTAAAACTGAAAATGAGTGCCTTCACAAATGTTTTTCAAGTTTTAGTAATAGAAAGAAATAGCACTTGGAACTAAATCAAAACCTGTTGCAAAGCTTGAATAATAAGAAAAAGAAGTTTCTATCAAATTGTGGCTCAAAGCTCATTGTTTGTTCTGATTTAAAAGTGATTTATTTATCAAGATTGGACATGCGGCTTCATCACAGGAATAGCGTGGCAACGCCAAAATACCTGTTGATCATGTCGTCCAGTTTGGCTAGGTCAGTGTGAGGAAAAGCAGGCTCCTCCTCTTCCAGCTGAGGGGTCCCGTCCCCCTGACCTGGCTCATCTGGTGGGCTTACTGGAGAGTTTTCGTTAGATGAGTTAGGGGATGATGTCTGTAAAAAAATCAAGGGAGGGGGGTTAGAAAAATTAACTGGATCATGACTTATCTGGCTTAATTCAACAGTAAATACAACAGTCATCACCAAATATGTTAATATTTACTGCTGAAGCTGAAAGGGCTACAAAATATAAAGTAATAGAAGAAAAAGAATCTCATATTGGTTTATAAATAAATAAGACAGTTCATCAGAAAATTAGGTACATCTATTGGCAGAACTTTACGTGATATCAGCATATGTCACGATTATTTATGTTGTGAAGCTGATGAAAAGTAAATTACATTTGCCTGCAATACATTTTTGAATTGCTCACGATCCAGACATTCACAGAGAGAGAGGGTAGGTTTATGGCAGTTATATATACTTGTTTATAGAGTCACATGCGTTAATGAATAAAATGGTCTTTAACTAGATAGGGAGGTGGGGTTTATATGGTTTCAACCCTACACTGTGTATACAGGCGAGTATAAAGAGCAGGTGTTTCTCCTGAAATACCCATAAAAAAGCCATTTAAATCCTGAGCTTCATCGTTTGAAAGAGACAAATCACTGCTTTCTCCTTGTGTGTGTGTATTCGGAGAAAGCCAAACAAACAGTTGACATGGTTGTTTAAGAATGTGTTAGCATGTGGGTGTATCTGTGTTACATTGTTGCAAACAATGTGTTAAAAAAATACAGAAAACCCTGTTCTACTCTCACTGTCCTTTTATTTGCTGTTAAAGCACAATCAGTGATTTGCGCAGCTGTGTTTGGGTTAATGAAAAATAATTTTTTTTTAAATAAACTGCAAAATTTAAAAATATTAAATCAAAATGTGGGGGTGTGCGACTCCTTTTTGCTCAGCTGACCCACATAGGCAGCTTTCCTCTCACGTCTTAACACTGCTCATCTTTAACCAACACATGACTGCAAATGTGCACACATACACACACAAACACACATGTCCTTTATCCATCACTCTGGAGGCTCTGTTCATTGATGCCTCCTCTATATCACTCTCTTTCTCCCCCTTTTCCGCTCCCTGCAATCCTCCCTTTTCATCCCCCTGGGCACGTGTGTATAGTGATGTACTAGCAATATATCTGTTGAAAACTGTGCTTTTATCGCTGAATAAAAAAAGAAGATGGTAAGATAAAAACTAATATTCTTATTAAGACAATGACAAGCATGTCAGGTTCTTGCAAAAATATTAGTTGTTAAAAAATGTATTACAAAGAAAGGCAATTTAACTCATAACTAAAAAGAAGCAAAACAGAAATTCTACCATTGCTAGAAAGCTGAACTATTAATTCTGATGGGTTCTTTCTTAGAGGAATTCACCATAGGCTGGGGACTCAATTGACATTTAAAGTGACAAAAAAAGTTCTGGATAAGTTCTGGATTGGGAAATAATTGGGTGATGTTAGAAGCCAATCAAAGCAGGACAACAATATACATAGTTACTGTATGAAAACTTTTTCAAATGTCAGAAAAGTTAATTGTTTTATGGGATATGCCGAGTTCAGAAAAAAAACATCACATGTTGGAAAATAAACATTGACAACACAATCAGTGCCACATCTTTACCCAGACTGCATTTGAAGCACAAAAGAAAAAGTAGAAATGTGCTCTGAAAAGGATGGACTGCCACATTACTGATAAAAGAACCAAGAGAACCAAAAGAACATTTAGAGAAAACACATTAGAGAAAACAAACATTTTCTGTTAAAAAAACTTAAATGCCTTGGGAAAGAAGATGGACAAAGAAAACCAAAGGAGGGGAAATCTTTCTGGATCTGAAAAATATTTGACTACATTTTAGTGCACTATCACAATATAATAAAAGATATGTACATGTGTTCATCATTTTGATTAAATATATTAAATAAATCAGTCAATAGCTTAGTCCAAGATCATTCAAGCCTGGTCCATTAAAGCCCAGGACTAACAGTAAACATACTCTGTAAATGCAGATGGGACTGCTGTATAAAATACTTCTCTTACTGACGACTGTGATGCAGATGACATTGTTTTGCTTTTCCCCTTTTCTGAAACGGGTGGTCTGAACTGTAATTGTTGAAAGAGATAAATTGTGTTGCTGCACTGTGTCTAAGTAACAACAGTGAACTTTGTTTATTTTTTTTGCTGACTAAACACTGCTGCCCATGCCATCTCCTCCTTCTGCCGTCTTTACTCGAGCCGATTTTTTAAAAACATCTACACCATAATGCACCCATATGCCTTCGGGAAAGGGTGGAAGTGCACATGCTCCAATCATGAAATAAAATATGATAGATGCACAGTGTAATGTGTCAAAATAACTTTAGTGATAATTGTCCGGTCTTGATTAAGACCACTGTGACTTGTAGAACAAGAAAGGACAACAAGTGACAAGGATCTGGGGGCAAAATATTCTGTATTTTTTTAGTTTAAAAAAAAAAGTCTCATTCCTAACAAAGTAAGGCTAGTTTAACACTGTTAGAAGGAACTGTTCTCTATGCAATAACCCCCCAAAAACTTTAAGTATTTAATTTTCTTAGCCACCCTTAATAATTTTTATCATCATATCATTACAGTTGGGGAGGGAATGCACTTTCAACCAACATACAAGAACAACTTCCGAAGCAAGACGATTGCAAATCATTTGGAGATGATTATTATATATGAAAGCAAAGATATTGCACATCAACCTTAAGCCAGAAAGATGGCACTGACCTGGTTCTGTGGCAGTGGGGGCTGGCTCTGAGCATCAGGTGCCTGGCCCTGGCCCTGGCCCTGACCCTGACTGTCATTGCCCCCCACCGGAGAGCCACGCGTGGTGGCTGTCATGCTCGCCACAGGGCAGATCTTGGCAATCTTGGCCTCTTAGGGAGCGCTGGCCAGGTGGGAAATCACAGCCACCTCAGCTGTAAAGCAGAGGGAAGAGAGCCCGGACACACAAGAGAGGGACACAAGCACCTGGAGATCTGGATGTGCTGCTGAGACCATTGCATAACCTGGGAACAGGAAGAGAGGGTAAAGGTCAGAATGTTCAGCCAGCAATTCCAGTTGTTTGTGAGGCGTAACAGGTGAACAGATGTTTGTGATAGCATAACACGCAACTTTTGTTTTACAGGTCAATTCAACACTGGGAAGCCCATTTCACATATTACCCTAAACATTAGCAGCAAACAATCACAACCAACTCTATCCATATTTTCAATAGTTTATGATTTTTCTAAAAAAAGTATCCGCTTTGCTCCAGACACAACACATAAATAATGACTTTGGTGAACATGACAAGAACAGTAGCTGACGGTCTCTGAGCTGCCTGTAATTGGACCTATCTGTGCAGAAACATTTTAACCAGAGATCTGAGCTTTGAACAAAAAAAAACAAAAAAAAAAAACTAAAAAATATGCCAAATGTAAGGCACACATGAAAGTATGCATGCGATTTAATATTAGCTATCCTGTTGCAATGTGGTTAATAGAAAAGAAGTAAAGGTCAGATTACAATTTCAATTCTCTTTAGTTCTGGTCTGATGAATAATTAGACAGTTATGTTAAAGACACACACTTGGATATTTTGATAGAGACAGGTGGGTACAGTCAACCTGTATAAAAACTCTTCAAAATGCTTTTGTTTGCAAGTACTTAGCCATATTATACTTTTACAATTGTAGATGTGGCTAATGACAGAGCAGTTTCAAAGGTCAAATGCTTTCACTATTTAGAAAGTGAGTGAGAAAATCCAAACATAAAATGCATTAAACATCTCGCTTACTAAACAATCTGTAAAGAGCCCATGTGTGAACAGTCTAGGAATATGCCAGGATTTCTTTAACAGAAAGTGAGCAATGTATTTATTCTGTTTACTGTATGCTCTACCGAGTACCATCTTTACCAGTGGCTTTTACACAGACTCTCTGCTGCAGCTGCTAAGTTAAAAGTACTTTAGAGAAAAACATTTAGCACTGTTTCATGTCTCTTTCTCACCTATAAGAATATCAACCAACCAGGGGACACAGCAATAACTTACCCAACTATCAATCTCTCTAATCGTACAACGTCACAGCTGTTCTAAGCTTATGTCACAGCAGGTGCACATCAAGACAATCCACTGTTTTCCTAAAACATCTGTGTAAGAAAAAGACATATTGTCATTCAATGCATATACCTAAACATGAACAAATATCATATTCAAGCCTGATTAACTGTCCCATTACTGGTTGTAGTCTACTAATTTATGACAGATTATTTTCACCATAACGACAGTGAAAGTTGATAAGACTTACCTACTCAAATCCATTTTGTAATTAATTTAATTTAAAATATAATGTCTAAACTCGTGTTAAATTACCTCCTGGCTGCAAGTATTTACTATTAAATATAGTATTTATTACTATTACTATAGTATTTAGTTATTTTTCATTAATATAAAATCATAATATGTCTTGGCATGGAAATGTCATCACGGGCCTTAGGTTTAAAATGACTATGGATGTAATCAATACGTTTTTCTGTAAAGAAGTGGTTGGTTATCATTTAAGGCAACATAACTTTAGTCCAAATAGTCAAGATATATAAAACAAAATGTATATATAACCATCTCATCCCTGTAGTTCCAATATAACTACTATAGCTGTTACATTCCATTGGAAGTACTTCTTTTCTGTTATTGATTTGTGTAGAAACTGCAAAATCATGGCTTCCTTCTAGTTCATAACCATAAAACTACAGCAGCTAACATTTGCTTCTGGGTTAACAAAAATTCTATGTATATCTTACATTATTAGTTGACTAATTAAAAAATATATTTTCATGCTCAATAATACAGTGGCCAATGAATTTGTCACAACGCATTTGCCTGTCTTGTTATTCAGCACAATCAAACCTACAACTCATTGACCAGTTGACCCCTTGTTCTTGTCCCCTTGCTCTGTTTAGTTGTGGTGACAATTTGACATGACTAAATGGCACTAAATGCCACATATAATAGAGAAAGCCAGTGAAACCTTTAAATGGCAGCATTCCAGGGTGTGCAATGCAAATATTAAGCAATGATCAATACGTTTATGAACACAATTCTTCCATTACGATACCATTATAGTCAAATCTTTGTAAAACAGTCACCTTGCTATCCATACAGTGCTATGCCATTCAAAGCAGCACATCAGCAGCACACATTTCTAAATATACAGTAAGTAATGTCATAAAGCCTGGTACCAAAAAGGTTGATCATTTCTACTTGTTTTTCATTGTCCAAGACAATCACTGAACAGCAATAGAACAAAACTGGCACAGACTGTGCACAATAATATAATACACAACTTATTTAAACATCTATGTTTTAGATACTGACTGTTGAACCTTTGAAAAGATATGACCAAGTTCCAGAGTCTGATAGTTTATCAGGATATGATCACAATATCTCATTGGGTGTGTTCACTCTTGTAATTTGTTTTCTTTGGTTTGCAATAGAGCAAATCTTTAATTAGAATATAATGAGCACTATATATAATAAGCAATTAGAATATATTCAGTTTAGCTCACAAGTATTGGGCCCATTTAGTGCACACACTTCTGTGATCAAAATGACTAAAGAATTCACACAGACAAGACACGCATCTTGATACCGTCAGTGCCAACAATTATGACAGCCCTCATTATATAGAGGTTTTCATAAAAATTTTGAACCATCTCGCCTTTTAAAATTTTATGTTCTATGTCTGGTAAGATATTTTCTGGTATGTTTTTTCACATATTAGGCAACAAACAAGAGTCTATATTAAGAGGTAAACCAAAACTCTTCAAAAAGGTCCTTGCATAGCATGAACAGTAACTTAATACCAAATTGAAAAGCATTAATAAAGGTGTGCTGTTTAAAAAAAAGAGCTAAACAGCAAGTGTAAAGATATTCAGACTTTATGCACTTACAAATTAAGTTTAAGTTATAAACATAAACATATGTATGACCAGGATATTAAATACTAGGGTCTATTCGTCATTCAGGAAATGGACCACTAGTTAGTGTATCAGTTTATTTTCAATGTGAATCTAAGAAAATAAAATGTTAAATTTAATATGTCTATAAGCACTGTATTTTGTTTAGCTTTTTTAATATTAGGGTAGTGAAAACAGAATTGCTATTTTACAGTGGCTGTGACACGTTTTAGTATCAGCTACTTAGGTTACAGCTGTCAGTGGTCACACAATACCATTACCACAACTGTTAATACAAAGATATTGTTTTATGTTCAAAGACACAAAGTGTCACTATTCTAAAGGACATTAACAGCAAACAACTCACTTGCTAACCCATCCACTGTAGGGGAAAGGGTGGATTGCAATACTTTCATGACGCACGAAAAAAAACATGTATTTTCTTATAAGCAGAGTAAAATCTACACATAACGATGATAAATGCAATTAAAATAAAGCATAACGGTTAGTGCAACTATATGTGGGCCTTCTGGACTTCAACCGGCTTTGACATCTTAACACTATTATTTCGACGCCAGAAATTAGACGGTGAAATCAAACACCTAACGTTAAGTGTGTTGCCTTAGAACATAGGCAGCTGTAAATACAGTACATGTTCACATGGTGTAACAATTCCTGCACAATGCATTAGTAAAGTCAATATCAACTGCTTTAGTTAGTTAGCAGGTTGTTGCAACTAACATTAATGGAGTTGTAAGCCTGCAAAGCGATCCGCCCAGAGACCATATACAGGAGAACGACGAAGGCCTCGTCCAAAGCCCACTATACAAGGCCTCGTTATTTGCTCGGGCCTGGCATAACACTTGACCAGCAAACATAATGCTATAAAACAAACTAGCTAAAACACCGAGATAGCCGACTTATGACTTAAAGTCATAACCTTTCAACTGATACTTGGCCTTGGCGTTAATGTCAACGACGTCGGCGCTAGCGCGCTGATAAACATTGGCTGTTGGCTAGCCGCTAGCTTCGACACCAACTGAGCTAACGAACCTATTTTGACAAGCGTCTCGATGAAATGACTCAACTAATTTGCTATGTATATATTAAAACACATTCTACTGTACACCAAAAATGTGTCTTTAAAAGCCAACAGATTTCACTAACAGAGTTAAAGGGCCTGGTTATTATAGACAATATTAAATATGTTACTGACAGGGGAGTCGTCTATTTCCTGAATTTTAAGTGACCTGTAACATCTAACAGTAGGTTATAACTTAGCTCAAACAAATAAAAAATATATCGAGCGAAAGTGAAATAAATGCCTACATAAATGCAGTGTTATCAAAACAGCAGTGGGTAATAATGCCAAATCTTGAATAAGAGATTAACTACATTTTAATAACTTGTAAACACGATGCGTTTGAAGAAAATGCTCCATCGCTGTCTTACTTTATGGCCAGTGTCGAGGACAATCTGCAAGTAGCTTAGCCTAGCAACAATCATCACGGCTTCGGGAAATGTACTGAAACTAAAAGTCACATATAGTTGTCGTAAATTCCACATTAGTTGCATTGACACCGACAAAGAAACAGTGGGGATTTAGCAACCATTAAAACTCAACCAGTGACTGTATATGTAAAGTGATCCAAAAGCTTTAAATGTTATGTTACCTTGCATCAACTACCAGCTGACGCTAACACCATTAGCAGCAGTCAGCTAACAATCAGCAGGCAGCGAAGCGAGCTAGTGGAGCTAATAACTCACCCAGGAATTTGATATGACTTCCTCCTCTATTCACGGGCTACGTCCAGTCCGGAACGATTGCTGTCGTCGTATATTACATAAACGTGGCCTATATCGGTGACAGTTTGGCAGGACAAAAACCTGGTGTTATAATGTCTAATTCCAACGATTTCCTTCTCTGCTCCTGGGTGTTTTTCCTGCGTCACCGGCGCGGTAACAGCCCCCCTAACTCTCTTGTCTAGTTCGATTTCTAAAGGCTTGTCACCTCACTGAGTCCCAGCAGTCACTCACAACTTGAATCACTTCAACATGGCGGAAGCGCAATCGGATACAGTTAAAAACACACCAAGCGATAGAGTGAACTCCAGCGATCCGTGCTGTTCGTGGGCTAGTTTAAGCTGTAACTGAGCGCGGTTCGGAAGATACACCGGCTGCTGAATGGAGAGGCATAAAACCCCTTTAAATTCCGATAAGTGACTCCGGCTCCAGCTCACATACAGAATCCATAGTTTGGTAGAAGCCAAGACAAAAACGGTGATGCACTGAGAGTACCTGCCTACATCGCCTCCTGTTGTATGGGCTGACCATGAAGTACTGCACAAAAAATAACGAACACAAAGTCAAAACATTAACATATACCCAACAGCATTTTTGTACTTACATAGAATGGTATATTTGGAAGTGGATGCGGAACCTGATACATTTAGGATAGCCAATATTAATTATTTGACTTTACTTGTATGTGTCTTATAATTTCTCTTGCTGGATAGGTACAAGTTCATACATTGTTATATACCCAACTTTAATAGTGTATTTTGTTAAATCATATCAAATACTTCATCAGCCTTTCATGTCATCCCATCCTTTGTTGTTCTTTTTACGGTAGTTGACATCCAATATATACATCCATGACTGGCTCCACTTGATTCCTAGTAAGTCACAGGGTCTCAAATTTGTGACTACATCAATTGCATGTAATACAATTGCACTAAATATTTACACCTTGTGCACTATCCAGCAGTTGCTTTAAGTGAGAAAAAACTGACTATATACACACTATACATCTTAAGTCAGGTACACCAAAGAAAATAGGAATATTCACTATTACAATATTCAAGTGTGGTAAGCAGCAATTTCCACCTGTTTATAAACAAACAGTGTGGGGCTTCCCTTCTTTGTGGCTAGTAATATGGACGCTATTTAAATTCCTGTATGCATGAATGGAGTGCATTAGTGCAAAAACATTGTTTTATACAAATGTAATTGACCTCAGGCTCTATTTTTTCATTCACAGTGCTATATGTTAGTAGTTTAACCAAGCACAGACATATGTGTGCTTTTACAGATTTTATATTTATGCACATTTAAGTAGACTTGAGGTTTTAAGTTTGACAACTAGTGGTTATAATAGTTTGCAGCTCCAGGCCAGTAAGCTACCAGGCATCTGAGAAAATCTGGAATAAAATCACTTTTGACCATGGTTGACTGGTTGAGCTGGATGACTGAGAATGTTCATAGACATGCTGACTTTTCCCAATTCTGAAACAATTTTGTATGACTATACCTCAATTTTTGGAAGAAATAGATGCCTAGCTTTGGTTGTTGATAGTTAACGATACACCACAATTCAGACCAAAATAACCAATGAATAAAATATGAGAAAAATGTTTAAGCTGTTACTAACTGTTTTTTCAAATTGATAGACTTCTTTCATTTTTTTATAACAAAATATTATATGATAATATTATATATATTATAAAATATAAAATTGACACACTGTCGAAACAATTCTAACCTTCACACTGCGATAACAAATTGTCTTAAGAGTTGCCTTAAAGTTAGTCCTGACATTGTACAATGCTAGCATAAAATGTTAGCATACATTTAAATACCAGAAAATAGTTTACGAGTAAATCGTGCATTGAATATAGATGTAAACTCTAACAACAACTTTAGAGCCCATTTTCAACCTTTAACACATAAAATAAATTGTTTAGTCCAGCAGACAATCCTTCGCGGCGATAGCAAGGTACTCTGGAACTGTAGTGGCGTTCCAGTCTAGGTTTTCCTTCCTACCGCATCCATTGATAATCATTCCCGACAGCAAAGATGGCGTCCGAGCGGCGTTGAATCTTCTCTTAAATGAGATAACGAGTTTTGGTGGATATATTGAGTTTCATACCAAACAATAATACTTACTTTTCAGCGGAAAAGAAAGAAATGGTATAAGACCACGAGAAGGAAACGTTTGTTTAGACTTCGCGACTGCAGCCTGACAGTTTTCAGTTATAGCTCTGGCTGTGCGTCGCTACAGCTAACTGCTGTGTAGTGTCATTGTAAAATGGCTCCGGTGCAGATAGGCTCAGATGGACAGCTGGTCCCACTCGGAGGTCCGGTGGTGTCCGGACCGCAGCCACCGCCACCCGGGACTTCGGCCACTCACGGTATTCGACTAAGCCTGCTGATAGAGTTTCTTCTCCAGAGGACCTACCATGAAATTACCCTGTTGGCTGAGCTGTAAGTATCGTGTTAGCATTAAAGGCCTCAATGCTAACTGTTTAACTGGCGGGCGATTCTGCTAATTTGAGTTAATTGACAGGCTTTACTAAGATACACTCGAAAACTGATGCAAACAACGTCAAACTGTCCACCACTAATATGCATGGTTTTAATGGTAGAGATCACTGGTAACTAACGTGTGATGTGAGGGGGGCGTACCGGTAAACTACATTCTTGAGTCTTAAAGGTGAAGGTAGTTACCGACATTACCGTGTTAACGATGATCCCATGTCGAACACAGTCAAAGGGGGCTGGATTATTTAAATATTGTAGTGAAAGAATTGCGTGATCTAATACATCTGTCTTTTCACTTTTCCCCAGACTTCCAAGAAAAACAGATATGGAAAGGTGAGTGGTCTGCGTGTTATCTGAAACTGAATCCTATGGACAATGATTGTGTGGAATAATTGTCCGTTAAGCACCAATGGCATGGTAACTTTCATGTTTTTCTTATTTTAGGAAAATTGAGATTGTCCAATTTGCAAGCCGAACCAGACAGTTATTTGTGCGGATGCTGGCACTGGTAAAGTGGGCGAGCAATGCAGGCAAAGTTGAGAAGTGTGCGGTATGTTTTGCATTATTTTTAACTATTACCAAAGCAGAGAAAATAATGATCAAAAACCCAATCAACTCACAAATTAGTCTGTAAACATTATATAATCAACTAATTATTTGACGTTTATTTTTAAATTTCTGGTTTCTCTGCTCAACATTTTAACATTAAGAGTTCTCAACCACAATTAGACATTTTAAAATAATTAAATGTAATTTGATTGCAATAAATATTGTTGCAATTCTACTTACACAATATTACATTTTTGGGAAATACATCTTCTTTCAAGAGCCCTGGTGATTGACACTGTCCGAAAGCTGTCACATGCTAATACATATCCACACATAAGTTTATTCCCAGCAATTACATTCAAGTGTAATGCCAGCACTTAGACAAATGAGTGCACTCTCAGAAAGCCAGATTACAGATAGTTTGTTTTGTAAAATATTCAAACTTTCAATGTGATTAGTTAATACAGACATAATTAGCATCTTTAGCAATGTAAACATCATGAGTTTGAGCAAAATTAAAGAATATGTTGTGTGTCCAAAAACTAAACATGATGTTGTCGTCTCTAAATGTGTATATGTTGTGTATCATATTATTTTAGTGCCACAAAACATGTTTGTTTCTGTGCTTACAGATGATTTCCAGCTTCCTGGATCAACAGGCCATTTTGTTTGTAGATACAGCTGATCGTCTGGCATCGTTAGCCAGAGACGCCCTGGTTCATGCCCGTCTACCGAGCTTTGCTATTCCTTTTGCCATTGACGTACTCACCACAGGGTCATACCCACGACTGCCAACTTGCATCAGAGTGCGTTTTTTGTGGCTCATTAGTAGCTTATTGTACTATGTTTTAAGTTCAAGATGTCACTTTTCTACAAAATATTTTTTAAATGATGTTGATCATCTATTTGTGCAGGATAAGATCATTCCTCCAGACCCCATTACCAAGACTGAGAAGCAGACCACCCTTAATCAGCTCAATCAGATTTTAAGACATCGCCTGGTTACCACAGACTTGCCTCCACAGCTGGCAAACCTCACAGTTGGTGAGCACCAAATGTGTTATTCTTGAAAGTTTCCAAGCTAAGACATTTTCATGTTAACCTTTGCCTGTGTGTATATCATTTAGCTAATGGACGTGTGAAGTTCCGTGTGGAGGGAGAGTTTGAGGCCACTCTGACTGTGATGGGTGATGACCCAGATATTCCATGGAGGCTGCTTAAGCTTGAAATTCTAGTGGAGGACAAAGAAACTGGA
The DNA here is from genome assembly GCF_000523025.1 of Cynoglossus semilaevis. Lineage (NCBI taxonomy): Eukaryota > Metazoa > Chordata > Actinopteri > Pleuronectiformes > Cynoglossidae > Cynoglossus > Cynoglossus semilaevis. The sequence continues at coordinate 5,615,496 of NC_024322.1, read as the reverse complement.
GGTAAGATACACCATCATCCCATCTCACCATATCACAATAGCAGGTACAAGCTAGTGGACACTATCTTAAAATTAACTGTACTATTTTGCACTGGCAGATGGTCGAGCCTTGGTTCACAGTTTACAGGTCAACTTCATCCATGAGTTAGTCCAGGCACGTCTCTGCGCAGATGAAAAGCCCCTGCAGGACATGTATAACTGCTTGCGTATCCTTTTTTTGTTGTTTGTTAATTTACATGTAATATTTGGGAGTTTGTTCACTGTATGTCCAGTCGGAATTTCATTGGCTCAGGTCCCAGTCCACTGGATTGCTGCATTAGGGCTGGAGTGTACCAAAGCATACTGATTATTAACTGGTCAAGCAGACGAGTGCAGCATTCCAAAAAGAGACACAGCTGCAGTATTGCACCCTATTTGAAGCTCCAATTTGTGTAGAACCAAAAAAGTGGTTGTGTTAATTTTTGCTGCAACCTGTCACTCAGTCATTTTGCTGGAGGCATAGTTTTTTTCCTTGATGTTTTTTTTTAAATATCTTGCATCAAAATACATTGCCAAAATTGTAACCAAACATTTAAGCTCTGACAGGAACATTTTATGTAGTTTTTATAGCAAATAGAATTAAAAAAACACAGCGCACATTAAAATGTTGGAGTTAAACCAGCAGCTTGTTTTCAAATTATGCTCACATCAAAGACCCTAATCACGAATGCAGGAGCCCAACCTTTATAAACACGGTGCTAATCAGTGCTCTGTCTTTGCCTCTCCCTCATCAATGTTAACACTGCAGTTTAATGTGTCAAAGAGCAGTCTGTGTGTGGGCACAAACAGCCCTTTTATCAGCAAAGTATGTGTTTCAAAGCGTGTGAGTTTAAATGAACTTGGAATGCTAATAGGAATTTATCCCTGTGATATAATATCTCTGTTCACCCAGACAGTTTTCTTTAACCACCCCCTTTTCCAGACTCGTTCTGTCTGTCACTGCAGCTGGAGGTGCTTCACTCTCAGACTCTCATGCTGATCAGAGAGAGATGGGGAGACCTGGTGCAGGAGGAGAGATATGTACCCGCAAAATACCTCACACTGGCTGTTTGGAAGTACGACAATTACAATACATTTTTTTGGCCATTTTCAATAGGAAACAGATATAGTCATCCCTTTTTTTACAGAGCTTCCCAAGAGAAAGACTGAAATTACTAAACTGATTTTAGAAATAACTATGCAAATACATCATAATGTCTGATTTAATTTCTAACAGTACTTAACATTTTTAACAACTTGCAGATTAATGGTCATTACTTGTTTAGTTCACTCAACAGTCTGTAGTTCACTATGTCCCACAGCAATAGTTTAAGTACTAATAATTTATACTGGTTTATGTTTTTTGTATTGTTTTTTTAGTCAACAGATATTGGGTAGGAAAACCGGAACAGCCTCAGTACATAAAGTCATGATCAAAATCGATGAGTCGGACGGATCAAAGCCATTACAAATCTCCCATGAGCCTCCTCTGCCTGCCTGTGACTCTAAATTAATGGAGCGGGCTATGAAGGTAAAATCGAATCGTCTGAACCACAATGTGGAGTTCAGGTTAAACCTTTGCATTATATATATATATATATATTATATTTGTTATTTCAGATTGACCACCTGTCAGTGGAGAAACTTTTAATTGACAGTGTACATGCACGGTCTCATCAGAAGCTGCAGGAGCTAAAAGCCATTTTAAAGACCAGCAATCCTGGTGACAACTGTAAGTATTATGTTTTTACTGTTAGTTCAGTAATTAAAACCAAATTTGTGTGAATTCTATAACCACAAAAAAGCAAATAAGCCAAAATAGATTCTGCTAATGTAAATAATTTCTATGCTTTTATAGTCTAGTCAAAGTAGGAATACTAAACCCACTGGAACATTATTAAACATGAGCATAAGCTGTTTGAAGATAAACCAAAAGGTGGGGGGAAATGTCATGGGACAAATAGCAATAATGTTAATTTAGTAAAAATGTATAGAAGCTACTAGTTAGCTGCCTATTAGTTAGCTCATTTAAATATAAGTAACACAAAGTTGGATTTAACTTATGGATGGTTGTAAAGTAATCTTAAATATTACGAGAACACCTAAAAATATTTTATAGCTTAGTAAATGTCTCACTCTAATGGCTAGATTTTTTACACCTGCTCTTGCTGTATTAATGAATCTGCTCCTGTTATCCTCCATGTATTGGGTTTTAACCACATGCTGTATTTGAAGGAGTTGTTACTTATTTCAGCATTCGTTGAGACGGCTCTGCCCACACTAGTCATTCCCATCCTTGAACCCTGCGGTCGTTCAGAGTGCTTACACATTTTTGTAGACCTGCACTCTGGCATGTTCAAGCTTATGTTGTATGGATTAGGTAAGTCTTGGATTAAATTATCAAGGAAATATTTTGCTGTGGTTGTTGCTAAACTGATGTCAATATTACTTTGTTTTGTCTGTGTTTTTTTTAAAGACCAATCAATGCTGGATGACATTGAAAAGACCATCAATGACGATATGAAGCGCATCTTGTCTTGGCTACAACAGCTAAAGTAGGTACACAATAGGTTACCATCAACAAATAGCATTATATATTTAAAGTATCAGCAGTGAAAGCCATTTGACTGACTGCAGCTGAGGTCCTGTTTGAAACCCCTAATTCCATTTTGTTAAACTAAAGGTGACAAGCTGGGTGTTAATGGGCTCCCACGTTCTTTTAGAACCATGCACAATCACCAGTGTAAATCTTAAGGGATACAGAGGAGCTATACACTCACGCTTTTCCTGCTGTGTGTGACTAGGTTCTGGTTGGGGGAGCAGCGTTGCCGGCAGTCTGTGAAGCACCTTCCTACGATGTGCACTGATGTCCTCCACCTCTCCAACTCATCTTCTCATCCTGTTGGCAGTTTGTCTAAGCACAAACTCTTCATCAAGCTAACACGTCTGCCCCAATACTACATCGTGAGTCAACTGACCATATACTTATCAAAAGAGACTTTAAGTCACATTTTATTGGAATTTTGGTTTAAACAATAGTAATTTTAGATTTGCAGCTCTACATATAATTTACAAATCAATGTATTATTTATCATTGATTAATTAGCCAAGAAAAATAAAAACTAAAAATAGCTCACAGTTAATAGCTTAAAATAGCTAAAGGTCTTCCATATCATAATGATTTACATACCTAATCAAATACTTGTTTATTAGTCAAACTAGTAGGCAAATTACTTTAAAAATCCTATTACAGATATACAAAAATAATATTTAAAAAATGAAAAAATGTACATTTGCATTAAATGATGGTCAACTCTGTCAAAGTTTAAAAATATAGGGAAAAGATTTAGGAACCATTTTATTTTTATTTTACTAACCTATTCCTGTGTGCTATCTCTTTCCCAACGCTTCTACTCTGCAGGTGGTTGAAATGCTTGAGGTGCCTAGTAGTGCCACAGCCTTGGAGTACAAGTACTCCTTCCTGTCTGTATCTCATCTGGAAGGAGATGACGGACCCATTTGTGCACAGCTACTGCAGCACTTCAAGCCCAAGCTAGAACAACTAGTCCAGGACATTATAACTGGGAAAGTTGTCAAACCAGGAACAAAGAGAAAGGTAAACACCTGAGCATTAATTATAATAGTGGCTTCTATTGTGCATGCTTCTGGTCTAGACAGCATCAAAGACAGTTCTGGCAAATAAAAACAGTTGTATGAGTTTTTTTCTTTTTTTTACAAAGCCCAGTTGACAAAGAAATACAGAGGTAATTTCGCAGTGGTTATAGTTCTTCCTAGTTTAGCCTAAACTGAGTAAAAATTGAGATTTATATTTGGAGTCCCTTTTTCTAATTTTTGCCAACAACCCTGTGGCTTAAGTATAACATTTATTCATGTGATTCTGTAGATACCTGGAGAGCAAGGAGAACCTGAGCCAAAAAAGCCTAAGCGCTCTGGGGAAATGTGTGCCTTCAACAAGGAGCTGGCTCACCTTGTGGCTATGTGTGATACCAACATGCCTTTCATTGGCCTAAGAACTGAGGTAAGTTAAGTAAATAAAACACTCATAGATGTTTGATTAGAATTTAAATAGATGTGACATGCACTTTCTGGCTCAGTCCTCACATTTCTGTGGGTCTTTGAATAGTTGTCCAACATGGAGATTCCAAATGCTGGCGTCCAAGTGGAAGGAGATGGCAGCAGTCATGCAATAAGACTACTGAAGTAAGATGATTATTTTGTGTCATCGTGCTCTGATCCACCTTTTACTAACACAGTGAAGGCATCACTGGCATTACTATAATAAAGCACAGCGTCACTTGTAACCACAGCCTGCTTTTCTTTGGGACCTGATGTTAAAACTGCTGATGTTTTTTTATAGGATTCCTCCCTGTAAAGGAGTTGGAGAGGAGACCAGAAGAGCTCTGGAGCGCTCCCTCCTGGACTGCACCTTTCGATTGCAGGGTCGAAACAATCGAACCTGGGTGGCAGAACTGATACTAGCTAACTGTCCTCTTAACAGTACACACAGCAAGGAGCAAGGTATGGCTCAGTTTCAATTAATCAATGTTTAAATGTATCTATTTTAATATAGACACCATAATGTGATTTAGAGTCAAGGACTAGCTAAGAGAAGCTTTACAGGGCACAACTTTTAAAATTGATTGTAAAAATGTCAATATTGTTCAAATAAATTTAATTGATTTTCTCCAACTGGTTTCATCTGTTTCCTTCATCAGCATCTACACGGCATGTATATCTGACCTATGAGAATCCTCTGTCAGAACCTGTGGGTGGACGTAAGGTGGTTGAAATGTTTCTAAACGACTGGAATGCCATCAGTCAGCTGTACCAGTGTGTTCTCACCTTTGCTCGTGCTCTGCCAGGTATAAAGTCACTCAGTGTCTAAGGTTCAGAGATTACACCTCACATATTATTTAATGACTTTGGTATTCTTTTGATCTGCCATAGATATTACTTTTCAGTAGAGAAAACATCAATCTAATTTTTATTAGCAGAGGCTAATATAGCTGCCTATGGTTTCCTTTCTCTTATAGAAATGCCATCCTACCTGAGCCTGTTTTCTGAAGTGCGGCTCTATAATTACCGTAAGTTGGTGCTGTGTTATGGCACCTCCAAGGGCAGTTCCGTCACTATTCAGTGGAACTCCAGTGGCCAGCGTTTTCATCTCGCTCTGGGAACTGTAGGGCCGAACTCTGGCTGCTCCAACTGCCACAATATCATTCTCCACCAGCTACAGGAGATGTTCAACAAATGCCCCAATGTTTTGCAGCTGCTGCAGGTACACATCATTTCTTCATTTCGATCTATTTTTATCTGTTTGGTAGTTTATTCATATTTCATCACCAATATCTATTTTTGTCTGTAGGTGCTGTTTGATACACAAGCTCCTCTCAATGCAATTAACAAGCTACCAACAGTGCCCATGCTTGGCCTAACCCAACGCACCAACACTGCCTACCAGTGCTTCTCCATTTTACCACAGTCACCCACGCACATCCGGTTGGCATTCAGAAATATGTACTGCATTGACATATACTGTCGCAGCCGCGGTGTGGTGGCCATCAGAGACGGGGCCTACAGTCTCTTTGACAACACTAAGATTGTGGAGGGCTTTTACCCTGCTCCAGGTCTCAAGGTATCCCAATCTTTCTAACACTGTTGGCTTTAGGAAATAATTATTTTGAGAGACTTCTTCAGGAAACAGGGAACAAGTCTCAAGTTTCAATTTTAGCTCAGTGGTTACAATTATTGACCCTGTCTTTTGGCTCTATCTCTTGTAGACATTCCTAAACATGTTTGTAGACAGCAACCAGGATGCTCGCAGACGCTCTGTCAACGAAGATGATAACCCACCCTCACCAGTGGGTGTGGACATGATGGAAAGCTTGATTAACCAGCAGCAACCACCTCAACAGCCACACGCAATGAGGGGTGGGGCAGCAGGGGTATATCCTCTCACCTCCCCACCAAATTACCACGCTAACGTCACTCCTTCACCCTCTATGATGCCCACACAGTCGCCAGGTGAGGACACCTGATATTTGTGTCAGAATGTTTGTGTAAATAATTTCTTACTTGATGTCAAGCTGCCATAGTGCATTGTGAACATTGCTGTGGCACCGTTTCATTATTATCACCTACATTTCTGTTGATTTGTGTTTTCATTCCATGTGAACACTGTGCATTTGTCGATAAGAAAATACAGAAAACCGACCTATCCATCTATCCATTTTAATTTTGAAAAAACATGAGCTGAGTTCTGTTGTTCATGCAACATGCATACCCAGCACAGCCAGCAGGGAACAAGGCTTGCATTTTGTCCTGCTCTGTCCATTCTTTGCCATGTCAGCCTGCCAGCCAAGACTACAGCCCTTCCGCCCAGCTTTAGTGTGTGTGTGTACGTTTGCGTGTGTGTGTATTAGGAGAACTTGTCAACCTCTGATGAGCCCTTTGGTGTGTGTGTGTGTGTGTGTGTGTGTATATATATATATACATATACAGGGAACATCCATACCTCTGGCTCCCCTAGTGGGGCTCTGAGGGCACCATCTCCCTTTGGGCCCACCCCGTCTCCGTCATCTCTGGGTATAGCCATTGGTCAGACCAGCTTTGCCAGTCCTCACGGTAAGCAGAAGGATGGCTATGTATTCTGGTTGGGAGTTGATTATGTTAGATTGGTCTGGTAGGCAAGGGCTGGGGCAGGCTGATCTTCCAAAATGTAACAAATTTAAGCTAGCAAATAATTTTAACTTTACACAAATATATATATATATATATACCAAACCTTATAAATACAAATGGTTTCGGATGTCTGATGGCTGCCCTTGCTTTTACACAGGAGCCCTTGACCCCAGCTCTCCATACCCTATGGTGTCACCCAGCCACCGTGGCCAGTGGCCAGGGTCACCCCACCAAGTCTCAGGGCCTTCTCCTGGGGCTAGAATACCAGGCATGTCTCCTGGTAATCCATCACTGCACTCACCTATCCCTGATCCTCATTCTCCACGTGCCGGGACCAGTAAGTTCTTGTCTTCCAATTCGGATTGCCGCACCTCTAGTTTTTCCCTAACTTCTATTTTGCTCTGATTTTTATGTAAAATCTCACACACTGACAAAATAATGATCATAAATTGTAATTTTTCTTCAGGTTCTCAGATCTTGCCTACCAGTATGCCTCCACCCCGCAAGCTACCTCAGCGACCCTGGGCTGCCTCCATTCCAACTATTCTCACCCACAATGCCTTGCATGTGCTTCTGCTGCCTTCACCCACCCCTTGCCTTGTACCAGGTTTGGCAGGAAGCTACCTCTGCTCACCACTGGAGCGCTTTTTGGGTTCAGTGATTATGAGACGGCACCTGCAGAGGATCATTCA